>NC_141263.1:5310000-5447500 GCF_054856545.1 Hippocampus guttulatus
AAATTCTCGTGTTTTTGCTGACTGTCCTCGTGTTTTTTCAGATGAGTGTAGCCCTAACTGCCAGGGGAACACACGTGGTTTTGACAGGTTTGTTTTATTGATTGAGCAGAACAAATTCTGCCTCGCAACAAGTTGGAACGTGACAGGACCAAGACAAAGAATTATTTATGCAGGGCGGAGCTAGATGGCGACGAGAAGTCATTGTTTATTCACTATGCACAGTGAGGAGTTTGTGAAATAAAATGCACACATACAGTATAGCAACCTTGCCGGACCCACTCATAATACAACCAGGAACAAATCTAGGTTAAAAAAAACTACATTTAGAAGTGTGAAGAATTCAGAGATTACTGAGTCATTGTGCTTCCTATATATGATTTGAATGAATGAGCCGTTGATCGTTACGCCACTGACCCCAGCAACAAGACGCCTCGTTGATTCCAAGGGGAGGGTCGGAATTGGCGAAGCCCAAACGCAAATGTAACCCAACACCACGTGTAGACCAGAGCACCCGGCAATCAGCCATGATGAGTAGCCGTTGGGCCATGGATAACTCTGCAGTACCACAAACCCAAGCGCCTCAAAGGGACCACATCCCAGATACTCACGCTACCAGGAAAGCCCACTACCCAGCGTCAGCCATGCAGAGCTGATTTATGTTAGCGCAGAGGGGATTCGGCCGCTGGCCGATCCTTCGGACACAGGTTCTTTTTTTTTTCTCTAAAATGTGGAATAAAGACCCAACACCATGACACCTTTTCTTCACTTTATCACAACACAATACAAATTGATTCGGGCCTCTTTGCCCTTCAGACGTCTTCAGAGCGCTCAGGCAAATACAGACACAATTATATATATGTAAAGAAAATATGTTAATGAGGTTGGCCCGGTGGTCCAGTGGTTAGCGCGTCAACCTCACAGTACAGAGGTACCGGGTTCAATTCCAGCTCTGGCCTCTCTGTGGGGAGTTTGCATGTGCTCCCCTGTCCTGCGTGGGTTTTCTCCGGCTACTCCGGTTTCCTCCCACATTCCAAAAACATGCATGGCAGGCTGATTGAACACTCAAAAAAATTGTCCCTTTTTTTTGAGTGTGAGTGTGGAGGGAGGGTGTGAGTGTGAGCGTGGATGCTTGTTGGTCTCTGTGTGCCCTGCGATTGGCTGGCAACCAGTTCAGGGTGTCCTCCGCCTACTGCCCGAAGACGACTGGGGTAGGCTCCAGCACCCCTGCGACCCTTTTGGATCGGAAAATGAATGAATGTTAATGAGAGGCGGGCAGTCACGCCCTCATGTAAAACAGTAACAAAGAAAGCAAGATCCAGTCTGCGGTTGTAAAAGTTGGAGTGGTGAGACAGACCAGTGCCCCCCTGCTGTCTTCAGTCTGACCCTTTATATCGAACCAGCAATATAGATATTTGAGATAACAGTTCTTTTTTTATGTTAAACATGGTCCCTGTGATAAGGAACAAAAAAGAAAGTAGCGAATCACAGCAAGCAGTGAATATTTTAAACAGTATGCTATGTTCTTGTTTTCGATAGTTAGAACAGAGCAAACAACAAAGGAGGTTGTAAATCACAATAAGGGATGAATTCCTCTCCAGTTAGTCATGCACGGAATAAGATGTCATAAGTGTGGCTTTCATGTGCTCTCTAATTGTAATTCAATGATACTATACAGCAGAGGTGTCTATTATGTCATTTGTGATCTAACAGGCGCTCGCAAATGGAGTGTCAGTTGATCGCATGGCATTAACTCAAGTCTCCCAGTTTTGTGTTATTGATAAATTATTAAAGTTAACAAAAACGTAGACTCCTGCTTATCAACCGAAATTTGTCACATGAATGTCATACAGAGCAGCTAGTTACAGTATACACCTGTTGCATGCCTCCTCCCCGTGCATGTACATATCATGGGCCCAATCTGGCAAAATTAACAGTTTCTGTTCTGTTTTGCCTCTTCTAAACTTAACAGTAAAGTATAAAAGTGACCAAGTAAGCTAAATGTTACCACACAGCACGGGGAGAAGTTTTTTTTTTACTCTGTGGTGGGACTCGCTGCAGAATGAGCGGACTGGCGGGAAAGAAGTGGTGCACTCGGGTAAGCGCTTGCATTTTCCCCGATGCTGGAGAATGATCAGCGGGACAGAGTATCCGTCCACCTGTACACTGGCGCGAGGTAAGGGGGCCTCCGATGGCGTGTCGCAGCCGCCGGTTGGTGTGTGGTGGTGGTCTTGGTGCGAGCTAATATGTCAGGCTGACCGGTGCATCATGACAGTCCGTCCGCCGAGGAGCCTTGCTGGCTGACTGAAGGAGAGAATGGGGAGCAATATTTTAGGGCCATTGATAAAAACATTAAGTCCAAGTACCGTGCCAACATGACTGATGTTCACTGGGAGGCGTGTGGTCATGGCTCGCAATCAGCATCTCCTGTCTTGACTCCACCCCTGGCTGATTCCATTCAGCGTAAGTCATCGGAGGAAACTGAGGACAAAAAATGTACAAAGGTTGTCTCGTGCAATATGAGTTCATGCTGTGATGCCAAGTACACCCAAATATGTTGGAGATAAAAAGAATTCTAAGTATATTCCATCCACCAATCCATCCATTTTCCGATCTGCTTTATCCTCACAAGGGTCTCGGGGGGTGCTGGAGCCCATCCCAGAATTGTAGGTATATTTTCAAATAAACAAATAAATAAGGGTCCCCAGTGGTCCAGTGGTTATCACATTGACCTCGCAGTGCAGAGGTACTGGGTTCAATTCCAGCTCCGGCCTCCCTGTGTGGAGTTTGCATGTTCTCCCCATGCCTGCATGGGTTTTCTCCGGGTACTCCGGTTTCCTCCCACATTCCCAAAACATGCATGGCAGGCTGATTGAACACTCCAAATTATCCCTTGGTGTGAGTGTGAGCGCGGATGGTTGTTGGTCTCTGTGTGCCCTGCGATTGGCTGGCAACCAGTTCAGGGTGTCTCCTGCCTACTGCCCGAAGACAGCTGGGATAGGCGCCAGCACTCCCCGCGACCCTTGTGAGGATAAAGCCGATCGCAAAATTGATTTTTGGGGAATGTGGGAGGAAACCGGAGTACCCGAAGAAAACCCACGCAGGCGCGGGGAGAACATGCAAATTCCACATCGGGAGGCCGGACCCGGGATTGAACCCACAACCTCTGCACTGTGATGTCAACGCACTAACGACTGGAGCACCGGGACAGCAGTCAAGGTTTAATGAAATAAAATATTTTGTAAATATTCGGAGGGGCAAGGACTGCCATGGGACGATGTCATATGAGAGCGTCTCTCTGCCACAAGGCACTCAGGTGACTGTCCACAAAAGTGATAATGGACCGATTGCTGATTAAATCTATCAAAAGGAATCTACAAGAAAAGTGCCGTCATACGTTCCTACAGGAATCCCACTGAGTGTGAAATGATATCGGCCATGCTACAATTCATCAAAATATGGCTACTTAATATTTTTATAGATGAAAAACAATCACCAGAATTAGAGATGAGGTTTTAGTCATTCTTAGTCCTTAATCTGTTTTTGACAATAAATATGAGCTTTTTCACATCACGTTTCAAGAGTCGCTGATGGTGTAGTGGTACACTCTCCTGACATGTGTGGGCAGCGTGATCGGTTGTTGCTCGGTGACGGTGTGGATGTGGGTGTGAATGGTTATTTGTCTTTATATGTGCCCTGCGACTGACTGGTGACCAGTTCAGGATGTAGTCAGCCTTTCATCCACAGTCAGCTGGGATAGGTTCCAGCATCCCTAGCGACCCTGTTCAGGATGAGCGGTGTTGAGAATAGATGGATGGATGGACATCGTGCATCAAGTAAATTGAGATTCTAATGTCAAGGAAATGCGCTAAGGGATGGAGAAGAGGAGATAAATGGCCATACTGACAGAGCAGGGGGGCCTTCATTTAGTCAAGATTTTATGCAAAGTTCAGCGATAACAGGAAACCATATGGCTGCAGCTGAAATGTCTTGTTAGGGAAAAGCAAGGCTAAGGGCAAGTTTATTCGTGGAACACAATACTTACACAAGGCCAGTCAGTGTGCTTTTAAAGCTATGTGAAATCATTCCATAAAACAACAGAAACGACTTTCTGTTGTCATATGCACAGATGAGCTTAAAAATTGTCTGACTTGAGGCCTGTCTCACATCTTCTGGAAGACTGTCCCAGATTTGAGCAGAATAAAGCTGAGAAGCAACTGTTGGAGGAAGAGCGGCCTTTCTCTTCCTCCGCGTGTTCGTTAATTTCGGATGATGAGGATGCTGGTTATCCAAATACAGGCTGGAGTCAATGAACAGTTCCTTCGAAGGGTTTAATTTATTTTTCTGCAGTTTACGAATCGATTCGGGCTCCTAAGGGTTTCAGATTTCAGTCAGGAAGCGTAGAAGCACAGTCATGAGATTGTATAGAGACAATATGATAATGAGAGGCGGGGAGTTGCGCCTCCATGCAAATCCCAGAAACAAAGAATGTAACATGTCATCTGACCCGGTGTGGCTGGAAGAAGTTGGGAATGGTGAGGTGAGACCAGACCACCACTACCATTTGGAGTGATGGCAGGAACACAGACACTTGAGATAACAGTTCCTCTTTTGATGTTAAACATGTCCGATGGAGTGGGGCCCTAAAAGTGGTGGGGGTCAAGGGGCACTAGAGGTGAGCAGGAAATACCTCCAACAACATTCTACATTCTTTGTTTCTCTCAAATGCACACATATGTTTTCTGAGACCTTTTCAGAATGAGCCTGGAGCGTTGCACCATTTCCATTGCAACTTTCTTTCACAGAACCCCGTCAAACAGTGACTTTAGCGGATGGGAGGAAGGAAAGGCTTAATGAAGAAGAGGTGACATAAGTGGATCACATCACAGCTCCTCTCTCAGCTTGTAGCTCTTGAAAACGTAAATCACTATGTCTTTCCTGTGCATTAGTTTGATTGGTCATCAACCGGTGTACAATCAAGAACCAGCTGGGTCGACTCCTAATTCCCGTGGTGACTCATCACTAATTGCTGCATAAGAGTCTGAGAAATAAACTCGGATTAATGCGCATCATTACAGCTCTGGTGTCAAAAAATGTGATGTACTTGCAAAGTCCCATTAAAAAAAAAAAAAAAAACAGCTTTCCTAGTGGCTGTTCAATCCAATTTTATGGCGTGAAAGTGAGTCATGTGAAAACCTCTTCCGACTACATTAGTTTTAATCTCATTCATTCCAAAGCTGCCTATAAGCTTTCCCACTGCAGTGAAATTTGGCACTGCCGGGTGGACATTTTAATCTTAAATAATTTCCGAAACAAAACACTACAGTTCACATGTTGTATGGTAATCGAGTGAATATTCTGGATATGCAAATGTTTTGTACTAATAACTGTGAATAAATCATCCGTGCATTTTCTAGTTTAAATTTTAGGGTCGCAGGTGAGCTGGAGCCTGTCCCAGCTGACTTTGGGAAGTACTCTTAGGCTTCGGAAAGCCACAATCGATAGTTGAACCCAGAACTTCAGAACTCCAAGGCAGATGTACAAATAACCACTCGTCCACTATGTGTGCCTTGTCAATAATTCAGCATTTAAAAACGGACATATAAATAAATGAAAACATTCTTCACTTTTACATTCAAAGGTACTTGTTAAATTGATCTTCACGTTTTACCCCAAAGTAAATATAGCCTGAGCATTCCTTTGGGACTCAAATATTTCAATTTATTGCCACTAAATACAAAAAGGAAAGTCCCACGGTTCAGACAGGTTTGCTGTGATATGAATGATATCTAAGGGATATCACAACCATGTAGGGTAAGTAAGTTACCTTTTTTTATGTCTCCTTACAATGCCTTCAATTGGTTATATGCTCATTTAGTTTATGATGGAGTGTTATGAAATCACTACTGTCTTTGTAGTAGCTGGTTGGCTGGGATTCCACCCATTTCAAATGAATAACACATGGGTGACATCAGTCATTGCTTGGTGCTCACTTTAAGAGCATATTTGACATTGCAGCATCTTGACAAAAAAAACAACAACAACCCAAAAACAAAACATTGTCATTGGAAAACAAAGGAGCTTGAAGTATTTTGACTGCATTGGGAGGGTGGAGGAGAAGAAACTATTGATGTCATTGCAACACATTTTAATGCCGGTAAACTGTGAGGGTTTTCTTAACCTCACTATAGAGTTAATAGCAACAGCCAGTCACGCTAACAGTTGCTACCAAGCTTTCACCGCAGTTGAAATGTAACTTTCAAGTCGATGTGGTAAAGACAAATAATATTCGTTCTTCTTTTTCCGATCGCACACGGGTGATAATGAGGCTCCAACGTAGCTGATTGTTTCGATTCCCAGTGTGCTGTTTTGAGACACCAATCAGCAGGGTGTCCATTTCTGGAAAGATGCATTTGATGAAACAGGGGTGAGCTCCTCCATTCTAACCATAATTATCTGTTTTCTGTCTGAAGGTTTCTTATTGATGATATCAATACTCTTCCAATTAGTGCAATAAGAGGTGGCCTGACTTGCTACAACTCATCCTTGCACCTCCTCTCAGCCAGCTGTGAAGAAACCTCCAAGGCAAAATTCATTCAAAGACCTTTCTGTCACATAAATCCCTTCTCTCGATCCGTAACATCCATTTAACTTCAACCCTTTACTTTTTTTTTTGTTTAACCCAATCTGCACGATTAATATGGAGAGACAAAAGCAAGTGCATCAAGAGGAGAAGATGATGAATGCAAAAGCTGTCAATCACCTCCCATTAAATCATAATGCCGCGTCGCTTGAAGGCTAGCGACTTCAGTCAAGACGCAAGATGCGCGCACGCGTGGGCCGCCCCTTTGAACCATTTCAAGCGTAACGTTGCGCAATATTTCAAGCGCATTAAGGGGATGGTGCAGCAGCTTTGATCTGGCTTTACTTTATTGGATGAATAAAAAAAAAAAAAGAAACAAGCCCCAAGAAAAGATAGAAGAATGACATTGTGCTTAAAAATAAAGTATTAATGAGGAAAAGTACCTTCGTCTGCCCTTTTATGTTGGAACCCTCAGAACAAAGATGTGTCGAGTTCACTGGAATGGTAAATATCACACACTTAGAAGACTTCAGTGCGACAACCCAGCATCCTGCAGAAAGCCTCTCGTGCGTCACTGTGAGCTAATTAAGGGTTTTGAGTTTGGGACCCTTTTGTTTCAGTGCCGTCATAACTCACATTTGTGTTTAAATAATGCACAGGAGTCTCTTGCCAGTTGGTTACAGTGCAGATATGACAGGTAAAAAAACAACAACTCATCTCTGCATGCCTGTTGCTCATGATTGTGTTGATCTTAGACGGCAGTTTCAGTCGGCATGAATATTGTTTGAATTTCATGATCAAAGACAACTCTGTAATGTTATGCGACCAAATACACTTTAATACACGATGCAAATAAAACCATGATATAGTCGAGACATGTGGAGACTGTCTACAGTAATATGATGAAAGACTCAACTTTATTCCACATTGCCTCTCTTGCTGCAAAGGCAGAAAATACACACAACTCCCCACTAGTAAGCAAAAAGCCGATTAGTGACGTTGCATTCTAATCTTTCTATTACTCAAATTCATCACAAGGGAAAATTATTTAGTCATTGTATTTATATATTTTTTAAAAAGTTGAGCGGCTTCTGGCAAAAACAAGACTTAATATATCTGCTTTGGGATTTCAGCTGGGGGCGGCACGGTAGGCGGCTGGTTAGCATGTCCACTTCACAGTGCAGAGTTCGTGGGTTCGATTCCGGCTTCGGCCTTCCTGTGTGGAGTTTGCGTGTTCTCCCCGTACCTGCATGCGTTTTCTTCGGGTACTCCGGTTTCCTCCCGCATTCTAAAAACATGCTTGGCAGGTTGAAGGAAGACTCTAAATTGCCCCTCGGTGTGATTGTGAGTGCAAATGATCATTTGTCTCTGTGTGCCCTGCGATTGGCTGGCAACCAGTTGAGGGTGCACCCCGCCTACTGCCCTAAAACAGCTGTGGGATAGAAAATGTGGCGGATTAGAACATTTATGGATAATTGGATTTCAGAGGGCTGCATTTATCTGGAAGTCTTTTAGAACATAACACAGTTTGTCAAAATAAACGAAGTTATAAGGGCGAACTGTTTGTTTTTGTGATTTTTTTTGCCCTTTAGTATTTTTTTAACACCACTGGTTCTGTTTACCTTCTCGTATCTATCTGCATGTATGATTATTCTTCGTGCTGTGATTAGAAGAAAACATACCTGGAGTCGGATCTCACATCAGATAATTTCATCTTTAAATGATAAGATAGACTTTTAAGCATCTTGATGCTTCTGTAAATGTGAAGATAAATCTGCGACCATACTACAGATGTGTAAAAATACAAAACTTTGTGTTCAAAGACCCACCAAATTCTAAGTTGGATGACTCTTAGATTTTCACCATTTCAGTCAAACTGTAAATAAAAACTGTTCTATGAACCGTCACGACGGGAACATTTTACATTTACATTTCTTGAGCAGGAACTGGGGCATTTTCAAGGTGAATGGAATTATGTCCATTTCAAAAAAGGAGTCAGTGTTATCGCAAAACTTTCAGGCTTCTGCTAGAAAGAAAAAAATTGTAAGTAAAAGCCTATGACAACAGTTCAAATTTGTGGTTGATCAGTGACGATTTAAATTACAGCAAATGTGTGATTATTCTCACATTATATGAGATATGCATGTCAGATCAGAGAAAAAGTTTATTCTTCCACTAATGCTTTTAGGAGGCCCTTCCTTGTAAATGACTCACTGATAGAGTTTTTTTCCGAGTCCTGAGGGGTTTTATTGCTGAAGGAAAACCGTTAATGGATACATCTCGTTACCACAGGGAGGGTGCGGCAACGTTTGGAGGTCAGCAGTAGAGATTTTTTTTAAAAACAATGTTATGTTGTTTCTGTCATTTTCATTTGAAGAAATGAAACAGACCTATTTTAGTAAAAAGTCTTCTTTAATTATTAGTTAATAGCTATGAGGAGATGCACCCTCCAACTGTATTGTCAGGTTCTGAACCGAATAATGTTTTTGGATTCCAGAAATACAGGCTCAGACAAAGTACGACAAAAAAAAATATTTCTTGACAGAGAAGTACAAACAGAAATCTCTGGTCACAAGGAACCAGGAGAAACAATGCAGAAGCAAAAAGCACTTGCAAAAGGCAAGGTACTGGGGAACACCAAGAATAAACAAACGAAATGTGAAGAACACAATACAGCGAAGCCAAAGATCAAAACTAATAAGAAAAAAATAATACTATTTAGTTGTTTTTTGGTTTGTTTTGTCACTTTGTGTGTGTTGTTACGTCGTGTGGACCTGATGTGGACTTTTTTCAGCATTTTTTGGCCACGACATTCATCAAGGAGGAAACTCTGTGCTTGGTGGTTGCGCCTTCTCGGCAGCATGGATATACCAGCACTGTTTTTGCCTGGGAGGAATGTCGGCGCCATTTGACTGTCGTTGCTGGACAGTCCCGGGGCGCTTGTGTCTTGCGCCTGGAATGGGCAGCATTTTTCACAGCCCCGCTTTGTTCAGCGGAGAGATCGGTGCTGTTGAACGGTCTGCGGCTGGATGGATGTAAGGCTTGAGGAGCCGACGATGAGAAGAAAGGAGCGTTAGCGCGAAGCGCCGATGCGGATGTGGAACTGGGAGTCGCGGCTTGGAATTGAAGTGGATTTACATGGGACAGGAGATGTGAGCCAATCTCTTTTTCGTCAATGGACGCTACAGCTTCGTGTTTGCTTTCAAAAACTTAGCTTGTAGCAGACGTGTGCACATTTTCAGCATGACGTCTCTGATCCACTGGTGAAAGGACACTTTGATCCTCTCCTCTTTCATCTATAACTGCTTCAGAGAACAAAGTGTATGCAGAAAAGTGGTGAAGATTGCACGACTGTCTGTGTCCTATGTGTTGTGTTGTGTTATTTTTGTTATTTTGACTTCAAAATGGCGCCGCGTGAGTGGCTGCCTTCCAGCAGCTCCTATATTTTGTTGTTCTACTTCTTCCTTTCATAACTTTGCTGCTGTGAATCTGGAATTTCTCCATTGCGAGACTAATAAAGGTTTTCTTATCTTATCTTATCTTATCTATGAAATAAAAGAGCAACTATGAAGAGATTCGGGAGGTCTAGAAAACAACACAACAGTGACCAAGGTCAAAAATCTGACAAGACTCTGGCAGTCCTTAAATAAATGGCAGGCTTGATTGGTAACTGCTGAACAGGTGCGCCTGCTGGCAGGAAACACCCCTCATTCCAACTGGGGCTGAAAACAAAACAGACAGACACTACACGTATAAGCAGGCAGTTTTCAAAAGTGTTTTCTACAGTCTTTTTTTGTACTCATCTATTATCCATCCATCCATTTTCCGATCCGCTTCATCCTCAAAAGGGTCGCGGGCGTGCCGTGCTGCAGCCTATCCCAGCCGTCTCCGGGCATCAGGCGGGGTACACCCTTAATTGGTTGCAAGCCAATCACAGGGCACACACAGACAAAGAACCATCCACGCTCACACTCACACCTAGGGACAATTTAGAGTGTTCAATCAGCCTGTCATGCATGTTTTGGGAATGTGGGAGGAAACCGGAGTACCCGGAGAAAACCCATGCAGGCACGGGCAGAACATGCAAACTTCTCACAGGAATTGAATTGAAACCCCCACCAATGCACTGTGTGGCTGACGCACTAACCAGTCGACCATATATCCCTTACAATGTAAATAATGCATCCCAACATATCATAAAAATCACCACATACAATGAAAATATGCACTCGGCTGAAAATAAAAGTAACAAGGAATGACATCAGAGCTCCCATCAGTTTTGACACGGATAAAAGCATGAGCCTAGCCTAGACCTGTCCAAAATTAGACATCTTTATTTCTGCACAAATTAGGATACTTTTGTCATTCACCATTTGCACACCTACAGCACAAACGACAGAATCAAAAGTACTGTTTGGTGAAAAATGGCATGTTAAATATTCCAAAACTAGATAAGTCGTCATGCTATACACCCGCGCGTCAATTCAGACGTGGGGAAGTTCACAAGCTTTAACACCAAATGAAGCCGAAGCAGTGTACGGTACTTATGTGATGAAACGTTGCCATCTTCTGGTAGCAGGTAGTTAAGTGTGTGTGGAGTACAACAATTTGGTACAATGAGTATTGCAGTGAAATCACACTCAAAAATGAAAAAAAAAAATGCACCAATTGTTACTCTAAGTACTCTATGAAGCGGCAAAGAGTTTTGCTGGCATGATAAAGCATTTTTTTTATTGTTTTTGAGAAGTCATTGTATGCATGAATACAATATGCAGGCACACGTATGTCCATTTTACATAAAAATTGAAACATTCCATAATTTTGTACATCCATCCATCCATTTTCTATTGCGCCTTTCGTCATGGTCAAATAAAAACAAACAACCATTGATGCTGACATTCAGACAGTTGTCTTGATTTTGGACTGTGGGTGGAAGCCAGAGTACTTATATTGTGATTATGTCCAAAGTTAATTGCAGTGTATTCATCCATCCATCCGTTTTCTGATCCACTTATCCTCACACGGGTCGCGGGGGGTGCTTCAGCCCATCCCAGCCGTCTTCAGGCAGTAGGTGGGGGACACCCTGAACCGGTTGCCAGCCAATCTCAGGGTACACAGAGACGAACAACCATCCACATTCACAGTCACACCTAGGGACAATTTAGAGTGTTCCATTCACCTGCCATGCATGTTTGTGGAATGTGGGAGGAAACCGGAGTACCCGGAGAAAACCCACACAGGCACGGGGAGAACATGCAAACAAGGAAGGCCGGAGCTGGAATCGAACCCTCTGCACTGTGAGGTTGACGCGCTAACCACTGGACCACCGGGCGTCCCACAGTGTATTCAATAATATTGATTTTTTGTTTTTTTAAATAAGTGATGCCGAGCCGTGAGTATTCAGGGGTTCACTGTCGTGCAGTGGAGGAAGCGTCTAGAATTACTCCCCTCCTTGGGAAATTTAGCTAGCGATAGTGTTTACATTAAAAATAAGCGTTTTCATGTACAGTAAATATTTGCAATTCGTTTACATTTACTGTCACTGTCTGTATTAATATGCTTCCATCGGTAAATAGATGCAAACACATTTTGCAGTCAGTGGAAAAGAAGGTTACAGTCGGTCAGGCAGGTCAGGTTACATTTGAAGTTCAAATTTAAATTTGGATGAAATCCATCCATCCATTTTCCGATCTGCTTTATCCTCACAAGGGGCTGCCCTTGGATAAAATGCATTTCTATTTACACCAGCTTTTTGGCTCAGTACAAGTAGCAGTCATATTGAACACAGAACCAAATAACATGTTTTGCTCGTAGATGTGCATGATGGATCATTTTGAAAAACGTCATCGCCGAGAAAAAAATTTAATGGAAAAGCTGGGTTATTTTTGGTTGTTGTTGGTTTTTTTTTTAAATAACTTAATAACACAAGTCGCTGATGGTGTCATGATACACTCGCTTGACTTGTGTGCGGGCAGCGTGGGTTCAGTTCCCACTCAGTGACAATGTGAATGATTTGATTTTGATTTGACTTTTTATTAGGTCTCCCATAGGAGATACTTGTCTCGGAAGACAGTCCCTCTGTGCTGCTACATACTGTACATTGAGCAAAAAACATACACATACACAGCACAACATAATGAGGACAATTACATACAAGACAAGACAGTATACACTCTCCACACATTGGACACTACGTTACAGTCATATGCACCCCCTCACCGCCACCACACTCATGTCCTTCCGTCTGTCTGCCTCCCTCTAAATGTTTATTGATTAAAATGATGAATGTGGGTGTGAATGGTTGTTCGTCTCTACATATGCCCTCTGAGGGTTTATCTCGCCTTTCGCCCAAAGTCAGCTGAGATAGGCTCCAGCAATTCCTGCGACCCTCTCCAGGATAAGTGGGGTTGAAAATGGATGGATGGACAGATAAATTAATAATTCAAATGTAATTAAGGTAATTTCTAGATACTATTTCAATGATTTCAGATTTATTAACACCCTCATTTTGAATTCTTCTCTATGATGGCATACAAACATGCTTAACCACCAAAATAGTTTGGGAGTTTTTTTTTTTATGTCATCCAGCACGTAACAATCCATCCAAGTGGGAGATGCAATTCATGTTCTCCTGGCTTAATCTTCAGAAATGCTCTGCAGATAATACTGCATGCTGCATGATGAATCCTATACTTTCGCAAAGATTGTCATTTAAGTGCATGTTTAGTGCTTCCTGGGAAATAATCCATCAGTAAGACGGTAAGTAACATCATTAACAAAATGAAAGATGTGCAAATTGCATGTTAATTAAATCATTAGTTACATTTAAATATTCAGCTCAGCGCACATTACAAGGAATCTGTAATGTGTAGTTCAACACTGGCAGAGCCATGGGTGTCCCTTTTTGGAAAAGTCGGTCTATTCAGTAAATAAAGCAAACAAATTCAGGATTCAGTAATTCTATTGATAAAAACTAGCAGACACTTGAAACTGATCTTGTGGGGGTTTTCTTTAGCCCATGAGGACAAACACAAACTCAAGAAGGTTCCATCTGCAGTGGTCCCCAACTCACTTTTGTATCACGGACCAGTTGAGACAAGCACATGCTCTTCGCGGACCAGCGACCTTTTTTTTGTTCCCTATTGCTGTTAAATTGCCAGCTTTCAAACATTGGTACTGCCAAAAGAGAAAATTCCATTGATGGGCTAATCTCAACCTTTTACTATACAGTGATCCCTCGCTACTTCGCGGTTCACTTTTCGCGGTTTCAATGCATCGCGGATTTTTCAAAAGCATTCATCAAAAAAGTAAAAAAATAGCGAAAATACCGCAATAGGTCCGCAAAAGGTCCGCAAAAGGTCTGCAAAAGGTCCGCTAGAGTCAGCAAAACATCAGCGAGTCACATAGAGCAACATATACAGTACTACATGTATATGTTTACTGTATTTTGTTATTTATATACTTATATATATATA
This sequence comes from Hippocampus guttulatus, assembly GCF_054856545.1. Taxonomy (NCBI): domain Eukaryota; kingdom Metazoa; phylum Chordata; class Actinopteri; order Syngnathiformes; family Syngnathidae; genus Hippocampus; species Hippocampus guttulatus. The sequence continues at coordinate 5,324,056 of NC_141263.1, forward strand.
TATATATATATATACACACACACACACACACACAGACACACTGTATATATATATTTATATGGGCGGCCCGGTAGTCCAGTGGTTAGCATGTCGACTTCACAGTACAGAGGTACCGGGTTCGATTCCAGCTCCAGCCTCCCTGTGTATATATATATATATTCATTATTCCTGCAGGGTATCTGATCACTGGCAGGGCATAGCTGTTTATTGCCCGGGTCTTATTCTTGCCATTGAGCTGGCTTCTTAGGACTTGCCTCACTCGCTGGAGGTATTTGACCGTAGCCGCTTTCCTTGTTGCCAGTTCGAGGTTGCCATTGGCTTGTGGTATACCGAGGTACTTGTAGCTGTCCTCAATGTCTGCTATTGTTCCTTCAGGGAGTGAGACCCCTTCAGTGCGGACTACCTTTCCTCTCTTAGTCACCATCCGACTACATTTCTCAAGCCCGAATGACATCCTGATGTTGCTGCTGTAGATCCTGGTTGTGTGGATCAGGGAGTCTATGTCCCTTTCGTTCTTAGCATACAGCTTTATGTCATCCATGTAGAGGAGGTGACTGATTGTAGCTCCATTTCTGAGGCGGTATCCAAAGCCTGTCTTGGTGATTACTTGGCTTAGGGGGTTCAGTCCTATGCAGAACAGCAGTAGGGAGAGTGCATCACCTTGGTATATGCCACATTTGATGGACACTTGGGTAAGTGGCTTGCCATTGGCTTCAACTGTGGTTTTCCACATCCTCATCGAGTTCGCAACGAAGGCTCTTAGGGTCCTGTTCACCTTATACAACTCCAAGCATTCAGTGATCCATGTATGTGGCATCCAGTCATAGGCTTTCTTGTAATCAATCCAGGCTGTGCACAGGTTGGTACGTCGGGACCTGCAGTCTTGTGCGACTGTTCTGTCAACCAGGAGCTGATGTTTGGCTCCTCTGGTATCTCTACCAATGCCCTTCTGTGCTTCGCTCATGTATTGATCCATGTGTCCACTTATCTTAGCCGCAATGATGCCTGACATGAGCTTACATGTTGTGGAGAGACAGGTTATTGGCCGATAGTTGGATGGGACTGCACCCTTTGAGGGATCCTTCATGATCAGGATCGTTCGCCCTTCGGTTAGCCATCCTGGGTGAGTCCCATCCCTCAGCAGCTGGTTCATTTGTGCTGCTAGGCGCTCATGGAGTGCTGTGAGTTTCTTTAGCCAGTAGGTGTGGACCATGTCCGGGCCTGGTGCTGTCCAGTTCTTCATATCTGAGACTCTTTCCTGTATGTCTGCCACTGTTATGGTAACTGGGTTCTGTTCAGGGAGGCTGCTGTGCTCCTCTCTCAGGGTCACCAGCCATTGTGCACTGCTGTTATGTGCAACCTCCTTCTCCCATATGCCTTTCCAGTACCTTTCAGTTTCCAGTCTTGGTGGGACCTGTTGTTAGGACCCTGCCACTGAGCGTATATATATATATATACCTTTATATATATATGTATGTGTGTGTGTGTGTGTATTTACGTATTAGTGCTTATGTGCATGTACATATATGTATATGTGTATATATCTTTTGAATTTTGCATATAATCATAATGCTGTGCAAATAAAACTCAAATGTAAAATGTTGATGAATTTCTTTATTGAATCTGAACCTTACATGCTACAACCTGGAGGGTATACACCATCAAATCATGCTGGCACTGCAGGCCGACAACAGAAAGAAGATGTTGTTTTAAAAATGTGCACATTCTTCCTGCAAACTTGATTTTCAAATGAAGAGTGGTTCAGATGCACTTGAGCAGGTAGGAATTGCAGTTGGCTCCTCTGCCGCAGTCGCAGAGCTTCCCAATTCGCGGCCCAAACTTCATGGCACACCGGTCGCCCATTCCACACTAAAGGTAGAACATAGACGCAAATAACACGCACGCAGATACGCACAAACCAACAAGTTAGTGTATTAATGTCATGTATAAATGTGGGAAATGTAATTAATTTCACCATTAGTCAGTGAAACAAACATTTCCTCTTCATTTGCAAGTTCTGTCTGTATTTGTGTCAAGAGGATTGGGAGGTTGTGTATTTTTTCCTCATGTCTCAGCTAATTTAATATGGAAAGCAATCTAAGTTGGTCTGCAACTGCGCTCAGAAAGTCTGTTTACTTTATCTTTTAATTAGGCAGGCAGTTGCCTGGTTTAATTAGCAACAATAGAATAATGAATGAAACATCGCCCTAAATGAGTATTGACTATCAGGTCGCTACAATGGATTCAGCCTTTCATTACAGAAAACAAGACGGATTTGTATAAGGGGCTTATTTGCATAAAAATGTCAATACACCGCCTTACCAGAGGGATGCTGCCTCTCTTCTCTGTGGAAATCCGATTATGCATCCTGCTGAGCAAAACGTCCAGTGCTTCGACCTGCACAGTAAGATCAACAGAACAGAACACATATGTAATAATATATTATGTGGAAGATGGGTCCAAATGAAATTGTCTGTACGTTCACACAGAGAGCACTTGCCATCAGCGCGTCACGCAATGTGAGGAATGAAAAATAAGTTATCTCAAGTGGGTTGTGCAGAACTGAAAATGTTGTTTTTAATTTTCTGACTTTCAATTCAAACTTGACCTTCACTCACTCGACCCAAATTACGTATGGCATGTCCATTTAAATGGATTTTAGGATATTAGGGGAGTCAATAATGCATAAAAATGAGCTTTTAAGTATTCCAGATTTTTTTTTGTAAACTATTACTGTCATCAAAAGAAAAGTATATACAGTACAGTGTAAGTATACATTGTGAGCCCCGGATATGCATGCGCTGAGAAAGAGTATAGTATTAATAAACTTGGGGCATTTAATATTTTGTTTTATCTATAAAAAAGAATGTATCAACAGAACATCTTATTTGTCCTGCAATTGGCTGCCAACCAGTTCAGAGTGTTCTAAATATGGGAAGCACCAAAATTCAAACAAACAAACACACAAACAAACAAACAACCCCCCCATCAAAACAGAACAAGGTGCACTGACCAAATCTCGGTCTGTTCCTGGTTCGTCTCTGTCTCCTTCCAAGTCCTCAACAGACACTTCCTGGGACGTCTGGCTGTGGCACAAGAGGACCAGCAGACTGGCCACCAGCAGCCCGCGGAAAAGGGCAGAACTCTGCATGGATGGGAGGACGCAGAAGTGCCGAGGTCGTAATGAGAGAGGAGGCGGGGCGAGTGGAGGAGCACAAGACGTGAACAGGTCCACGTGTGAATGTCCATCCGTCGGATGATTTCTGTCCTCTTATACAGACTGGTGGCCCCGCCCGAAAGACCACTGCGGCAGGCTAAATGAAGTGTGCAGCCTGGAGGGTTCTCGTACTGAAAAAGGCCTGGGACACGGGGAGGACGACTATGAGGAAAAACATCATGTTTTACCCATCTTATGCCGTCATCATCATCATCACCATCATCATATTCAAATGTGCGAATGAGGATGTTATTGGAAGATGAAGTCAGCGTATTAGGCAAGGCAAGGTAGCTTTATTTACAGTATATAGCACATTTCATCCACACGAGGTAGCTCAATGTGCTTCACACAAGCATAGGCACAACACCTGCAAGCATTTACAAACACAAGAGTTAATGACATTCAGAAGCAAAGCAGAGAAAACGAAAGTAGATTATTAAAAACTATTACAAGATTGACAACATTAAAACACATTAATAGAAAACTTTTTAAAACAATTAAACATAAAGAAATAAATAGTTTTCTAAAATACCTGTAAGTAAAAGACTTAAAGGACTTCAAAATGTTTAGATGACCTTAATCATTGGTATGGGGGGTGAAAGCAAAATAGTTTTAACCTGGATTTAAAAGCATTTAAATTAGGGGCTGACTTCACTTCTGTTTGCAGCTTTATGTGCAGCCCAACAACTAAATGCTGCTTCAACATGTGTGCTTTCAACTTGGGGCTCCACTAAGTGGATCCACTAAGTCTGAATCCAGTCAGACGGCCACTACAATAATCAAATCCGCTGGAGATAAAAGCATGAATAAGATTCTCCTGGTCTGCTTGGAATATGTAATCCTTCACTCTGGATGTTCTTGAAGCATATACCAAGGTTTCTGACTTGTTCTTTGTTTTTAAAAGAGTCTAACTGTGCGCATGGGTGGCGCTTCCTTTCTTTTGGTATTTTGGTAAAAATGAGTTGAACAGGTCATTTGCACCTTGGTGTGCCATTGTGAGATGGAATGTAATGTTTTCCCAGCCAATCCTCATATTTAATCAAATACACCGAAATCACGTTACACCACCAGCGCCACTATATACACCTTGTTTTAGGTAGTTTCAAATTTTGTCAACTTCTTCCTTACCAAATTGTCAGGTGCGCCGGGGGTATGTGATAAAAAACACCCCCGGTCCATGTGAAACGCTGAGCGACCCGCAGCGCGGTCTACCACTTAAACAACTACTGTACCCTTATCTAGGCTTGCTACGGCATGAAAATGGGGATACATCCGTGTTGCTGAGCACAGTCTACTTTTGGTGACCAAATTGTCAGGTGCCCTGTGGGCGGGGCAACTTGGTGCGCCGGAATGCCCAGATGCATAATGCGATCCCAAATGCAGTTTTTATTTTTAACCATGTACAACTAGCTCTGTTTTGTTTTGGTTTAGTTGAAGGAAATTTAGGTTCATCCAGTTGTGAATGTCTTTTAAAATGACACAACACTGAAACTGAACTGTTGTCATTTGGGGGCATTGATGGATATACTGTACAACTGTATAGCCATGAGAACAAACATTTGTATTTCTATTAGACAAAACGAATTTACAACTCTGTAATTGGCTGGCAACCGGTTCAAGGTGTCCCCCGCCTACTGCCTGAAGACGGCTGGGATAAGCTCCAGCACCCCCGCGACCCTTATGAGGATAAAGCGGATCAAAAAAATGGATGGATGGATGGAAAATTACAACTTCAAAGAGAAAGTTACTCAGTCTGACGATATACTGTAAATTCTGTCATCTCGTTTTTTGTGAGATGGAAAAAAAATCACGTTTGTGTCATGAATGGACATGATGAGATTGCATCCTATTTGAAAAGCCTCCACCTAATATTACAGGTCCGATAAAACCGATTGGTTTTGTGTGATTATGTTTTGGCCCTTGGGTACTGTGACAGCAGTAAATCCCTCACTAGGTCTCGCTTGATGTGCCACCAATCACGTTAGCCTCCATGATAATTGCTCCCATCAATAACTAGTTACAAGAAATGAACCCCAGAAGCTTGAGAGAGAGGGGAGGGAATGTGTATTCAGTAGCAGATCTGTAAAACAATCAGTGTGAGGAGGAATACAAATTGCAATCTCTGAATTTTGGCCATATGTGAATTTGATTGCATACAGGCAGTAATCTTAACTCGAAAATGTAAATAGAAAGCGAAAGAACAGTGGTTCAACAATATCAAAAAGGAAGTTAATGATTGGGTCAGACCCACATTCCAGATGTTTCAGGTCCGAAAAAGAAGAGCTGTGGTGTTGGTTTTTAAAACGTATACTTTATAAATGCTTTTCACAGTCTCAGCCAATACAGGTACGTCCTTCTCCGTCTCCGCGTCTTCTCTTCTGTCGTTTGACTCCAGAGGCGTTCAAGGACCGCCTCCGAAAAACGTAAATTATCGATAACTCCAATGACACAGAGAAAATCTGAAATAATCCACCAGAATGGAAAATCAAACTAGGATATCACAAAATAATTTCTATTGGTCGGGGAGGGGGGTGTTAACATGCAACAAAGGAATAAATAACATAAACAATTCTGACAGTCCAGTCTCCTACAGAGAAAACATTTTAGGTTAATTGAAGCCTACAAATTGGCTTTTTGGATGATGAATGTGAGTATGAATAGTTGTTTTTCTGTGCGTGCGTTGGCAGCCAAAGCAGGTGTACCTGTATACTTTGTTTTGCCCCAAATCAGTTGGGATAAGCTCCAGCTCATCTGCAACCCCATTGAGGAAGTGATGGAATAAGTGATGAGATAAAGCTGAATGACGGAAATGCAACATGGTAACGTTCATTCCAAATTGAATGAACTGGTAGGATGATTTTATGTGCTTAGTGATTGCAAAAATAAATAAACAAATGAATAAAATGCAGAGCAACATAATCGTTGACATTTACTTTATTTCAGGATTGATATTTGAATGAAGAAAATTATGTACTGTTCGTGAATAAATATATTTCTTGTTTGGGACAAAACAAAAGTATCACATACTCATTATATTTTGTGGTCAAAGACCAGTCTGTTGTGTATGCTAGCAGGCAAACCATTACGTTCCTCATTGGTGTGATGGGCATTGACACAACAATATTATATTTCCAGAATCATGTGGAACCAGTTAAATAGAGAAGCAGAGGAGGAACCAATATCACTATGGTATGGTTTCAGGTTGACCTGCAGTGAGAGGGTCAACAGCTCAGCAGGTGTCACAGGATTCTTGAACAAAAAACGGAACCTGTAATTAAGGTTAGAATTCTTGTGTAAAAATTAGTTAAAAAGTGGCATCGCGAAACACAGCTTCCCCAAAAATAGGCTTTGATATCTTTCACATCTAATAAATGCTCAAACGGCTTTGATGTCGTTCATATTGAATGAATCCTAAACTGCTTTGGATATGATTGGATGTGAATATGGATGGATGGATATGCTTACTTGTGAGGTAATTCAGCACAATTGACGAATGCACAAGTAAAACAATAGTGTCTTAGAAGCAAATTTTTTTCCCAGCAAGAGTGCAACTTTGGCCGACGAGAATGACCTTCAGATGAACATCAAGGATAATGAATGCATCAGAGATAGGCAATTTAAATGATTGAGGGGGCCACAAATTTTTCATCAGTGCTACTTGGGGGGCCACGAAGGACTATGGACCTCCTACCACATGTATGAAAAAAAATGCCATTTGAAATGCAATAAGGAAAATATATTTTTTTGTAAATCCCCAAAATTCTCAAAGCACAGGGATAAAAATCTAATGAAGATTCTCCACCAAAAACAATAATTCCAGACCCCCCCCCCCCGAAGCCCCACCCAAAACAAAACAAAATAAATTTGAGAAAATAAACGTACAATGTCGTACATGGATGGGTTTAGCGTGTTTAATCAGGTAAAGGTGAATGTCAGTGTCACTCTCTCTCTGTATCTCTCTCTCTCTCTACCGCTATCTATCTATCTATCTATCTATCTATCTATCTATCTATCTATCTATCTATCTATCTATCTATCTATCTATCTATCTATCTATCTATCTATCTATCTATCTATCTATCTATCTATCTATCCATCCATCCATCCATCCATCCATCCATCCATCCATCCATCTATCTATCTATCTATCTATCTATCTATCTATCTATCTATCTATCTATCTATCTATCTATCTATCTATCTATCTATCTATCTATCTGCTCCCTGGACACTCTGGAGGAGGTGGGCAACAGGAGGATGCTCGCTAAACTAAAAGCTATGATGGACAGTCCCTCCCACCCCTTCCAGCCCGCCCTGACAGCACTGGGTAGCTCCTTCAACCAGAGACTGTTCAACCCGCTGCAAGAAGGAGAGATACCGCCGCCCATTCCTACCCACTGCTGTGAGGCTGCTGAATAAACATACGTGAAAACCTGTATCCAGTGTAAATAGCACAGCCACCTTATGCCGTGTTTATTTTGTTTGTTTGTTTTTCTCCCTCTATCTATCTACATATATATCTATACAGTATACGTATCTATCTCTCTCTCTCTTTTGGGCACTATGGGGCCATTGTAGCACACCCCAAAGGCACACCATGAGCATGACTTTTGCTCAAACTTTGTGTCCCCTGCCTGCAGCGGACAGCAGGAGTCGCTGCGCCGTCAGGTTTGACGCGGTCGAGCTCGCGGAACTCCGTTTCCTGAAACGCATACTTTTGGATTAGGAAGAACACACCCAGTGACACAAGTGAGGTTTGAAGAAAAAAAAAAGTTTCAACTGTAAGTGTGCACTGGACGAACAAGAGGACCGAAAGGTCCTTGTCGGTTTTCTTTTGCTCTAACTCGGTTTTCGACAGAGTGTGGGAGCAAGTCGAGTTTGAAGTGAAGCTCGGAGTACAGAAGGTGGACGTTTGTCAAGAGACGAGGATGTCAACTTCAGAGGAGACAGACGGGCCGCGGCCGAGATATGGCTGTAAGTTGTCATTTTTGCTTTTTTGGAATGCCAGACTGGCGCCTTTTTCCGTACGCTGCACGTTAGCAGCTCCTGACTTCTAGTCTTCTTTTCTACAAAGAAACGATGACTTGAGGAACGTTTCTTTAATTTATAAGAAGCGCTCACACCCAGCTCATTCTAAACTTTGGCAACATGGTTGGAGCCAAAGTCAGACTTCCGCCTTTTACCCCCCACTAATCTTTGCGTTGAGAGATGGGCCAGTAAAAAAAAAGAAGACATATTCACCTCTAATTTTACACCTAAAATCAACGTGTTAATTACACATGGCGTTGGAAAGAAGACGTTAGCAGTTTACATGTAAGCATGAAAACAGCAAAAGGCGTCAAGGAGGGAATGTGTGCACACCACTTTTCATCTGTTGTTTTTGAGAACAGGATCTATCTCCCGCTGATGTGGCCTGTGGTGCCATACAGGTCTACCTATGACAGGAGGATTAAAAGGGGCCTCTGTACTGTATTGCTTGCCCCCCCTTTCACCACAAGCTCTCCCCATAATTAGGAAACACCGCTGCGCTCTGTTCCCTCACGAGAGCTACTCCACAAACATTCACTGCATTTTTCCCCCTTCTTTTGAATCCCCAGTGTGTAAACAAGCACAAAAGCATAGCTACATTATACAGACAGGCAACCCAGAGCCAAATTATGTTAACCAGCCACGCAGATGAGTACTAAACGAGCCTGGCTTCCTTTGTGAATTCCCTCAGTTCAGGGAACTATTGAGAAGTCAGCAAGCTGTGTGGAAAGTGGGCTCACAGATTATTTCCATTCTGTATTTTGCAACCCAACAAATGCAACTGTTTTTGTTTTTAATACATATTTTCATATGTTTCTCATGCTCCAGCTGTCCTGGATGGCGTGGAGCGACTCACGGCGGAGGAGATGGATGAGAGGCGACAGCAGAACATGGCCTACGAGTATCTGTGTCATCTTGAAGAGGCGAAAAGGTTAGAGCTAGAAGTCCGATCCAGTGATCAGCAGTGCAATCCGTCACTTAACTGACGAGTAGATTTGGGATTGTACCTTTGTTGTAATTTGAGAATAAGTATGACCTTGAATGTCTTGCCCTATTGCTACGCTATTTTTTTATATACGGACCTGGTAGTTCCAAATCTCAGGAAAAGGGAGTGATCCACTGGATTAAACACATGAGACATGTATTGCCTTTAGTATTCAGTGCCTAGTACCAGGTTGGATCAGGCCCACTCATGCAATTAGAGCAGGTTGCAACTGGCTTGTAGGTTTCTTTCCATTATGAGGAGAGCGCCATGAAAAACTCATAACTTCGCTATGTGAAATGGATCCACCCAGGAGAATCATGGCTTTCTATCCTTTTTCCTTGTCTATTCCCCGTTTCTGATAGAGTCTACACACAATTCAGTTGTCCAGGAGGTTTGTTTGTAACACGAGCCTCTTTTTTTGTTGGATAATGACAATATTCTCCTACATGACTACATCAGGATAAAGAGGAGAATTTTTTTGTCGATGCGGCCTGATGATATCATAGGTATACTGTATACTTAAAGAGGTGCTCACATTTTTGCCACTGCAGGTGAGGTCTGCTCCTTTGTTGGCCCACACGTATTTTCATTTGAGTGTGTTAACAGCTGAGTATGTTTGCTTTTGGTGCCGCAGGAGTAGAATGTGGCCCCAACAGACCCACAGATTTAAAAGAGGAAGGATTGTATGAAACAGGAAGTGACTCAGTCCCCCATTGATTTTTGTATTTACCACCGTTGCCACAGAAACGTGCCGTTGTCACAGCAACAGGTTCCGGTGTGAGTGCTGAAGTCCGCATTACTGCGAAAGATGAGGCTGACGTTCAAAATAGTTAGACAGTTGAATGTTAACATCCACTCGGCAGCTTTCATGTTCTAGAATTTTTGAGTGGTAAATGCCACTGCCTTTTTAGAGTGTCACATTCTCCAGAGAGGTGGCCCGGTGGTCCAGTGGTTAGCGCGTAGTCCTCACAGTGTCGAGGTTCAATTCCAGCTCCGGCCTCCCTGTGTGGAGTTTGCATGTTCTCCCCGGGCCTATGTGGGCTTTCTCCGGGTACTCCGGTTTCCTCCCCCATTCCCAAAACATGCATGGCAGGCTGATTAAACACTCTAAATTGTCCCTTGGTGTGAGTGTGAGCGCGGCTGGTTATTCGTCCGTGTGTGCCCTGCGATTGGCTGGCAACCGGTTTAGGGTGTCCCCCGCCTACTGCCCGAAGACAGCTGGGATAGGCTCCAGCGACCCTTGTGAGGATAAGCGGATCGGAAAATGGATGGATGGATGGATTCTCCAAAGAAGAATGTTTTCAAAACGTGCTCGCAAGTTCTCCGTGACATGGCTTTTCCACCACACACTCGCACGTGTCAGGCCACACTATGACACATTTTCTCCTCTGTAACCATCCCATCACGTTGGAAGAGTTTGACTGCTCTTTATATGTTTCCCTGCTGTCTCACTGCATACAATGGAACATCTGAATTCAAATGTCACTAAAGTCGTACAGTTTAAAGGTCAGTCAATCTTTTTTTTTCGGGGTTGCGCCCCTCACTGACATGCACAGTCACGAGTTTCAAACATGGCCATTTGTAATGGCAGCCAATTATGAAAGTGCGTGGTTGTGATAAACAGTCATTCACAACCAAAAAGAAGCACGAGTCATACTAAAATGACACAAAACTAACTGGTTGAATTGGCAGGTGATTGACACCTCATCAGTCACGCCTTCTGCCTCTGATAGGTTGTTTTTCCTTGGGCATGGTTATTTCTTTAAAAAAACAAACTGCAAACTCCCCTTTAATTCACAGCTGTTTCAATTTTTTTTACAACTGTTAAGAATGTCAACATATTACTTTAGACATTGCCTGTTTAAGGTTATATCACGGCGACAGGTTAACTCTGAAACATGCACTGATTTAAATGTACAGTAATTATTCGAGTAAAATTGTTTTGAAATAGCGGGGCTATCATGTATGTATGATCTTCGATTGTCATCAATTATAATGGTGGCGCTTGTTCAACATATAGGTTTACATATCACATGAATGTGGAGCATTATTGAGCAGCTGAAGACTGATTTGAAGTCATCTTGTTCTTGACCATGTGAATATTGCATGCTTGATCTTGCAAGCTGACTTTTTCAAAAGCTAGTCTTACCTGATTCCGTAATGGTACCTTTTTCCTCAGTTAATATTCATTAATGTCGGCGTGGTAGAAAGAACTCCTCCCAAACTATGAAGTCACACTGGATTCATTGGAACTACTTGCTCATGTTGTTGTGGCACCTGCGTGCCGTCAGCTGAATCGTGGTTGACCGCTTATGGAATGAAGGGAATTCTTCTTGTATGTGCACGGCAGGGTGTGTGAGCACACTAACTTGTGCACCTTTTGGGCTGAAGGAATTGCACTGTGGTACTTTCTTCATGTCCGCTTTCAGATACAGTATATCACAGATGAACCTGTTATGCTCTCCGTCATTGCATACCATGATTGTGGGTTTTTTTGTCCCTCACTTCTATTCATGTTTGTGACTATAAATTGCAATTCCCATTTCCCCTTTGCATTATTACAATATTTTTCACAATGAATGACTATCAAAGCAAGATCCGAACACAGAAACAAATAGTGAGTGTCATAAAGGACACGATCACTGCTTCAAAATGTTCAAAAATTAACATTACGTTTGATAAATATAATCAAGCTTAGCTTGTAACAGACGTGTGCACATTGCAGCATGACGTCTTTGATCCACTGGTGAAAAGGACACTTTGACTCGCTCCTCTTTCATCTATAACTGCTTCAGACAACAAAGTGTATGCAGGAAAGTGGTTAAGATTGCACGACTGTCTGTGTCTCATGTGTTGTCTTGTATTATTTTGTCATTTTTTTGTTAACTTTTCTTTTGATGGCGGTGCGGACACCCGCAGCGGCTCCTCTTGCTTTATGTTGAGAGGGAAGAAATTTCATCTGTGCTGTATGTTGCATTTGACAATAAAGTTGTATTTAATTCAATTCAATAATGTGGGGCAGCAACAACAAGAAAAAAACCCATCGGTCTTCTGAATCTTCTTCGACTCAGCTCGGTAATGGAGTTAGACGCGTCGCCATTGTTGATTCGTTTCTGTTGCAGATTGCACTTTCAGTTGCTCTCATAACGTATTTACTCAAGTCAAATGAGTGTTTTACCAGAATTGGTTTTGTTCATTTTAGCAAAGCTACTCAAAAGTCACCCAGCCAGCCATTTTTATACACGGAGGATTAAGTACCATATATGCTATATAAACATTGATTGAAACAGATGAGAAGCATTACAACAAAAATGACAGCAGGTCACGAAACACGAGGCAATGAATACTGGGTTTATTTTTATTTTTTTAAAGCAGTCAAACTTTACCCTTTTAAAATGTTACATACCACACTTTTGTTCTCTTCATCTTCATTTTTAAACATGGCCAATAATATGGGATGCATACAGTAAAGTACAGCTGCTTGATAGTTCAATGCCATGGTGAACCAAGATTTGATACAGTGTGTCTGAAAGCATTTTGTGCTATTTGCGCTTGAGAGGTGTTGTAGAAATAGATGTATTGTTACAGCTTGTTTGCCATGGCAACATCTAATGTGGGCCGCTCACGTCATTGGCACCAATGTTCATGAGAGAAATTTCTGGTTGCCAATATTGTTCACGTCCGCGTTTGGTTGTTATAGTGCTCTAATTAAAATATACACCGAAATATGAGTGTGGTTTGAGGCAATTTTCTTATCGGCTGGGTAAATATGCAGATGAACGACATTTTGAGCACTCGCACAAGCCAATGAGAGAGAACACAAATTCTGCATTACAAAGGAGCAATACAGTAACAGGACACATACTGTCACACTAATTTAATAGAATGTGCATTATTGTGGGTGGAGTTTGCAGTGGTATAGATCAGCACCGCATCATACTAATACTGTAGTTTGGTTGCCTCATTTCACATCACACAGCCATCAAAAGTTGCCCCTCAACTTGAAATTTCCATGGACTGGCTAATAATTAAAATCCTTGTGTTTCTTATTCAGATGGTCGTAGGCAGTGGTGTTAAACGACACGGTACCATACATCGAAATGTTTTTAACTCATTCAGTACCAGCCAATTCTAGACCAAGTCTGAAAAGACGTCTAAAAACGTCTTTGGGAGTGAATGTGTTAACAGTTTACCTTTCTCATTTAAGCTAGATAAGGTACGGTACTGCATAGTTATTCAGCACTGCAAACTACAACTACGACAACATATTCTTACATTAACACCTGTCTGAAAATGCCAGTGTTTATTCATCTGATTTATTCTAGTTTTATTCCAGCTCTCGTATTCTTGTTCACATGTTCATTTGCTGCCCGGTATGTGCACGTGTGTTGCAAGAGAATGAAAACATGGCTAAAGAATTGAAAGAATTTGGTGTGCACATCGCATGGGGTTTCATCATTGACAGTTGTCAATTACCATTTTGCACCCCCCCCCCCACCCCCAGGAGAAAAAAAAATCAAAAATGTAGGTGAAAGAGTAGACAGAGGACAAAATCACTTTTCTTATCTAGCAACAGTCGTCACAGGATTTGCTTGTAATGTGGTGGCTACATTGATGATGTGACGTGACGACTAATTTTGCTTGACACCAGATTTGATGGTCAGATGTTCATCTTTGACGTGATGTCATTGTCTCTGCAGGGTTAGACCAGCTTTAGATAAATCAAAGTTTTTCCCTCTCTCTGTCTTAACGAAAGATGGAAACAAATGTGTTTTTCTACCCATAGCCTGTTCGCGAGATTAACATGCAGGGCTCCAGACTAACTTGTTGCACTGGTTGCACTGGTGCACCCAACTTTTTCCTTGAGTGCCCCAGCACTAAACGTAATTTAATCTTATTTAAAAAAAAGTGGTCTGTATTTTAGACAATAATGATTGGTAAATGATTACCAATCAGGTCAACAAAGTTCTTATTTTAAGACCAGTTCCACAAAACAAGGAACTTACTTGAATGACTTGCCGCCCAATTTTGGTAGACTGGCACCCGTACCCTTGACGGAAAAACGGGTGTAACTTCATTTTCATGCACAAGTCTAGTCTAGCGTGTTTAGGGCGGTGTTGCTCTCATCTGGGCATGCTCGGCCCATGAAACAGCCTCGCCGACACACCCGAAGTTCGATGACAGAAGGAAGTCTATGCTTGGCGTAAAACCGTGCGCATTGTCATTTTCGTGCAGGGGTAATGATTTAGTTCAGCATGTTTGTCAATTTGGTAGACGCGACGCCTCAGTGGATAATTTTGTTAGGTTTGATAGAGGCACAGGCAGACAAAACGGCGCCGTGTGGTGGATGGAAATGATTTCTTTCATAAATATGATACCAGTGTGGGACAATCCCTCTGAGTCGTAGAAATCAGTTGAAGGGATTATGATCATCTTCATTAAGTATTTTAACAGCACCCTCATCACTATTATTAATTTTGAAAGAAAATAAGCCACACTTTCATTCAGCCAACGTATGCTGCACACTAATGCTTGAATGGGTATTTCTCCGGTGTTCAACAGGTGAGCAGTTGGCGGACAAGGCTCACAAAAACGGTTCTTGTACTTGTACTAAAAAGTTGTAATTGTCGTGCAAATCTGACACTATACTATATCGTCAACCAGCAGTCTGGGAGGCCTTGCAGTTGGAGTTACACACGCATGCACGCATACACCCACATTTGGAGGGATATTTTTTCAGTGTTCAATAAAGTAAAAAAAAAAAATACCGGTAAATATTTGGACCATGGCCAATCAGAGGAGGGTCCCAACCTTCACTTTCTCTGCTTGGCTGAGCCCTTCATATGCGTGTCTGTTGATGAACCAAAATGAGGCTTTTAGAGTCAAGGAGACTTTTTTCCCCCCTCCATCAGCTGGTTGAACAGGGGCAACCTCTAATCCAGGGGGTGCCCATTACGTCGATCGCAATCGACCAGTAGATCACGGACTGGTCACAAGGCGATCCGAGGAGTTTCGAGGGAAAAAAAAACAACAACATTTGTGTCTATGTGCATGTTAGTAATATATTTTGTTTGTTTTGTACAATTCAGAGGGGACGGGCAAAGAATGGGAATCTGGAAGGCCGAGAGAAGCATTTTAAAATGGTACGCGTGAGCTATGATCGTTAACAGGCTGCCTAAGTGCGTCGCATGCCTCAGTGTCAGGCTGTTGCTCCTCATGGCATGCGTGTATATGTGCGTGCGAGCGTATGCGCTCGTGCGTGGTAAGGGGTCGATCACGGGAGGCTGGTTGATCGAAAAGTAGATCTTCGGTCAAAAAAATTTGGGCACCCCTGCTCTAATCTTTTTCAGTTGCACCACTGTGACCACATTAGTCGCAGTCTTGAGCCCTGCCATGATGGCAACCCCACATTTTACCGACTGGAAAAAAGAAATCTATTCTAGTGCTGTTTCGCGGAAACAATAGCACATTTGAAGCTGTTTCTTTATACTTGCCATTGCAATTTCAGTGCAATTTACAGTTGAGGACTGGGTGGATGGCTAGGAGCAAATCATAATCAAGCAATTATTTCTAACGGCTGCTTTTACTTGGCATGGCTACCTGAATTATAACACACCGTGGTTACTACTTATGTAACTTGTATGTGCGTGTCATGTTTATCAAAGTGAGGGTAAAATGAGGTAAAATCATTGGGGCCTTTTTAATAAATTTGCTGTAGTATCAAACAAACCCATCACAATGTTAGTATAAACTAACTTTAACAGGTAAATTTGATAATAAACACACACATTCTCTCTGATCCAACATACAGACATACTGTAAATGTGGTTTTAGATGATACCTCTTTTTCAGGATGACATAAATCCCAATTTTCTAAAGCGTTGTCAGCTGGATATTGACTCTTAATCATCGCTCTCCAAAACAAGAGAGTGAATGATGGCATTTGGTCTGACGCAATAGCGTCCTGATAGAGTTTCTTTCCACAGCATTTTTAAGGAAGCCCCATATTCTCACTGCGAGCCTCCACTGCAATACAAACCCAGTTCCCTCCTCAAGATCAGGTCATTTACTTGTAATTTCCTGTTTTTAAACTATGTCCAAATACTCTTGTGAATTGCTGCTGGTAAAGTGTACGTTATGAAACACCGGAGACCAGCCTTTCTGCTGCTGTGAACCAGAAAGCTACAAATATATCCTTAATCCAATGAGATGCTTCAAAATGTTATCGTACCAAAGAGGACATCATGTTACAAAACACACACTGTAACCTGAGTGCGCTAACTGTGGCTATCTTAGAGAGTGTCCCTAAGTAAGAAATAAAATCAGACATCAGCCACAAGGTGCTTCCTTTTTAGAGCATTGAGCATCATTGACTAATGCCTGCATAATCCCAAATAGACGCTATAGTATGTTCACGTTCTACAGAACATCGCGCAACATCAAACATACGCGGTAGCAAATATCCGATAATATTAGCTTCCATTCACCACTGTCTATCCATACATCCATTTTCTAATTTGCTTCTCCTTTACGAGGATCGCGGGCGTGCTGGAGCCTATCCCAGCTGTCCTCGGGCAGTAGGCGCAATACACCGAGAACCGGTTGCCATTCAATCGCAGGGCACACATAGACGGAACAACCATTTGCACTCACAATCACACCTCGGGACAATTTAGATTGTTCCATTAACCTGCCATGCATGTTTTTGGAATGTGGGAGGAAACCGGAGTATCCGGAGAAAACCCATGTGGGCAAAGGGAGAACATGCAAACTGCACACAGGAAGGCCGGAACCAGAATCAAAACCCTGCACCTCTGCACTGTGAGGTGGGCGTGCTAACCAACATGACTGCGCCTAAGTCCAAAATGAAATCAGGCATCAGCCGCAACGTAACTTTTTCGATGCTGTTTTTGACCACTCTGCTGCCATGAAACGGAGGTTTGCATCGTATTCAGTATTTTTGGTGAAATGGACACGAACTTTCGGACTTTGTTGTGAACACAGGTCAAACTATGACACTGCATGACCCACAATGCTTCTTTTTACATCTTGGATCTCCACTAGTGTGCATGCGCATCACAAACAGGCATACCGCTTGTCGGAGAATGGGGAGATGAGGCAGTTTTGCAAAAAAAAAAAAAAAAAAATACCCTATGTGCGCAAATCAATAAATACATTAATAAATGATTCTTTGACTACTAAGTTGCCCACGATTTTGATCATCAACTTCGTCATGGCGAGTGCCACAATTTGGCAGCCCTTGTCGTGATAGTGACTGATATTTGATCTGTCTACACCAACTAAACCATTAAAAAAAAAAAAAAAAAAAAAAAAGTACCACTAAGTTTTAATTCATCGGTGTAATGAAATGTTAAGCCTAAAACACACACTGAAGTGACAAATATTCATTGAGTTTGATCCCAACCCAGCTGATATTTGCTCAAATGTCACATTCACTCTGGATCAGTGGTCGGCAACTTCAGTCCTAGAGAGCCATAGTCCTACATGTCTTTGAAGTTTCCCACTTCCAACACAAAAACAAGCAGGACTAAGGCTCTCTAGGTCTGAATTGCCTCCCCCTGCTCCGGAATGAAAAAAATATATATCTAATTTGACAAAGCAGGAAAGCAATGAGATATGCGACTGTATTATGTTCATTTTGGGCCACCGTGACAGTAAATAAAAATAAAATCAAGAAAAAAAATCCCCATTTAACAAGAACTATAATAGTTCAGCTAAAGCTAATGAGTACCGTAGACTGTCGGTCTTGAGGCCTGCCAGAATAGAGCAACACATTCAAAGACTGAGGATCCATGCCACCTTTTGTCAAGCGCAACAGCAGCCCCACTTCAGATTTTTGGTTGTTGTGCAACCTGAGAAGGCTGAGAGTTACACTCCTGTCTTGGATGACAACTCGGTGAAAGTCATTGTGTTTGAGACTGGTGGCGGAACTTGTCAGACTGATGAAACTGCTGTCTCAGCTCCGTAACCCCCCCCGCCCACTTTCTCGCACTTCCACCTGATTAGCAGATCAACCTGACAACAGCCCCCAGGCCCACTTACGTTTCTGTTTTTACAGCTTTTCACATTTGTTTCCAGCTGGTTGTTGCACCCAGGTGGCCTAAGCAGCAGATAGAAACGGCTGAAATGCTGCTGACTCATTATTTTTGTGAGCAATGTCACAGCATGCTTGTTAAAAAGGCAAAAATCTTCTACTTGTACGCTTTTCTTAATCAGGAAGTACACAACACACTATGATAACTCTCTTCAGTGATAAAGGCAAACCATATAAGATACAATGTGTGTAACCGGCAGCTCGCTCCACACTGGCAAAGTTTGATAGTCTACGATAGGAGTCAAAATCTGTGGCATTCCCTTGTGGCTCTAAATTTTAGCTCTTAACCTTTCTGTCCATGCAGTAAAAAAACACATCCAACAGATTAAGGAACACTAAAGTGAAGGTTGCTGCAATCCAGTAATTTATTGGATTGAGAGTGCGTTATTTCTGCCATCAAGATCACATGGAATCAATGTCCGCACTGATCAAGACGAATGTCATTTATCCCTGAGATTTTCATACATTAAGACACTGATGTCAAAGTCAAAGCCTGGGGGCCAAAGTCTGGCCGGCCACGCCATTTTATGTAGCCCGCCAAAGCAAATTATGCACATCAACTTCATGTTTCTCGCTATAACACCCAAATTGTGAATCTTGTCTTCACTTTTAAAAATGTTGAGCTATTGCAAGCATTTTTTCTTACCAATCATCCTTCAAAATAAATATAATGTTTGAACAAACACTGGAATCTCATTTCAAAGTAGTTATTCATTGTTGTGTATATAATAATAATAATATTAATAATAATACATTTCATTTGTGGGCGCCTTTCTAATCACTCAAGGACACCTTACAACAAGCATATATGTGTGTGTGTGTGTGTTTGTATATATATATATATATATATATATATATATAACAAATAAATGTACGACTGCTTCATATATATATATATATATATCAGGTCGTTTGCAGGTCATTTAGCACCATGCTCCTCATAACATGCTTTGTGATAAACCAGAGAGGGGGCCCCAATCATCCTGGCGCACCCCAGCCCAGTGTCGAATGGCGTTCCGCGCGGACGGGGAGCGGTGTCCCCCCGCCCGCTAACCTTGTCCAACCGGGGGGCGGCGGCACTACGGTATCGCCGCGTCTAGGCGGGATTCTGACTTAGAGGCGTTCAGTCATAATCCCGCAGATGGTAGCCTCGCACCATTGGCTCCTCAGCCAAGCACATACACCAAATGTCTGAACCTGCGGTTCCTCTCGTACTGAGCAGTATATATATATATATATATATACTGTATATATGAAGCAGTCGTACATTTATTTGAGTTCACAGTCATAGTGGCCCTCCGAAGGAAACCATAACTGCAATTATGGCCCGTGACAAAAATGACCTTGACAGCCCTGCATTAAGACATGAATTATGTTTTAGGCTTAGGGCAACATGGTTTAAGGTCTCCCTGAAAGTCTTAAATTCAGACATGAAGCCAGTGTTTATCCTGAGGCTGGTCAAAGGCTGCTGCATGATAAACGTTTTTTTCTGAATAAGCTCCTCACTGACAGAACAGCTGAGAGAAGTACCCATGCAAAGTTAGTTTTCATCATACATGACAATGAAATTTAATGGAAAACATCGATATGAAGTTGCAAGTTTTAGCTTTGTGTTAAATTTAAAACGTATTTCAGATTTGTATGTGAAGATGTTGTCCTTATCATTGCAAAATGGACTCACTGGTTTGAGTTTAGGATGTTGTCTAATTATGCTGGGGGGATTTAAAGATGAAAACCTTGTTAACGAAAGTAACTGACAATAAACAAAAGAAGCAATTGCTACTTTGCTGTTCATGTCAAAACTTTCTAATTTTTTTAGATGAATTGTTCTGGCTGACATGTTGTGTCAGTTCACATAATGAAGTGTACTTTCATTGTTTGTTGGCCAAAGTGCTCTCCAAACAATGACGCTGCTGAGCCCATTTCGGGGGCCTCCTGCAATCAACAAAAGAACAGCACTCCACAGCCTTACAATAACCCATCTGCAAGCCTTGTCTGTTAATAAGGCGCTCTAACTAATTTGAAAAAATATATCATGAACTTAAGCACACATGAACTTTTGCCCTGTGTGTGTCCATGACACAATCATGTGAAGAAGGATGCTTGTATGAATGTGAAGTGCAAGGTCAATCTAGGTGTCATGTAGATGTAAACTGTGCTGTCGAACAGGACACATTTCCACAGCAGTGGGCGGAGGGAGTGCTGATCTCTTCCTAGAGAGACAGTGGTCAGTCGCAGGCCTTTTCCTATGAGGCTGACCTGTGACCTCAGCACAACTCCAGTTTCCTACTGCTGCACAGAAGGGAGATTTTTTCCCCCTTTCCATTACAGTCTTTTTGTGGAACCACTTTGCTTTAACGTGGAAGACTATTTGGAGTATTTTGGCTCTTGAGTTTGCCTGCAGTTCTTATTTGTTGAAACCTCTGTACAATTTGATGTCAAAGTCGCCGAGTTGACAAAGCCCTTGCTCGGCCAATACTTTTTTGACTGTTGGATGGGAAGTGTGGTGTCATTCTTTATCCTTTGTGTATTTTGACTGAATCGTGTCAGAGACCTTTTATTAAGATACCTGGGAACTCTTCTCATTTAATGTGCAACAACAACAAATATGCCACCGTTTAGTGTCATGTAGTTTAGTTTAGTTTTAGTTTAATGGTAGATACTGTTCTTTTGATGGCGGCGCGGGCTCCTCTTGTTGCCTTGTTGTCTGGTTGAGAGGGAAGAAATTTCATCTGTGCTGTGTGTTACACATAGAGCACATTTGACAATAAACTTGTAACTGAATTGAATTGACTAGATATACCAAAACAACGTTGGTCCCAGACCTGTTAAAAACCGCGCTAAATGCAAAATAAGTGGCATGCTAGCTCAGTTAAAACTGAAAAGAAAGACATTTAACAGTAGTCAAATAATATATTCTTGACAGGACACTATCCTGGCAACACTTGAAAAGTTTCAACTACATTGGTTTTTTTTTTGCATGCTACTTACACTAATTAAAAGTTCAAATGCGTTTTGGCTGCTTTCCACTGTTGTTCACACCACCCATGACCTTTCAAAAATCCCAATTATAGCTGCTGTTTTACAAATTTTGTGGATGGGTGTGGCTGTGTTTGTGTGAGGCTGGAATGGGTGTGTTGCCTGATAAAGGAGCCATTAGTCTTCATGAGGCATTTCACTGCACCACTGTATAGTGAAAGGGGGAGTTTGTTCCTGTCTGGCAGGCCCAGCCCCGACACTACCGGATGGCCACCCCAACTTCAATAGAAAGCCTGTGTGGAGACCCTGTGTCCCAACATCCCTAGAGGGGAGTTGTTTCAGTTAAGAGGGCGTTGGTCTGTGCAGAGCAACAACTTGATGTGTAGGCCTGTATAGGAATGAGGTCCAACTATCACAAATGATTTTAAAATATATGAGAAAAGTAGTTTAGGATTATGACTAGACTGGAGTAGAGTATGTCACCAAGAACGTGCACATAGTTGTGGAAATGGGCGAGCGGTAGGTGTGTATGTCGAAAAGGATCTTTTCATGTCCCAGCCATGCCGTTGCTTGACAAAGACCTTTGTAATGGAAGAGTGGGAGTGTTTTCTTAGTTGCATGAAAATGGCAAGACTGTGCCTATTTCCAGAAAAGCCGAGTGTGACCTCACTCTGCCTGCCTTCACTCTTGAGTTTCCTCACCGGCAAAGATAAACTCAAGGCTTTCCTAATCAGAGCTGAAATAAGACGGTTTTGATGTGAATAATCAAAATAGAGAATCAGCGGGAAGGCCAGTGTACGATTAATAAAAAGCATATTCAGATTTTACCTTGGCTCAGAAGTTTTGATTTTTCTTTGTCCTGTGATTGGGAAAATGTGATATACCGTACTGTTCCTGTGCTTGAATGTCCTTTCTTCCTTGGCAATAATCTTATCTTTACGGTACAACGTTGAATCATGCCTGTCTCCAGACGGGCTTCACACGCGCCTTTCATGTGAGCCTACAGAGTAACAGAGCAAACAATGCTAATCTCCCTTGATGTCTGATAGTAGATATGGCGTAATACTGTAGATGTCCAAGTCATCTAAATTTTTTTGTGCAAGTCTTTCCTTAAACATTCTTCAGATTTATTCAGACCACCATGTTGCTTTATTAGAGCATGTAGTTTTAAGTGTAGTTCTAGAAAAAAAATCTTGACCAAGAACATAAACCCAAGAATACATAACAAGGAAAATACATGCAAGAATAAATATACTATGGAGTAACGAGGCAAGGCTATAAGGAAAAACTGTCAAGAATGTCTAGAAAATTACCGTATTTTTCGGATTATACGTCGCTCTGGATTATAAATCGCAGCAGCCAAAAAATGCAGAATGAAGAAGGAAAAAACATATATAAGTCGCACTGGAGTATAAGTCACATTTTTGGGGGAAATTTATTTGATAAAATCCAACACCAAAAACATACATGTCATCTTACTTGGAGGATGTGTAACCGATGACGACTTGTGCGCACAGGTGTCGGCAACAAATGAAAGGCAATTTAAAATAAAAATAAAATAGAGAAAAACAGGCTGAATAAGTGTACGGAACGCTAACGTTACATGACTGACATGCCTGGGATGTCACTAACGACGTAACATATTAAGAGTTATTCCGATAACTCTAGCATAAAGAACATGCTAACAAGTTTACCAAATTATCAGTTTCACTCCAAATCACTAAATCCAATGAAATCTTCATCCTCTGTGTCACTTTTAAACAACTCCCCCAACTCGGGAGGTAGACGATGCGCCGTTTCCTCTTCTACGCCGCTTACGTCAGACTCATCGTCGATTTATCAACACAGGCCGAGAGCGTCCTCTTGTGGTTTGATGTGAAAATAACGTGAAATGACAATCATGTGTTAATAATTTCACACATTAAGTCGCTCCAGAGTATAAGTCGCACCCCCGGCCAAACTATGAAAAATACTGCCACTTATAGTCCGGAAAATACGGTTAGCACTTGGAGACAGAGTTGCTAATAGGCAAGGCAAATAATCCGACAGCCAGTCGTCAGCATGGCTTGGCATTTAAAGCAGACAGATTACGAGGCCAGAGTCGAGACAGATGCGGCTCGTGAGGGATTGCGCACTCTCCAGCTGGAGACTGAGAAACAAAGCAAACAAGACTGGATCATTTTGGTTTTCTATAAGCGTATAGTATAGTGTGGTAATTTGTAAAGTAATTTGTGCCCTTCAATTTAAACTTGTCTGACATTTCAGTAACAACAAAAATAGACATTGAATTGACAATTCAAACGTGTTAAATGTACTTCAACACTCCAGTGGGACAAGTTAACCTGAAGAGTCGCTGATAATTTTCTGAATATTTTTTAGTGATAGCCAACATGATGCATCTGCATCTTTCACATTGTTTACATAACTACTTAACTGATTTCATCACGTTTGTTTGAAGGAAACTAGATCTAGCCACATAACGCAGCAAACCTGTGAAAGCAGATTGGTTGTGAACCCACAAATTCAGGAAGTTGTTCAGAATCATTCGCAAATAATTCATCCATCCATCCATTTTCCGAACCGCTTGATCCTCACTAGGGTCGCGGGGGGTGCTGGAGCCTATCCCAGCCGTCTTCGGGCAGTAGGCGGGGACACCCTGAATCAGTTGCCAGCCAATCGCAGGGCACACAGAGACGAACAACCATTCACGCCCCCACTCACACCTAGGGACAATTTAGAGCGTCCAATCAGCCTGCCATGCATGTTTTTGGAACGTGGGAGGAAACCGGAGCACCCGGAGAAAACCCACGCAGGCCCGGGGAGAACATGCAAACTCCACACAGGGAGGCCGGAGCTGGAATTGAACCCGGTACCTCTGCACTGTGAAGCCGACGTGCTAACCACTGGATACCGGGCCGCTCATTCGCAAATAAAGATATGTAATTCCAGTCATTTGTTAAAGCCCTATTTCAAAAATATTCTAAGGCACTTTAGTCACATCCATATTCATTGAAATATTTCTAAACAGATTATTTTAAGACAACATTGATTTATTCTGCTTAAAAGAAGCACATTTAGTTCCACAGCTTGATCTGTTTGGTGCACGGTTACCAGGTGGTGAAGACATGAGCTGCTGGAATTCAGTCACACCAGGGTGATCCGTGTAGGAAAGCTCAGCAGGTCTCCCCAATGGATGAAGGCGGACACAGGGCAAGAATGTGGCTTCACAATATGACCCAAAAGAAATGAAACGTGACACATGTGGAATGCTGGGAACTCTGGGGAGGTTAAACTAGGTTGGGTTATTAGTGAATGAGCTTTTTGAGTGGAATGAGCTATAAATTTCAAGTAAAAGGCTATTATTAAGCATCTTGGCTTCAACAGAATTTATTGGTCCATGTGACACTTGCGTTCTTTTTTTTTTCAGCTCAAATATGGCATTTAATCTATTGTGATAAAAGCTTAGCTACAGTTAACTGTCAGAGACAATCTATCAGAAATGACCAACATAGATCTAATGTTGCTCTCCTTGCAGATGGATGGAGGCCTGTTTGGATGAAGAGTTACCACCAACCACAGAGCTGGAGGAGGGTCTGCGGAATGGAGTTTATCTGGCCAAGCTCGGCAATTTCTTCGCTCCACGCACCGTCGCCCTTAAGAAGATCTATGACCGCGAGCAGACACGTTACAAGGTGCATATTTCAGCAAATTTGGTATTCATTATAATGTTAAAAAAAAAAAAAAAAACAACAACCCACCCCTGACAGTAACACTTTAAATACAGAAAATAATCTACCGTACTGACAAGGGAAGGCAGGCAGCCTTATTTGTATTGAGCATTTCATACACAAGGTAACTCAATGTGCATCACATAATTAAAAGTGCCATATTTTTTGGACCATAAGGAACACTTAAAATCCTTGAGATTTCTCCAAAATTGATAATGTGCCTTGTGATTCGGTGCCCTTTATGTATGGATGTCGCCTTTTGGGTTCGCTGTCTTTAATTCAAATCCCTTCCGAGTGTGTCCCATGTCATCATATCGGAACTAGAACAACCTCCTGCTTCTATGTCGAAGAATCACGAGAATTGTAGTTCTACAAGCCTAACGCTGCGGTCAGACCGAGTGCGAGCTGAACGTTCCTGGTGGCACGTTTCCAATAGTTGTCTGGACAGATCATTAACAAAAAAAAGGCTGGATATTGGTGAGTGCATTGACTTGTTTACAGTTCTTGATCTGCCAACCAAGATAGCATTTTGCATTAGCCAAAGTAATCACACAACCGCCGGTCACCAGATTAACAACTGATGTGCAAATTTATTTTTTATCCGTTAGAGCATCCCCACCTCTTCTCCGCTCGACCTGTGCTTGTAGTTGAACAGCGAACAAAAGCAATTGAGACACGGGGCACTACCCTATATTTCATGTCCCATTTGAACCTAGTTTAGTCGCGCTAAATCCATCAAATAAACATGAGGTACAATTACAATGAACTATTTAAGATACAATGCTTCAAAAAGATAATGCACCTCATAAACCAGTGCACCTTATGTATGAAAATGCATTAAAATAGACCCTTCCATTGATATTGCATTTAATAACACCATGCGCTTGATTAGGCGTAGAAAAAAAAGTAGTGTGTTTCCGGTAACCCGACCGACCGAGAATTTCTACGTCGAAAAAAAACTTTACGGTTGGCATTTTTTTTCAAACAACCCTCTACATTTTTGTGTAGAGGGTTTACATCGGTGCAAACTCTAGCGATATTCAAGTTGGGCGCGTGCGTCATTTGCCCTGTCGTCTGTCAACAACATTGAAACATGGCGACGGCTGCGATCTGCGACGACAGTTTAAACCGCGTTTTCTGTGTTACAGTTGCATGCTCGCACCGTAATGTTAAGAAAATAGCATCCATTGATGTATCGAAAAAAATCTGCGAATTATTTGATGAACACCACGGGCCGAGTAAACACCAAGGGCAGAGGAGGACGTCGGCGAAGGCGGCGGCGCGCCCCGGCCCCCCGAGCCCGAAGCGGGGAGAAAACTAAATAGGTGGCGGCGGCGCCGGCCGCGGAGCGGCGGGTTCAATGTCTTCTTGTTTTATGTTTTATGGTTATTTTGTTGAAACTTTTGATGGAAAAAAAAAAAGATTAAAAAAAAAAAACTTTGTCCGACCTACCGACCCTATGCTGAAATTTCATGTTACCGGAAACACACTACTTTTTTTTCTACGCCTTAAAAAAAAAGAATAAAGTGGGATGTCACAAAATATAAATTCGCAACAAATGTCTTTTGATCTTTTTTATTTCTATATTTTTTATTGCCTTGCTCACATAGTCACCAGCGAGCGCTTCTCATTTGCCAGTCTAATAAAGAGGAAAATACAACAAAGATAACATACCGACCGGTGCCTACCTTGCCTTGCATGATGCCCAGCCTGGTTACACAACACAAAAACAGATCTACCTGCTCATCTATGACAAGCACTTCCAAATGATCCCTGTAGCAGTTTCCGTTTTCTCAGGAGCCATTCTGACTGTTTAGTGCTTTATTTACTTGTTTGGCAAAAGCTCAACGTGTCGACATGGTACCTACTTCTGCATTCATTCATAAAACACGGCTGCTGCTGGTATCTGTGATTAGGTGAATATATTTTACGTCGGCGGAACTTCTGTCTCGTGACAACATACTTGGACACCTATTTTATTACACTAACATTAACAGTTGTCTTATTTAAAGAGACGCTTCAAATCAATAAATAACATACAAACTTATTTTTTACAAAAATGAAATGGTTTTCTAACTTCTTCCACCATGTCCTTCACAAATGCAACCGCTACACTTTATTAGATTTGCAAATGGGAGATCAAGAACGCAGAGATGGAAATTCCTGACATGTGCAACGGCTGTCTGGCTTGAGCCGCGGAGGGATACAACCAGTTTTCAGTTTACAGCACCGCATTATGCATGTTGCCAATCATGGTTACACAGCGTGAGAAGACGCAAACAGAGATTAATCTTCTCCAAGACTGTTTGTATATTGCAAATATTAAGTAAATACAGATCATTTTTCAACCAATATTTAGTGTGTAACTTATTTGTTCATAAAAAGGGACATATGTAACTTGAGGTTTCACTTTATATTGTAATATTGCATCACACTATTTTGTGTTGTGCAGCATCTGTTTAGAACATCCACTTAAGTTCCCTAATATGGTTCCGTGGCTAATAAACGGCTATTGGAATGTCCTGTTATTAAGTATATTATACATGAAAGATTGTTAATCCTGTTGAAACATCTCCTGAGAGTCTGACTATGCAATTTAAATAATTAATCGTGAAGATACTGAATAATGCATGAAGAAACTGGCAAATGTATATGAATCATGTGGATGCTGGGTCCTCATTGCTAAATTTTTGCCCTTACGTCACACCGTTTCTGGGTGTCATGAATGAATATGCAAGTATTGTTGAACATATTATTTTTCTTGAAGGTTTTTACGTATTTTGCCTGCATCACCACGAGAGACTGAGTTGCATACCATTACTGTTGGGCGGAAACTTCCCTTGTCCAAATTTGGTCAATTTGAGATTTATTTCACAAGTGGGCACTCCCCACCTCGATGTGTTACTTTTACGTATTGACCGATCGAAAGTGTTGAAAATGGCTCGCCCTCTTTGACAATGCAACATTACTGCCATTTTTTGTTTTGTTTTGTAAGCTGCTGAATGCATCTGGTTCAATGGAGCCACAATTTCCTTTTCTGATTGTTGTTTTGACTCCAACTTTCCCCCACCGTCTCTCACAGGCGACAGGGCTCCATTTCAGACACACCGATAATGTCATCCAGTGGCTCAATGCCATGTCAGAGAAAGGGCTACCAAAGGTGAGCTTGGCAATATGTTTTTGCTTTACCTATAATGAGACCCTTCTCATGGTCTCACCACCCGTGGGAGGGGTCAAAGGGGTCGGGTGCAATGCGAGCTGGGCGGCAGCCAAAGGCGGGCACCCTGGCGGTCCGATCCTCGGCTGCAGAAGCTAGCTCTTGGGACATGGAATGTCACCTCTCTGGCAGGGAAGGAGCCCGAGCTGGTGTGTGAGGCAGAGAAGTTCCGACTGGATATAGTCGGACTTGCCTCCACACACAGCCTGGGTTCTGGTACCAGTTCTCTCGAGAGGGGTTGGACTCTCTTCCACTCTGGAGTTGCTCACTGTGAGAGGCGCAGAGCAGGTGTGGGCATGCTCATTGACCCCCGGCTCAGTGCCTGTACATTGGGGTTCACACCGGTAGACGAGAGGGTTGCCTCCCTCCGCCTTCGGGTGGGGGGACGGGTCCTGACTGTTGTTTGTGCATATGCACCAAACAGCAGCTCAGCATACCCACCCTTTTTGGAGTCCTTGGAGGGTGTGCTGGAGAGTACTCCTGCGGGGGACTCCCTTGTTCTGCTGGGGGACTTCAATGCTCACGTGGGCAATGACAGTGAGACCTGGAGGGGCGTGGTTGGGAGGAACGGCCCCCCCGATCAGAACTCGAGTGGTGTTTTGTTATTGGACTTCTGTGCTCGTCACGGACTGTCCATAACGAACACCTTGTTCAAACATAAGGGTGTCCATATGTGCACTTGGCACCAGGACACCCTAGGCCGTAGTTCGATGATCGACTTTGTGGTTGTATCATCGGATTTGCGGCCGCATGTTTTGGACACTCGGGTGAGGAGAGGGGCGGAGCTGTCAACTGATCACCACCTGGTGGTGAGTAGGCTCCGATGGTGGGGGAAGATGCTGGTCCGTCCTGGCAGACCCAAATGTATTGTGAGGGTTTGTTGGGAGCATCTGGCGGAATCCCCTGTCAGAAGGAGTTTCAACTCCCACCTCCGACAGAGCTTTTCCCATGTTTCGGGGGAGGCGGGGGACATTGAGTCCGAGTGGACCATGTTCCGTGCCTCTATTGTTGAGGCGGCCAATCTGAGTTGTGGCCGTAAGGTGGTTAGTGCCTGTCGTGGCGGCAACCCCCGTACTCGCTGGTGGACACCAGCAGTAAGGGATGCCGTCAAGCTGAAGGAGTCCTATCGAGCCTTTATGGCCTGTGGGACCCCAGAGGCAGCTGACGGGTATCGACTGGCCAAGCGGAACGCAGCTTCGGTGGTCGCCAAGGCAAAAACCCGAGCGTGGGAAGAGTTCGGTGAGGCCATGGAAGCCGACTTCCGGACGGCTTCGAGGAAATTCTGGTCCACCATCCGACGTCTCAGGAGGGGGAAGCAGTGCACCACTAACACTGTGTACAGTGGGGATGGGGCGCTGCTGACTTCGACTCGGTACGTTGTGAACCGGTGGCCAGAGTACTTCGAAGACCTCCTCAACTCCACCAACACGTCTTTCTTGGGGGAAGCAGAGTCTGGGGACCCTGAGGTGGGCTCTCCTATCTCTGTGGTTGAAGTCACAGATGTGGTTA
The DNA here is from genome assembly GCF_054856545.1 of Hippocampus guttulatus. Lineage (NCBI taxonomy): Eukaryota > Metazoa > Chordata > Actinopteri > Syngnathiformes > Syngnathidae > Hippocampus > Hippocampus guttulatus. The sequence goes on from NC_141263.1 coordinate 5,353,834, forward strand.
AAAAGCTCCTCGGTGGCAAGGCCCCAGGGGTGGATAAGATCCGCCCGGAGTTCCTCAAGGCTCTGGATGTTGTGGGGCTGTCCTGGTTGACACGCCTCTGCAACATCGCGTGGTCAACGGGGAGAGTGCCTCTGGATTGGCAGACCGGGGTGGTAGTCCCTCTTTTTAAAAAGGGGGACCGGAGGGTGTGTTCCAACTACAGAGGGATCACACTCCTCAGCCTCCCTGGTAAGGTCTATTCAGGGGTGCTGGAGAGGAGGGTCCGTTAGGAAGTCGAGCCTCAGATTGAGGAGGAGCAGTGTGGTTTTCGTCCCGGCCGTGGAACAGTGGACCAGCTCTACACCCTTAGCAGGGTCCTCGAGGGTATGTGGGAATTCGCCCAACCAGTCTACATGTGTTTTATGGACTTGGAGAAGGCGTTTGACCGTGTCCCTCGGGGAGTTCTGTGGGGGGTGCTTCGTGGGTATGGGGTACCGAATCCCCTGATACAGCCCGTATCAGGTCACTATACCACCGATATCAGAGTTTGGTTCGCATTGCCGGCAGTAAGTCGGAATCGTTTCCAGTGAGGGTAGGACTCCGCCAAGGTTGCCCTTTTTCGCCGATTCTGTTCATAACCTTTATGGACAGAATTTCTAGGCGCAGCCGAAGCGTTGAGGGGGTCCGTTTTGGTGGCCTCAGTATTGCATCCCTGCTTTTTGCAGATGATGTGGTGCTGTTGGCTCCTTCAAACAGGGCTCTCCAACTCTCACTGGAGCATTTCGCAGCCGAGTGTGAAGCGGTTGGGATGAAAATCAGCACCTCCAAATCTGAAACCATGGTCTTCAGTCGGAAAAGGGTGGAGTGCCCCCTCCGGGTCGGGGGGGAGATCTTGCCCCAAGTGGAGGAGTTTAAGTATCTTGGGGTCTTGTTCACGAGTGACACGAGTGAGGGCAGGAGGGAGCGAGAGATCGACAGGCGGATCGGTGCAGCGTCTGCTGTGATGCGGACGTTGTATCGGTCTGTCGTGGTGAAGAAGGAGCTGAGCCAAAGGGCGAAGCTCTCAATTTACCGGTCGATCTACGTTCCAACCCTCATCTATGGTCAGGAGCTGTAGGTCGTGACCGAAAGAACGAGATCCCGGATACAAGCGGCCGAAATGAGTTTTCTCCGCAGGGTGTCCGGGCTCTCCCTTAGAGATAAGGTGAGAAGCTCGGTCATCCGGGAGGGGCTCAGAGTCGAGCCGCTTCTCCTCCACATTGAGAGGAGCCAGATGAGGTGGCTTGGGCATCTGATTCGGATGCCTCCTGAACACCTCCCTGGTGAGGTGTTCCGGGCATGTCCCACCGGGAGAAGACCCAGGACACGCTGGAGAGACTATGTCACCCAGCTGGCCTGGGAACGCCTCGGGATCCCCCGGGGAGAAGAAGTAGCTAGGGAGAGGGAAGTCTGGGCTTCCCTGCTAAAGTTATTGCCCCCGCGACCTGGCTCCGGATAAGCGGTAGAAGATGGATGGATGGATGGATATAATGAGACCGTTTTCACTTCAATTGTATCCAATACATATTTTGTTCATATTTAGTACATTCCAATGCACAGAGTTTTGATGGGATGTCATATTTAGTAGAACAGCGAAAGCTTTGTGTAACATTGAAAACTGCTAAGACAAAACTATAGACAGGTGGCTATAAGCCTTGGTAAGTGTTCCTTTGTGATTACATGGTTAGCATTTTGTAGCTCCAATGACCAATAGCAGTCCTGCTCCCATTGAGCAATACACCTAATGGTCTATTTGGTCAATCTCAGCATGTGATGTGAAACTGAATACGTTGAAATAGTACTTGCAGGACACCTCCTGTAAGATTTTGATGTGCTTCCATCATTGTATTACAGCATGTTTTGACTCATTGTTCCTGATGTTTCAGATCTTCTACCCCGAGACGACAGACATATATGACAGGAAGAACATGCCACGCTGCATTTACTGCATACATGCACTAAGGTACTCCTCAGTTTCTGTATCCTTCTCTCGCTGTCGGCATTTCAAGATTGTGCTTGGTCAGTTAGGCCCTTCAGAGACCTTTACTTCCCCTTGTAGCGTTTAGCATGGGGTTGAAGACCCAAATGCAGTGGAAAATCGATATGCAGCAGGTGTGCACTCAAATCTAAATGTGATTTCACGACAACAAAAAGGCAAACAGGGTACTTGGATTGACTAAAAATACAAAATCCACAGAGGTCTAAAATAACAAGGTTCAAACAAACACAAGGAGACACCAACATGCACGATACAAGATTTGACTAGGACAACGCACCAAAACCAATAATAGAATAATGATAATCCTGAGCGTATTCTACCACCTATAGTATGAGCATAACTGTTCCCACTAAGCTTCATGACCATACCTGTCAACTCATACGGTTTAGCCATAGTTCATACGGATTTTGTGGTGAATCTTACGTATATGGCCGTATCGCACAAATCATACGGATTCTGAAAATTTCCGGGGTTTTTTTCACCAACGCCAAATGATTTGGAGTTGGTGAAAAAAAGTAACGCAGTAATACAACTCTGAACACAGTAATGCCACTAAGTAGAATGATGATTAGACATTAACCAGACATTGTATTATGGAGATCTACAATAAATATCATTGAAAATTTCGTGGGTTTTTTCCTGCCGTTATTTTGACATATAAAATGCTTTGGTATGTTATAAGGATTTTTTGCTCTTTATAAGGATTTTTTTGGTAGTTTATACAGGTTGGTGCTCCGAAAACTTGACAGGTATGCATGACGGACTGGCCGACATCATCGCCTCGCTCTCGGCGATAGCGCAACGTTGTGACTTGTCGGGGAGCCGATCATTGAGAAACAAAGAAAGACAGACAGACTGCTTTTGTCGATTCGATGTTGCAATAGTTAAAATGTCTTGCCAAATGGACTTTCTATCTCCTTTGTTGTACCGGCTCACAGATAAACGTCAAATAAAAAGCTGAACATAATGGCGAGCACACCAGGTGATATCACGGTTGCAACAATGTAATCGTCGTCATATTACAACATTACAATTTTTCGCTCACATTTTTTTTCATGTCAATTATAAGGCAGCGTTAACAATGTGTGTATTTTCTCCAGTCATGGTTGTGCTCAGTCCCATTGACCCGCGAATAGCGAGGTACCACTGTACTTGTGAACATCCATTCATTTTCTAATGTGCTTATCCTCACGAGGGTCGCCAGGAGCCTATCCCAGCCGTCTTCAGACAGCTGGCGGGATGTACCCTGAATTGGTTGCCAGCCAATTGCAGGACACACACAGACGAATAACCATTCGTGCTCAGAGTCACACCTCGGGACAATTTAGAGTGTTCCATTAACCTGCCACGCATGTTTTTGGAATGTGGGAGGAAACCGGAGTACCCAGAGAAAACCCACGCAGGCACGGGGATAACATGCAAACTCCACACATGAAGGCCGTAGAATCAAACCCTGAACCTCTGCACTGTGAGGCCAGCGTGCTAACCAGTCGACCACTGTGCCGCACTGTTATTGTGTACATACTATAAAATATTTGGAGCATCTACTCAGACTTTTTATGGATGTTGCGTGATTGTGTGAAGTCAGTTCAAAAAGGATCTGCCATTCTTTTAATTAGAGCATCAACATAGTGAGATGTAGGTCTTGTTGCTGGGAATCATTCACACAATTACTGGAAACATTCAACCCACAAAGTGCAATTGTGAGTCAAAACAAGAGTGCGTGCTGAACGGCAACAGAATTGGTTTGCTTTATAACAACCTGTCCTGAATAAATATTGTTTCGTGAAGTGTGTGCAAGAGTTTGTACAACCAAAGCACACAACTCTGAACAATTACGTTAGCGCTGCCACAGAAGGGCTATTCAGACTGGTCCAATACAGACAGCTAAAATACGTTGCCATGGTGAGGAGATGGTTGCTGCTCTCCTTATTTTGTAAAAATAAACAAAATATAAAATGATACAAAGTCAGGCAGCTGTTATTTTGATGTTCCATCTTGGCTTTCTTCTTTTTACAGCCTGTATCTGTTTAAGCTGGGCCTTGCACCTCAGATCCAGGATCTCTATGGGAAAGTAGATTTCACTGGTAAGACCTGTGAACCTGCGAACAAGTATCCCTCTGTCTGTGATTCTGTGAACTTGGCCACATTGGCACAGTTAACACACATGTGTAGAATGTATCTACATGCTGTGCTTGGGATGGAAAGTGCAGAGTTGGGCTTTAATGTTTTTCAGCAAACTGGTGTGTATGCAGGAGCTTCTGGAAATGTGAAAGTCATTAGTAATTGTGAGAGCTTTTCCTGTGTGTGGAGTTACTGCTCCACTCTGTCCCAAAGCCAGAACCAGAGCCAGAATGCACATTATCACACAAAAGCCAGGGACAGTCTGTCTTCCTAGTGTCCCAGCTCCCTTCCCAGGCCCATGTGCTTTTGCTTTTCTTTTTACCCCGCCATCATTGGTCTCTTACTTATGCCGTATCTTCTCTTCCCTAGAGGAGGAGATCAACAACATGAAGAGCGAGCTGGAAAAGTATGGGATCCAGATGCCTGCCTTCAGCAAGATTGGTGGAATCCTGGCCAATGAGCTCTCCGTGGATGAAGCTGCATGTGAGAGTTGCTCAGATGTCAAGGGAGGGGGCGGTGGGATTTCATTAACCCCATAAATGCCATCACCGACGTAGTTTACATTTATGTTAATCTTTTATTGAGATATTTTTTTCATTCACATTGACCACCTTTTCATGGTTGTTTACGGCGAAATACAACTAAATAAATAAGCAGACAGGATGCTTGCTGTAATGAATTTCGGTTGTTGCATTCCAAGGGGTCATTAATTTTACTGTGCACCCGCAAGGAAGCTATTAAAGACTCATAGTGACGTCAATGCCATGACAATGCAAAAAGAATTGTGCCCCTCTTTTTTTTTTTTTTCAAAGAAGAAGCCATTCTCGAAAAGGCAGTACCGATCAATGATATTTATGATCTTTAATAAACCACATTAGAAGAAAGCCCTTCCTGATTCATGTGAAGCCACTTTTTCACCAGGCGTCCCTTTTCACCCTCAGTACACGCTGCTGTGATCGCCATCAACGAGGCTATCGACCAAGGCGTCCCAGAGGGCACAATGGCGGCCATGCAAAACCCCAATGCCATGCTGGTCAACCTGGACCACAACTGCGCCCGCCAGTATCATCACACTCTATACCAGGCCAAGGGAGAGAAGGTGGCCAGTTCACGCAAACGGGTATGATGTTGTGTGCATCCTTAGTAGTGTGCGGTTAATGATGCACAGATGTTTCACTAGATATGAATGGTGGCCTGAAGCTCTTTTTTCTTGCGAGAATACAATTCTTGTAACCAAGATTGAAGATCTACATGTAATTGAATGTGAAGCAGCCTGAGGCAACACACAAAGCACCTGGGCAACATGAAATGTAATATTTATGGTCTTGGAGGCAATGTGTGATGACCACTTTGACTTTTTGTGTCTAACAGCAGAAATTAGTGTGGGCTGCATAATATTTCAAGGAAAGAAAAGTTTAATTTGACCAATGACTGAAACATACATGTGACCCAAGAAGTGCAAGTCAAGGAGTAATACGATACATGCACTAGCACTTGTGCATTGGTTTTGCCCATTAATTGGTTGTGTATGTTGCTTTGTTATTAAAGCAAAGCCACTCCATATTTAGGGCTACACCAATACATGGAATTCAATTTAAATGTATGATGTTGCGCTCCAACAGCAAATGGAAAATGTTGACGCGGAGAGAGATATCTACGATGAGCTTCTCACTCAAGCTGAAATCCAGGGCAACGTTAACAAAGTCAATGGTGAGTGGTTAGTGTAGACTCAACAACAAGTTCCTTTGGTTGTGTAGTAAAAAGTCAATGTTTTTCCCCCCCTAACAGTGAATAATGCCTTAAGTGCTGCTGAACAAGCGTTGCTGAGCGGGGATGAGGATAAGTTATATGAGGCATTGAAGGCCATGGGCATTCAGAACCTGCTGGCCCACAACAAAGGCTGGTACCTGAAACAACTCGTGGCTGACAGAGAGAACAAAGAACTAGTAGGATGCATGTTGAGATTATTAAAGTCCTTTCTCGCTTTGATGCGAATGTAATCTCATCTCGTCATCTTCCTCACTAGGCATCTCCGGGCCAAGCGCTGACTAAGGATGAGCTGCAGGCCGGTGTAAATGGGGCGAATGACTTGGCAGAAAGCTACTTAAAGAGTAATTGCACCCTTCAAGCGATTTCACACACCCTGAGTTTTCTTTAGAGAACAGTCTTAACATTCTGCCCGCCTATATCACATCAGGGCTTCTGGTAAAAACAGTACTACAGCGTGTTCGCTTACATTCAGGGTTTCCATGCTGTAATTCCTCCCACTCATTAAATGACAGGCAGCATCTGCAAAATTCCCAATTGGTCTTACACCGCAGCTTGCATCAAAACAACAGCTGCAGGGAACAGCATTAATGACTCAAAAAGTCTGTTGATCAGCATCAGTTTTTTTATTGATTTGATGGCGTAACCAAAGCTGCTGAAGCTCCATAATAGCTCATGATATTAATTAAGGCCATATTTTTATATTATCTTTTTGCACAGTGTTCTTGGCATTATCTCTGAAATATTCATTTTAGCAAGTGATATTTTATTATGATGTGAAGTGGAGAGTATTGACTTCTTTTCAGCAAATACAATTTGTAACTCCTTCCTTTTAATTTGCTGTCTATATGCGTAGTGCTCAAGGCTGTGGAGCGCATCAACTTTGCCATTAGGGAAGGTGTACCAGAGAATACCGTCGAGGAGCTAATGAACCCTGACGCCCAGCTTCCTGAAGTCTATCCCAGTGCTGCAAATCTTTACCAGCGAGAGCTGGCCAGCTTGCAGCAGCAAAGCCCAGAGGTACCCACAATGAAACGCACACAATTTACACAGACCATAGTGTATACACAATAGCAGTTCACCTAGGTAAGATCTGTGTTGACGTTATTCCAGGCACTGATACTGTACACAAATAGACCAGAAAGCTTGAATCCAGGTTTACCAATGTAATCATTTTCTGTATTTTATGATGGTGGTGTATTTTGATTTTCCTTTTTTATACTGTATTTGGATGGCCAAACATGTTCCGGACACATCACACATGTTTCAACTTACCTATGACCCCAATGACGGCAAAATATAGAAAATTGATGCATGGCCTCATCAATGAAATTACAAAATCTTCTGCCTCCTTGCATAACAAGTTCAGTGCAAAGAAAAATCAGTTGAAGTATAAAAACCCTTAACTCCCTGCCCAACCTTGCCTCATCAACGACAACACTGATTCAGATTAGATTCTACCGTCATTACCGTATGGGTGCTTGCAGTGTGTCGGGTGGTGCTCTTCATCATTGCTGAGCCCGCCAACCCCTCCTTGATGAATATACTTCATTGGGGAAAAAGTTCTGTCAGCAACCTAGTCCACACATGTCTGTTTATTGAATCTGATATCCAATTGCTTACGTTTGGTTAAAAATAGAACCAACCATGAAGGTTGTGCCTATTTGGCATTGGACAGCAACCCTTTGTTTTAAACTCTCATCTCAACCTTGGGAAAGAGACATGAACAGCGTGAACAATTTTCGCTGTCTCTCCCGCAGAGCTCTCTATCCCATCCAGAGCTGCTTGTTGCAGTTGAGATGCTGTCATCAGTGGTGCTGATAAATGAGGCCATTGACGTTGGAGACCGGAACACCCTCTGGAAACAACTGTCTAGCTCTATCACGGGGCTTAGTAATGTGGAGCCTGAATATGCACAAAGGTGTGTACACACCGCTGGCATCCATAAGATAGTGACCTGAGTATTGTCAGATGGGTTTACAGTGTAATATTGTGCCTGTTGTTCTTTAGGTACATGGATGAGTTGATTCGTCTGAAGGCAGCAGCCAGGGAGGATGGCTGTGATAATCTCACCTGGAATGACATACAAGCTTGTATCGATCAGGTCAACATGTCTGTACAGGAAGAGCATGAGCGTAAGACACACAACCAAATGCTTCTGATCAATTGAAACCAATAGATAATTTGGAGATTGTAACAACAACAACAAAAAAGTCCATACCCATACAGTTGAACAGCAGCTCAGACATCTTCCTCAATATACACTCACCTGCAGTATTTACACAAAACATTAAAATGTGTCTGTTATTAACTTAACCTATCTTAACAAGAAAAATTAAAAACAATATTGTTTTGTAGGAATTGCAGCTATTGGACTGATCAATGAGGCCTTGGATGAAGGGGATCCCATGAAGACTCTGGCCATGTTGCAGAACCCATCAGCCAAGCTCACAGATGTAGACCCATCTGTTGCTCAGCACTACCATGACAAACTGCTGGAGGCCCGCAGGGAGAAGGCTCATGTAAGATAATTATAAACACAGTTATTATGCATAGTGGATAAATAATGTTTCCATTCAGGCAGTGTAGCAACAAATACAAAAATTAACAATCATACCAAATAATGTATTCCTTTTAAAAACAGCAAATTATCAAAGGGCTACGCTAATCAGGCATGAAGCACAAATTTAAAAAGGTACAAATTAATGATGTGAAATGTAGACTGAGTTACAAAGAAATAGATAATGTAGATTGAACCTAATAAAGAGGCTATTGTAAATAATCGTATGCAAGTAGAATATATTGGACAGCATATGGTTCCCTTTATCAAACGTTAAACTTTGCTACTCATTGCTGCTTGGATTTGGATAAGATTACCTTGTTGACTCGTCATACATTTAGTTGATACGACACTCAACATCATGGATGTTACCTGTTGTTACTCTGCTAGAGCAAAGCGGTTGTCAATTAGTATGCTGACGAAATGCGTACTGTGAAGATTTGATCACAGGGGCTCACAGACACGTGACACTCTCAGACGACTCTGCTTGACTCAGACCTATGAGCAGCACATGACTTGTGCAGTCTGATGATGTCATGCTGTGATCATCTCTTCCTCTCGCTTCCTGTCACTTCCTCAGCACTTGTTGTTTTCTTTACATGCCTTTCTTTGGTTTTATTTTTGCAAACCTTGATCAAAAGCAAAGGACTGTTGATACCAGCAAAATCAGCTCTGACTCATTGTTCTTTGTTTTGTGTTTTTGCATATGCACACCATATTTGGTTTGCTGCTCTGCCACAGAAGATAAATTGCTGACCTTAGTCATGCTAAACTTGTTTCCCCCCCTCACGGCTGTTTAGTACATTTCACATTTTGAATTTATGACACCGGATTTTTCAAAAGCCATTTTAATAACTTTGGCCGGTAATCTAATTACGGGTACTCTAATTTTGCTGAATTTGTTTTCAAGCCCGCCCCAACCCTCCACACACACAGAAACGAACTAAATGGAAACAATAAATCTGTGGATGGAGCCCACTCATCCCCAGCAGCATTCACACAAACCCTGAAATACGTAATATGTGAACTCATGACAAAGAAAACAAGCGATTGAAAGAGAACTATTTTCATGCCTTTTTAACAGGAAATAACAAGCACAACCTCCATAGCCTTACTTCCATAAAAGGGACAGAAAGTTGACTGGTACAGTTGATTGGCTACACCCATGAGGACAGGCTTCTTGTTTTTTTGTGAGGCAGTTTGAGGTGGATATGCTTTAAAAAAAAGATGTGGTTAGAACAATGCAAAGTTAAGCTTTCTGAGGCTTGATGGGGCTTTGCTCTGCTTCGAGTGAATATTCAAAGCTGTTGGAGTTGGAGTCAAGCTGAAGGTGATCCGAGGTCACATGAGATGAAACAACACATAGTTCTTGTTGGTTCCTGATTACCTCTGCAATATTAGAGGTGTTGGGGAGAGAGAAGGTGTTTGTGACTTTGGTTGGGCCTGGATAAACGGTGGGAAGTTCTGCCTAGAGATAGCTTCCTAACAAGCTCTATAAAGTCTGCGATCCCTCTGAAAATTTACATGCTGCTGTCACAAACTGGCATTTATTAAACAATTCTTCTATTCGTGCATCTGCAAGTAGACTTCTACTGATTTAAATTTTTCTAAAAAAACAGTTTGTGGCTTCTAAGGCTGCAAGCGGCAGTAGCATACAAGCACAATTAGGAAGATGAGTTATTATTTTCTGCCCTTCCAACTTTCACTTCCTCTTTAGCTGCATGGCATGTTGGTTATATGTAACAAACTGCGCCACCGTTATTGCACCAGTTGCCTCACTGCTCAGGCGCCACACCCTGACTAGGTGCCTCCAGCAGTCATTATTCACCATCTGCAAATACTATGTAAAACACCAACTGCAAACATAGAAAGACCAATCAAGTTTAACTTTACCTACTGCAAAGACAGCATTTGCTAGACCCTCAGCTGCATGCTGCTACAGATGTTAGTAGCTGCCTGCCTCTTTGGACTTTAGATCAGGTGTCAGTTTGACTCACACGCCCCTTCCTCGAACGCGCACACCTCCTCTCCTTTCCTCTCTGCCGTGCAGCACAAAAAGAAGGGGGCGGACTGGTCGCAAATGAGGTGGCTGTTAGATTGAGGGCAGAAGTGCCCCGCGTAGAGAAGGAGTGCGCCATCTGGATACAGTCAACGGTTATTACAGTATCTAATGTGGCTTATTGGTGTGACCCGAACGGCTTTTTTTTTCACCAAGGTTTCAAATGAAATATTATATTGTATTTTCTGTGCATGATAATACATTAGCTACCCCTCTTTTATTGGTTGGTCTGGTTGGATTAAGAAGACGTGCCTAATATTGTTGGCTGTGCAGAAGCACATGTGGCCAAATGTTTTGGCAGTGACTGCAAATTATACAAACTTTGCTTCCTTACCATACATATTATATTTAAAAAAAATCACAACAGTTTTTGAAGCATTATAATGTTTTTAATTGGAAAATCAATTAAAAACTAAAATTGAATTTTGCAGTTTGCTTAGGCAACCCAAATTAGGAATTTAAAAAAAAAATGTATTCAAAGGCTGAATGGAAAAAAGAATACAACTGCTCATTATGTAGACACATTGTGAAGCACAAAATGAAAAATTAAGCAGTTAAGATGGTACTTGGGGTTTCAAGAATGAAGATTCAATACGATTCAAGGACATTTTTTAAAGTGAAAAATGTAAACGTGGCATTTCTTTTAAAGATACTATATATTGCTCCAATAAAAGATGATTCGATAAATATCTCAAAATATTTTAAAGTGGAATGATTCCATTCTGTGCACCCGCATCTTTGAAATCAAAAGCCATTTTCTGATCCAAATCGGGTTTTTTTTGTTACATCCTTAGTTAGTTCTTTTGCATGCTCAGCATTTTTTCCAATGTCAATCCAGGAGACACAAGATCCTTCTGCTGTGCTTTGGCTGGATGAGATCCAAGATGCTATTCTCAAGGCTAACCAGGACACAAAGGACGCCTTTTTGTGTAAGCACACACATTTGTTCATGCTACATACATTTGGAAGATTAGAAAGAGTAGACATTGTGCTCGCTTGTTTTTTGTAATGCTTTATTTGTGTTATCAGTCTCTCAGTCTATTCATGCCATAAATGAGGCGGTGGATACTGGCGATGCAGCTCAGACTGTCACAGCTCTGCGTAACCCTGGGGCAGGACTATATGGAGTCACTTCTGAATGTGCACAGACATACCAAGAGGACTTGACCAAAGTCAAAGAAGTAAAGAAGAAAGATGGTGAGGGCAGAACCAAATATCGTTAAGAATTACATTGATGACATTTTAGTCACAAATACTGTGTATAACATATGTACTCCACACAGATTGCCGAATAAGGCTGTAGTACTTTTCTGGACTCTCTCTCTTTCTGTGTGTGTGTGTGTGTATATATGATTGATATATATACACATGATATATGATTCACACCCACAATATGGAGTCGAAATGCAGCCGTCAAATCGGAGTTAAATGTGTACTAGCACTGTACACTAACTCAACACTGTATAGAAAAGTCTATCCACTCTTTTGGAAAGACAATCCACAACATTGTTTTGCGCCCGTGGGAATATTTTGCCAATTCATCCCATCAGGCAGTTGGACCGGACGGCCTGTCGTGCAATATTAGCCAAGTTCTTTCTCACCAAATTAATTCAGCTTTGTTCTCTGTTTCAAGACAAAGAAGCGTTTCCCAAACTGCTTCACAAAGTCTAACCATGAATGAATAACTAATGGATGAAGATGGGTGTCTCATTATTTTTGCTACATAATGTACAAAGTATCTACAGTCAGATAGCCAGACATAATAAAGGTGTCCTTGGAGGCATTTAGGCTTATAAAGATAAAATTTAGAGACGATTGCATATGTGTATGAGATGGGAGCACAAGATGTTTTCTACTGGAAGTGGTGTGGGTCTTCAGTCAGGGCCGTCAGTGGCATTCTGTATGCAATGCTTCAGGTTCTTGATCGACTGAAAGGGACATGCTGCTCAACATATAGTCAACATATAGTCAACATAACATGTAGCACACTGTACAACCAAGCCTTTTTAAGATTGTCCAATCTTGTATCCAGAAGTTATATTCCCAACTGTGAATTTTTATATAAGACTACCATACATTAAGATTGAATATTTATCTCTGTTTTAAACTCTGTTATGATATCCAGGCGATAATGGCAGCGAGTGGGTACAACACTGGGTGAAAGGTGGACACAACTACTATTACAACCTGAATACAAAAGAGGGTACCTGGGTGCAACCAGAGGATTTTGTACAAAACAACACGCAGCTCAACAAGGAGGACATTCAGGTATGTTGTACCTGTGCAGCGCTGCATCATCCCAGCTGTTCAGCTGTTTTCAATTTTTTTTTTCCATTACTCCCACAGTCTGTAGTTTCAGGGGTAACCACAGCTTACAATCGAGAGCAGCTGTGGTTGGCCAATGAGACGCTGATTACCAAGCTGCAAGCTCGTTGTCGTGGCTACCTGGTCAGGAAGGCCCACAAGGAGCGGATGAACTTCCTAAAATCACAAGAGCCAGCTGTTACACAAATACAGGTGGGATCAAATCCATTTAATATACACAGCACAAAACACTTTAGACTACTGTATTTTGTTATTGAAAACATTTCAGGGAGAAACACATACTATGATAAAGCTACGCTGTGTACTGTCCACCATGTTGGCAGTTAATTTTTGACACAATAAAAACATCCATATTGCAATGTATTACAATATTGATAATAAACAACTTGCCAAGAATACGCTGTAACTTCGTCCCACTCTCATACATTTAGCCCTCTGATTATTTTTCTTCCAGGCTCACTGGAAAGGCTACAAACAGAGGAAGGATTTCAAGGACCGTAAGAAGTATCTAGAAGACCACAGTGATGAGGCTGTAAAGGTGAAATAATGCTGCAATGGCAATAACGTCAATGCAATCAGAAGCAAAGACTTTCTACTTAAGCAGAAATGATGACACTTTTTTTCCTCTCAGATCCAAGCAATGGTTCGAATGCATCAAGCTCGTAAAAAGTACAGAGATCGCCTAAAGTACTTCAAGGATCACGTGAGTATTACATTAATGTGTGTGTGTGTGGGGGGGTTGTTTAGTGCAATGATGCATTACATGCAGAAGAAATATTTAAGGTATAATATATTCTTAAATAATTCTTAATTGGATTGTGAAAATGCATATCATTTGAACCAGTGGTCCCCAACCTTTTTACCCCACCGACCGGTTTACTGTCAGACAATATTTTTAGGGCCTTTTAAGTTGTGGCGGATAAATACAACAAAATAATATGGTAGGACCTGCATGAAAACTGCGGTATTTTGTGAACATAATAATAAACACGAATCATGACACAAGGAACGTCCTATCTGGCCACAACACTCTCTGGTCGCTATGGTAATGTTTGAATGTGCCTTCAAAATAAAATACACCACAAATACAAACTGCATGAAAAAACGACTCACCATCGCCACATATTATGCAGAGTGGGCTTGGTGTGTGGGAATCTCCCGTTGACATAAATCTGTATCTTAAGTAGGACCCCTGGTACTGTCTATTAGTGTGTGTGTGTGTGTGGGGGGGGGGGGGTAGATGTTGAGACTGGACTGGTAGATCTCCGGAGGTTGGCTCTTTGAAAAGTAGCCCTTGGGACAAAAAAAGTTGGGCACCCCTGGTCTACAGTATGTCACTCTTGACGCAGGTCAAGGCGTGCTTCTCGGTCACGTGATTGGTTACCGCTCAAATGAAACCTTAGCTAGCAAAATGAGTAAAAAACAAATGTCTTTGGAAAGTTTATTTGGGAAGGGGAAAAGGCCCAGCCAGGAGACAGAGGAGGAGCCTACGACTTCCAAGAAAAAGAAGGCTACATTTAAAACAACAGCAAATACAATATAGTCTACAGTTGGATTTGAATGAATGGTGAAAATCACGTCCTGTGTTACAGACATTTTCCTTAAACATCCACTACCATTTACTTGAGGTCTCTTTGGGGTTTAGGGGGCAGGGAGCTCATTTCGTATGCCTTAGCTATGTGATTTAGATTGGATTCTGTGCTGTTACTATCATGGACTATTGAGCGGCCCAGTGACCGATGTTTTCACCGCAGATCAAAGATGTGGTGAAGATTCAGGCTTTCATCAGAGCCAACAAGGCCAGAGACGACTACAAGACGCTAAGTAAGATGGAAATCCAGATTTTATGGAAACAAATCTTTTTTCATTGACTAACTTACAAAATTTCTGAACCACAGCCAGTGCCGAAAATCCTCCGATGGCGGTGGTGAGGAAGTTTGTCCATCTGTTGGATCACAGTGACCAGGACTTCCAAGAGGAGTTGGAGCTGATGCGGCTCCGCGAGGAGGTGGTTACCAACATCCGCTCCAATCAGCAGCTGGAGAATGACCTGAACCTGATGGACATCAAGATTGGTCTGCTGGTGAAGAACAAAATCACGCTGCAAGAGGTGGTGTCACACAGCAAGAAGCTGACCAAAAAAAACAAGGGTCAGCTGTCAGACATGATGATGATGAACAAACACAGAGGAGGTCTAAAGGCACTGAGCAAGGAAAAGAGAGTCAAATTGGAAGCTTACCAGCACCTCTTCTATCTATTACAGGTACTGTCATAGTACAATTCACATTTTGATTGCATCATTGAATTGCCTATTTGTCTGAAGATTACAGGTTGACGTGACATATTTTGCACATGTTTCAGTCATAGAGTAGATATAAATAGTCTGCACACCACCGTTCAATTGCCAGGATTTAAGAAATGAGACCAGGATACATCATTTCAAAACTTTTTTTAATGTACAACTCGACTTAACAAAAATAGATAGATTTTCCAGAGGGGATGAAAAAGAAACTGAAATAATGAGATTGCACAAGCGTGTACCGGTACATCCTTGTTTAAATAATCAGTTACATTCAAACTAATGTTAAATGGAAGTCGGCACATAACTGCCGTCATTTAAAATGCTTCTGATTAACCACAAATGAAGTTCGGATGTTCTAGTAGGCTTTCTCACACACGCCTGAAGGCTTTGTGCCACACTGTCTTAGGCCCCAGTTTTAGATGAAGAAACACAGTCCCCAAGCCTGATAATGCCACCATTGTGCTTCATTTTAGATGTTTGGTGTTTTTGGGTGATGAGCGGTATTGTGATTGTGCCAAACATAAACTTTTAGAATTAGGGTCAAAAAGTTAACACATCACACATGTGTTGGGGAGGGGGGTTTTTTTCTTTAATGGTGCGACAACATGAGTTTGATTTCAACCACATTCCCAATTCAGAGTGTGCACACTCGTACAATCACATTCTCTTTTTTTTTAAATTTGCTCTCTCAAAAAGAAAACACATTCATTGGAGTTACCAGCATTGAAAAACGTATTGAAATGATTAAGTTGGTCTCCTTTTTTTAACATCACAAAAACCTGGCATTCCAATTGGTGTGTGAAGACTGTATCCACGATACCTCTCCAATGACATTCAGAACACGTGTTATTACCTGTTTTCAGACCAATCCAACATATCTCGCCAAGCTGATCTTCCAGATGCCTCAGAATAAATCAACAAAGTTTATGGATTCTGTAATCTTCACCCTATACAATTATGCCTCAAATCAGAGAGAGGAGTACCTGCTGCTCAAGCTCTTTAAGACTGCCCTGCAGGAGGAAATCAAGTAAGTTATCTAATTGAAGTATGAATAATTAATATACTTTTAAATTGAACACAAAAATACACAGAATTGAAATGGACGTATTCAACTTATCCAATGCAGTTCAATACATTTTCGAAAATGCTACTAAACAGATTCAGGTTTTTCTTTTTCAATAAAGTTCAATGACAAGAAGATGATTTCAATCTGAACTTAAGGATAATGTTCCCAATTGCTCTAGAATCATAAATTCAAGTTGGCTGTATCAAAGATATTAAATTTTGTTTTGCAAACTCAAACACTTTGTCCTCAGCAAAAATCACTATTGCAATACATGTCTACAGGTTCAACATTTTAGTGTGATTCAATAAAATCATGGCCGCTTACAAACAGACAACAGACAAACTGGCCTTTCTCTTACTGTTGCCGCTAACATGAGCAACAGTGTCCATTCTAGTTGCGACATGTTTTGCATTCATGTGATAGCACAGGCTTGAAGTGCCTCTGTAATATGCAAAGTCTTGGTTGCTCAATTTGTTTAATTATGGTCTTCCGGGCATTTAAAAAAAAGCTTTTTGTATTTGTCAGATGAACGTTCTGGCTTGTGAACGTCACTTCTTTTGAGTCAGTGTCACAGGCGTGCCAGGAATTAGGGCACTGAGAAAAGTCCTAGCTTGCCTGGAGTGCTTAAAAAAACTGTAACTAATTCATCCATATAAATGTGTCCCAGCCCTAATTTAAATAGAGTTTACATTTGTAAAAAACGAGCGACAGTTTATACTATTGAGTTAAAATGTTACTGACAAAAATGCTAAATCAACAGAAATGATGTCTTAGGTAAAATACATTATTATAAATGTAAACATTATGTATTCTGTAATATTAAAGGACAAATTTGGAATCAAAAAGGTGTTGCATAACCCCCTGTGTTCCTTAACTGTCTGTAGGTCAAAAGTTGACCAGATGAAGGAGATTGTCACAGGAAATCCGACTGTCATAAAGATGGTGGTAAGTTTCCACCGAGGTACGAGAGGCCAGAATGCCCTGAGACAGATCTTGGCACCGGTTGTGAAGGAGATCATGGATGACAAAACGCTAAACATCAAGACCGACCCAGTGGACATCTACAAGAGCTGGGTCAACCAGATGGAAACGCAGACTGGAGAGGCCAGGTGAGATAGGGGAAGATTGTCAGCGTTGCAATTTAAGTGATGGTTGAGCAGATTTTACCATGAAATGGACAAATTGACCCAAGTCAAAATTTAAACGGTACATGACTTGATTTAAGTCAATCTGTGCATGAAAACAACGTACAAATGTATTTTTTCAGTACAGTATTTAAAACAGTCTCCAGGTGTCTTAATAACATGTCTGTGGCGGAAATAGAGGATGCCTTTACTCTCACTATTTTGTGCCTCGCTCAAATCCACCTTTTTTGAGGGTATGGTCGTGTCTCCTACAAATGAGCCAGTGGCTATCATATGCTTGAGCCAATAGCGAGTACGGATGTTGTTTCCATGACTACTTTGGATTGTGTTTTCCTGTGTTTCGTCAGCACTTTTTCAGCAACTTGCTGAATTACACTTGACTTACCTGACTTAATATCTATGGGTCAATTTCCCGTGGGTGTCGTTCGAGGAGTCCCACCAATTTCCTCCACTTAGAGTATCTCTATTGCTGGCAATTGATCTTAATTTGCCACGTTTCTACTCATAGCTTTCCTTGATGTCCAAGTTTATTTGCTCTTTCAAATATACCAAAGACGGTTGTTTGATGGGTCTATAGTCTGACATTCTTCAAGTTTGGTTTGGTTTGTTTATTGAACATAAAACATATACAGTTTCTCTGTCTAACAGTGTATTTTCTTTTCCTTATTGTGCTATCTGCCATGTTCACTCTCAGCTATCCCTCATTGCTCATATTCTGTGAAACCATGTTCAGTCAGCGTCTGTAGTAATTAATTTAGAAGATTAGTGTATGCTTGTCCATGCAGTGAACAATTCAGACTGTCAAAGGCAATTCATCAAAGTTCAGAATAGCTCAATCAAAAACACTTTTGGAAATGGGCAGCTAAAAAGTTGTGAACATTTCGATGTTCAAAACTCCTTTTGAAAACTATATCAAAAACCAGCCAAAGATAATCTCAGAATGTCTTTTTCTGCCCATGTGTCGTCCACAGTAAGCTGCCATATGATGTCACGCCTGAGCAAGCAATGTCCCATGAAGAAGTTCGGAATAGATTGGAAGCCTCCATCAAGAGCATGAAGACAGTCACCGACAAGTTCCTTTCTGCCATAATTGTTTCTGTTGATAAAATTCCGTAAGTGTATATTAGCTTTAGTCAGATGATTCAAACCACACATAGTTAACTTGAGTTAAAATGCACGTGCCTCACACTGTCCAATAATGTGTTCTTTAGCTATGGGATGCGTTTCATCTCCAAAGTCCTTAAAGACACCCTCCACGAGAAGTTCCCAGATGCTACCGAGGATGAACTGCTGAAGGTTTGCTGACTGTATTCATCCTTACATTGTTTTACGAGCCACAGCCTTTAAAGCATCGCTTCAAACTAATTACAAAAATAGCAGAATGTTCACTTTATACTCAGGATAGACATATCAGTTTTAGGGAGTTAATCCCTGTCAGGGTGCTCGGAAACCCACCTACCACCCAGCCTGTCCCAATTCCACATTTTCCACCACAGCAAGTCTTGGACCTGTGATCCTTTTACTAATGAATCGGCTGTGTAACATTCTGCAGCTGCTTTCCTCCATTCGCTGTTCTTATCTGCTTCCTGTTTCATAATCAGTTAAATAATGTTTTTGTGTCTCTTGCCTTTCTGCTTTTTTTCCCACCTTGCCAATCCCTCTGTGTCGAAGCGTACCTTTCTCTCCACACTCTAGCTGTTGTCTCAAGGTGAGCTTGCTCATTCAGCTCTCTGCCCTCTTCCTCTTTCTGCACAAGTTGTGTTCCGATACATTTCAGGAGCCCTTCCTCCTCTTGCAAAACCACATCCGAAATCTTCAGAATATTAGTGGAGAGAATTTACGTACGGGACAGACATTAAAAATTGCATTGGAATCCTACACACTGACCTCCTTGTAACGGAACCATTTTGCTTTTTCAGATCGTGGGGAACCTTTTGTATTACCGTTACATGAACCCGGCAATTGTTGCCCCCGATGCCTTTGACATCATTGAGATGTCAGCAGGTGGCCAACTCACTACTGAGCAGCGCCGAAACTTGGGCTCCGTAGCCAAAATGCTGCAGCACGCTGCCTCCAACAAGATGTTTCTCGGAGATAATGCCCACCTGAATCCCATCAATGAATATCTCAGCAACTCTTATCAAAAGTTCAGGTGCGATATTTATTTCTATCTTAAAAAAATGTTGCACATCCTTTTGTGATTTGTTGTTCACAGTTGTCAAATGTTACATTGTTGCGTATTTCCTCTCGCTTTACAGGCGATATTTTTTGACAGCCTGCGACGTCCCCTCACTTGAAGATAAATTCAATGTGGATCAGTACTCTGACCTGGTCACTGTCACCAAACCTGTCATTTACATCTCTATTGGAGAGATGATTAACACACACACGGTGAGTTTGGTTGTGCCTCAATGTCTTTGTACATCTTTTTAAAATGGCCCCCATTATGGGCTTTCCTCCGCTGTAACCAATTGTTTTATCATCTGAAAATAATCTCAATTTCATATTTTGTCACTTATGATTTGGCTGTTCTTTGCTATTAGCTGCTTCTGGACCATCAGGATGCCATTGCTCCAGAGCACAACGATCCCATCCACGAGCTTCTGGAGGACCTGGGAGAGGTTCCCACTGTAGAGTCTCTCATTGGTGAGTAGATATAAAACTCGGCACAGAGTGAGGGTGGCTGCAGTGAAGGCCTTGCAAGTTCAGTTGAGAACTGAAGTTTCTCGCTCAAAATCACTTGTCGGTTTTATGTACCGTTAGTTTTATTTTAAATCCATTGTTGGATGTGTATTGGAGCCAAAATAATATGCAGTAATAAAACGTGCCTACTGTTCACATACTTCTGTACCCAGGTGTATGCAATATTTACAAAAAAGAGAAAGACAGTGAGATTAATGCTAGGGACTGAAGCCATTTTGGTATATTTCAGACTATGTCCAAGGCAAATGACAATAATCAACCAATCACAATACTACAAGTGACACAGTAGTGATGCCTATTTTAAGAACATGCCACCTCTATAAGTTTGCACTACTGAACTGGAGAAATTTACATTTGAATTCAGTTGTTACCAGCCTGCCCCATGCTCATAAGTTGACTGAGAGAGGCTCAAGCTCACCAGTGACCCTGAACAGGATATGTGGTAGAAAATGAATGGATATTAAAAGCAATCAGGAATAAAGTATTACATACTTTGTTTTGACTTTTTGCTCATATCAGGGTTCACAAGAGGGAGTTACTCACATGAGAGAATAAGAGTTTTGACACCAGATGTCCTTTATGACGCAACCTACCCCTTTATCTGGGCCTGGGGCCATGGGTATTGAGAAGCACTGGCTGAGAATCAAACCCATGTCATCTGCATAAAAGGCAGCTGTGTGTCGACCAATGGCTGTGCAGAATTTTATCACAGATGATATTGTTAAGGATGGTCAAACCAGCCCATCCCGGTCGACTGGTAGATCGCGGACTGCGTCCAAGTCGACCGTGCTGGGTGTTGGGGGGAGGGGTCAAAAAATGGTCACGGATCAAAAAACGTTGGTGACCCCTGATATAAAATATCACAACTCTTTACTGATAGTGTTGTTTTACTGGGTTAAACAGGTGAAAATCCTCTCCCACCCGGTGACCCCAACAAAGAGCAAATGGGCAAGACTGAGGTTTCCCTAACACTGACCAACAAATTTGATGTCCCTGGTGAGGCCAATAGTGAGGTGGATGCCAAGACCCTCCTACTCAAGTAAGGTCATACTATTTGATATTTGTATTTTTCATTATCGTAACTGCTTCATAAATGTTTTTTTTTCTTTTTTCTGCCGTATAATTTTAGCACCAAGCGGCTGATTGTTGATGTGATCCGGTTCCAGCCTGGGGAGACTCTGACAGAGATACTGGACTCATCAGCTGGTCCGGACCAGGTCATATTACAGACTTTTTTTTCCTTTTCTGTCAGTTTGAATGTGTTATGCCTGCAACCAAACCACACCCACACCAAAAGACAGACATCATACAGACAGAGCGCTATCTGTATTGCATTTCATTTGAATGGGAACATTTCCCTTTTGCTGGACATGAATCATTTTACCAACTGCCAATTCACTACATCGCACACCGCAAATTGGGAATTCCTGTCCTCATGCTATTGTGTAACGTTATTTGCTTTGAGCACACCAAATCTTTGATATAAGTGTGTGTCTTCAAAGTACCGTAAAAAAAAAAAGTGAGGCTACACTTACTGTATTTTGTTCTGTGGTTACAGGAAGCAGAATACCAACGTGCGATGCAGAGGAGGGCCATACGGGATGCGAAGACTCCAGAGAAGATAAAGCAAGTCAAACCAGTGGTGGACGACGGCCTAACGTTACAGGGGAAAAAAGAGAAGATCAGGAGTAATCTGGAACGGCTAGCAGAGCTTGGCAAAGTGAATCCTGAGAACCGCTATCAGGACCTCATCAATGACATAGCCAAGGTGAAAAAAAAAATGCAATATCGTCTTGGTGTCAGTTCTTAAACTGTAAATTGTATACCCATTTGAAATGTGCCTGCGTGCATTACAGGACATCAGAAATCAGAGACGTTATCGCCAGCGTAGAAAAGCTGAACTCGTAAAACTGCAGCAAACCAACACGGCCCTGAATTCAAAGACCAAGTTCTACAATGTGCAGATTGATTCATACAATCAGTATATTAAAACGTGCATGGACAACCTGGCCAGCAAGGGCAAGTAAGTGTGTTCATCTTTCTTTTTTATTGATCTCTTCTTTATATTGAAGAGATCATTTGATGTATGCGGAATGATGATGATTTTCCTCTCAGGTTGTCAAAGCCTGGTGTCAACAAGGCAAAGAAGAGTAAACAAGTTGCACAGAAATACACCGCCTCACGTCTATATGAGAAGGGAGTACTCATTTCAATTGAGGATCTGCAGCCTAACCAGTAAGTTCAGCACTTGGCAACAAATCAATATTTAATGTTCAGGCAGGTGAGCATTATTCTATTTTGCAACTTTACACATTTTGATTTTGATACCTGCTACATGTTCCAAAAAAGCTGGGGTGTGGGGCAAGAAAAGACTGGGAAAGTGGATGGATGCTTTAAAAAAAAAAAACATTCCACGGGTGAGTGGGAAACAGATGAGTGTCATAATTGGGGATAAAAACAGCACCACCCAAAGGCTCAGTTGTTCACAAGCAAGGATGAGATGAGGTTCACCATTTTTTGAAGAACTTTGTGAGCAAATAGTCCAATAATAATAATAATAAAATAATATAATTGCAAGTAATTTCAGAATTTCATCATCTCTGGTCCATAATATCACCAAAAGACTCCGAGAATTTGCAGGAGCATCTGCACGTAAATTATAGGGGTGAAAACCCAACATCGAATGCCTTTGACCATCAATTGCTCAGGCTGGACCACAATAAAAAAAGGCAACACTCTGTTAAGGATATTGCCAATGTGGGTTTAGGAACACTGCAAAAAAACATAGCCAGTTAAAACTCTGCCATGCAAAGTGAACGCCATACAAGGTGGGTCCTGGAAGTTTGTGACCTGAACAATACAAGAGGCAGAAAGAATTCAGATTTTTATTTTTCAACATAATCCTCTTGGAGTTCGATGCTCCAGTTGTAAAAGTCCGTCCCGGAAAACGGTTTGATCACAACTTACGTGCTTTGTGAGTTGGGGCATTATCCTGCAACAACCAAACATCATGTCCGAGTTTCCCCTATTGTTTAAGATTACTGGCGTGTTGATTCCTGGTGATTGAACAGGGCCTTGTTAGTCACACAAAAGATTTGGTTTATCTGCTGTATGAAGAAAGTGGTGTGTATTCGCTTTCAAGGTGTGAGACCAGACATTTTTGGGACAATTGAATAGTCAAATATTTCAATGGGTGCTCTTGAGTCAAGTTGAAAACTGAAACTCATGTTTTTCTCCTCATAGGTTCAAGAATGTTATTTTTGAGATCTCTCCGGCCGAGGCTGTTGGAGTCTTTGACGTGAAGGCTAAGTTATTGGGGGTCCACTTTGAGACATTACAGTTAGAATATCAGGTATGCTCGATGAGATGCTTTTACATACAGAAGTATATTGTACAGATTGTTAGTACTGATATTGTTAATGATTCGCTTGATTTTGATTTGTTTCCTTGCTTCCTATAATGCTCTTAGGATCTCCTCCAACTGCAGTACGAAGGCGTGGCAGTGATGAAACTCTTCAACAGGGCGACAATAAATGTCAACTTGCTTATTTTCTTGCTCAACAAGAAATTTTATGGGAAATAGCGAAAACAGTTTAAACAAGGCAACGGACTGATTTGACCACAAGAAGGCTTACTGAAAGCCTCGACCTAAATGATTTTGGTTGTCTTAACCCTTTCCTGACACACTTGCCTTATGTGCCTTTGCAAATGTATTTTTTCAATGTGTACATCATCATATGTGCATGGTTTCCAGTGGAACACTCCCTTTGTGCCACTCCGGCCAACATAACACAGGTATTTGCTCGAGGATTTTATGTAACTGCTGCCACGCCAGATGTTAAAGAGTTGTATTTTTTCCCTCTTTCAATATTGATATCTTGTGCACAGGCATTGATTACTTATAAAAAGTGATGTTTTATGTAAAATAGCCTTTTTTTTCTCGACCTGACTGAGAGAGGCTTGATAAGCACTTCTTTCAGCAGGGTTGTGGAAGAAGTCTATTCCTAAACTTCATTCTGGATATTTGTATGGTTTGTGTGACACACACACACACACACACACACACACACACAAAAGAAACCCCAGAAAACAGAAACAGTGCATTGTAGTAGTTTTTTTTAAAGCTATATCACAGATTTGGATTTGATCCACCTTGCCCTATGTAGGAAAATATTTTCTTTAGCAACATAAAGTTCCTTTTGTTAACCTGGAACTCTGTCCCATATTCTTCCCGTCCAATAAGTTCAAACTTAATCATCTTTGAGGTAAACTTCTACCATCTAATTACGCAGATTGCAAACAGCCACACGCAGCTAAAAGTGAAAACGAAGGCTCCTTTCTGGAGAAGACACTTATGGCCTGACATGTTCCCGATGGCTTCTTTCTCTTCTCCCTTTCTTCATCTTGAAAAATAACCTGGCTTTGAAAGTCATCTGGGTTTCTTTATATTGCTTCCTTTGTAATTTTGCATTTGATTTTACAGTGGATTTGATTTCTTTTCAGATCTCATGTTTTTCAGTTGTGTCATACCGTAAAAGGGAATATGTTCATGTCACAAAAGTAAAAAACTAGAATGTCTCCATCTGTACTACATAAAATGGAATGCAAATATGCGGACTGGATGCACATTTTATGAAGAATAATCTTGTTTATAAAGATACCCCTGCTAACTTTAATTAATTTCTATTTTAGTTTTTGTCAGTGAGTATTATAGTGTCATTCATTTTGGAAAGCTTTTACAGACCATATACATTGAACTGGGAAGATGTGCAGTACTGTATTACATTCAGAAGATCCAGTAGATATGTCACTCTATAATGTCTCTTGTTATACATATGTGAATATCTGAGGGATCAAGTTGCCTTTCATTCCACTTTTGACTTTATATGACAGAATGTCAGTATTTAGTGTTATGTAGTGTAGTCCCGATGAGAGGCGAATGCTCTTTGTTCATTGTATTTTATGTGCCTAGTTTTAAAATAACGATCGTTATGTAATGTCGCCCGCACCCCCTCCGCCCCAATCTGACGTTTGTTTTGCAGACTGTTTTGAATGCAAGTCCGTTTTAAAAAGCTATAGTAGTGCTTGAGAGTTCAATATTTAATCACTTTGTACAGTGTTGTCATTTTAAGTGTGGTGTACAGTTATACCATAAAAACAATTTAACGCAAATACTCAGAATTTGCACACAAGTGATGACGTGATTTACTTGCAAGGAACCAACAGTGTATGTCCGTAAGAATGAACAGTACAGTATGTGATGTCTTTGAATATGCCAATTACGGTAAACGTAATTTACCTTTATTTCATTGCTTAACAGAAAATGCTATGCCGAATTAACGTTGTCAGAAACAAGGCCATAAACATCGCGTTATTATTACAGAACTGCAGTGTGAACGTTCTGCTGTCACCCAAATGATTTTCTAACGAAGGCCTGCCGTTGTCGCCTCCGTGTGGTCTTCGGGCGAATCGATGGAATTTAACAGGGCAATGTTTTTCTCGCATCAGAGACTGAGAGACTGGGGATGACAAGACGTCGGGTCAGACCTGCTTATTCAAGCCGTGTCAACTGACAGTTGATGTGGTGAAACAGAATGCGGCAACCCGGCAGAAGAATTGGGCTCAATCTGTGTGGAGGAAATGAGTATTAACCTTCGGCGTCGCTTGTTTCTCTTCATGGAGTCATCGGGTCGGAGTTTGAGGTCTCTAACTGCTTCCCGTGGATTAACGCAAAGATCGACTTCACTGTAATCTAGATGTTAAAGTGAGAATTTGTGGACTGTACCCCCGCTACAAGTGCGTACAGTTGCGTGCGTAGACGAGCTTTTGCTTCCTTCGTGGTCAGAGAAACTCGACACTGAGTGAGTCTGGATAAGACCAGCGGACACTTGTTGAAATACAATTTAGCGAGAAAAGCTTGGCTCCATTGCTTGGGAATTGAGCTAACGTTGTTAGCAAGGTGTTTGCTAACGGGACACTACTTTCTTTAGTAGAAGAACTAAAGATCTTGAGAGAAGCGAGCACACATACATGTCTGCCAACTATTTGCCGAAGTATTGTCTCGACAAGTTGGTAAAGTGCTTTGGTGCAAGATGGTCCGGACGGATTTGACACCAGTTTAGCTAACCTAGCGACTAGCTGCAGCGCTTTTTCTATCCGTTCACCTCCATATTATGTTGTTAGCTTTGACAGCTATGTCAACGTCAAACTCATCCAAGTGGCCGCTGGCAATGTGTCAATATGAAGTTCTGTTGTGTCATTAACTTGGCTTTATCGAAATATCCCTGTCAGAATTTATTTTTCAGTGAAAGTCATCGACTTTGACTTGCAAACACTTAATATTTGCGAATACGCCATATAGAAATTTATTTAACCATTTCTCCATTATTCAAACGTTGATCCACAAGGAATGTGTGCTCTTTTTAAATGCAGACATATGTATATATATTTTTTAGTTTATCCAATGGAGTGCCTACTGAGAAACCTTGAAAAATAGATTCGAAGCACCGCTGCCAACTCCTCTCACCAAGAATCTGAAGTTGTAGAACAATGTCCGGCTCTCCGGGCACAGGGGGCTCGAACCCCAGGAAGTTCAGTGAGAAGATTGCACTGCATAACCAGAAGCAAGCAGAGGAGACGCGAGCCTTCGAGCAGCTGATGACGGACCTCACGGTCTCAAGGGTAAATACTCTTTTGTTATTCTGTTGTCTTCTTGAATGAGACTGGCTGCTATTTAAACGATGCACCTCCTAAGTGTCCGCTTAATTAGTACTTCTCATTGACGTCGCTGTGTTAAACCGTAGCTACCGTCAACCCCTAGAACTCTCCGTAATGTTTGGAATACAACAAGGATCATTTTGAGTGAAACACAGTCCAGACTATAAAATTGTCGCTGTCCGTAAAACAGGAAATGGGAAAGCGGTTTGAGTGTCGCATTCACTGGGTCATCAGTTCCCCTTGCTGTGCATCTCAAGTACTCCAGAGGGAGTGAAATCTGCTAAGATTTGTGCTGAGTTTGCATCTGGTCATTCACTTCAATTGGCTGAATCCCTTCCGTTTGAACTCTGTGATGCTCCATTGGGACAGTGGAAATTCCAAAGAATTGTTCTTGGTTGGTTGGTTTGTTGTTTATTGAACATAAAACATATACAGTAATAATTTGACAGAAAATAAGGTAGATAAAATAGTAAAAAGAAAGAAATCAGTCTTCATTCAACACAGTTATTATGTTCAAGGGAGTAGGAAGAAGTAAAAAACCTATCTAGTCCTACCCCGTTATGTGTTTGATATAAAAATGATTTATTAGATATAATCAGAAAAGAAAAAAAGTAAGAAGAAAGAAGTCTCCATTAAAGCTCATACTTTACCCTTAACCGTGATATTTTCACAACTTTTGGTTTGTATCGGGATTATATACATAATAGAAATACGTTCTTAATTATGGAATGTTAAGTTTTACCTTAATTTGGGCACAACGACTTGCTATTTTGCCACACAAGTTAAACAAAAACTTCGCGTTCTCATAATTACTGATGACTACTTCAGTTATAATTGTGCGTTTGTTCAGTCACTGTTATTTTAGCTGTCTTTTCAACAATTCAATTTAATTTAGTTAGATACAGAATTATTTGGACAGCTGTAATATTTCTACAATTTGCCTTTATACCTCCACAAAGAAAACAGTCCAGATGTGTTGTGAATGTAGACAGTTTAAAGAAAAAATTTTTTTTTCGATGGACATGTCAAATTATGTAATCACGACCCAGTTTGCTTTTATGTTTTTGAAGGCAAAAGTGGCAAGAGCCGCAAACAAGGAGCAATCGAATGTGGCAGAATTTGGTGATGCCGATGGTTTACACACTGAGATCATAGTTACAATTAAGTCAGTTGTCTACAAAAACAAAACAAAACATCCAAATATTGAGCACACATAAATGTTCTCAGCTTATAACAGCAAGTCTACATTTCTATGAAATCCTGATTCTTGTATTTAAAATCTATTGTTGTGATGTATTGCCGCAAAATCATAAAAACTCAAGGCATTTGTCACAGTTAAGCCAACCTACATCTGTGGTCACAATGTGTTCTAGTGTTGCATTAAGTTACTGGTACCAGTGTCGTACCGTGAATTTTAGCTGGCAAAATGACATGCCACTTTATTATACTGTACAGTACTAAATTGATCAGTTTAGTGTTTCAAAAAATGGCTAAATGTTTCATGTGCAATTGTCCTAAATCCGGAGTCGCCAGCCTTTTGGAAGCTGAGAGTTACTTCTTGGCTGCTGATGAGTACAAAGAGGTTTGATACACACTTCTGAAATAACAAATTTGCTCAAATTAAATTAATCATGTTATTATTATTCTTATGTTGCTATTTGCGCCGGGAAAAATGGGCCAACTCGGCTAAGTCGACCACAATAATTGAGCGACAAAAATTTCCACCTCCAAATGGGGAGCACAATCATGATTTCCCACAATAATCAGGAAACAGATAAATACCAATATGCAGCAGCACTATTTTTATAAATCTCATGTGAATGAGTGTGATCGAAAAAGCTGGCTAAAATTTGCAAGCACCATCCTTTTTAAAATACTGGGATAAAAATTCAGACTCAGATATTTATTTCTTTATTTGCATGAAAAGTATGGAATTGGCTGGCACATGTCACTGATGGGCTTTCGCCTTCTGTCAGATAGCAAACACCAGCGATGGGCTGCAAACAAAATCTGGCCCGGGAATATGCATCGTCGTGGCCATCACTTGACGAAAAATAATCATTGACGGCGGTGTTGCAGCCGTCATGTGTTGAAAAGTTATTGTTGATGCGCCGAAACTCAGTCGACGGCGGTGTCCAGCAGAAAACAAAAA
The DNA here is from genome assembly GCF_054856545.1 of Hippocampus guttulatus. NCBI lineage: Eukaryota > Metazoa > Chordata > Actinopteri > Syngnathiformes > Syngnathidae > Hippocampus > Hippocampus guttulatus. The sequence continues at coordinate 5,382,771 of NC_141263.1, forward strand.
CAAAATCAATTGCCGACAGGGGCGAGCGAGCCGGTCGTGATGCCCAGGACTAGCCATTCGAGAAAATGCACACATTTCCCCGAAATTCTCGATGGCAACTCTGCCCCGTCTGACACAGAGTTGGAGCGCGTTCGCAGTTGGGAATTATGGTATTGTCTTTTTTGCCAGCTAAAATTCACAGTTCCATACTGGTATTGGTGCAACCGTTTTTCATCCTTCAGTCTGGATACGTTTTTCAGCTGCTAAATGTTTTTAGTGATTGATTTAATGTGATTGATGAAAGTCAGGTCTGAGTCTATCGGCACCCCAAGATTTTGGACTTTGTCTTTGGTTTCTAAAGACAGTAATGGCAATTGTTTTGTCAAAGCATGCTGAAAAAATGTACCGGTACCTCTATTTTGTTTTGGTTGAGCTGAAGGAAGATTTGGTTCATCCAGTTGTTAATTTTTGTTATCTTTTATTTATTCTTTGCAGTAACTTGGTTTCAACTGATTTCACAATTGTTTTGAAAAAGTCGGATGGTATTAGGTCAAGACAGCCAGGTCATGGTGATTGAATTATTCCTGGGTGCTTTTAAGTGCTTCACAATTGTTATTTTTGCTGGTTTAAAGTCTTGGATTAACCAAAAAAATTTGAGCAGACAGCTCTGGACACAAGGACAGCGGCAGATTCATTTGTACAGTAAGCACATAAACACAGAGGGTAAAAGTGGTTCGAAGTGTCTTTAAGTTACTTAGGACATTAGTCAACTCATGAAATTCTCAATTTATCGTGTATCTATACTCTTAAAATTATTATTAGTGTTTATATAATTGACTGCAGTGTTCGACAATGCCTCGAATATGCTTGCAGATGTTCCCATTTTTTTCAATGTGTGTTCATAAAAATTTCATCCGGTCGCGCAGTGCGAGTGCATGTTTTAATGCTCCTTCCGGTACATAGAGCTAAGTCTCTGTGTCCGTTTGTCAGACTGCACACAGAAGGCAGAACGCATGTCAGGTTAAATCATTCCTGGCTTCCATTTAGCTCCATAAATTTGCCTCTTTGTCTTGGAGGTCTGTAAATGATTACACCAAAAATCTTTGGATCACTTTTTAACATTAAAATGGCAGCAACTCCCCTGCCTTTTTTCACTGCGACATTTGTTCATCAGACTAATGTGTTGGGATGCCTCATTCATGATCGTTGGATGGGCAACCTTCTGTAAGTCATGTTTCACTGAGGAGAAATTAGCCAAGATGAAGTCCTGTGCTGCAGCTCTCACATATTTTGTTATTCGGTTATCCTGCTGTAAACTCTCTCGAATAATCGGGTAATTGGATTAACAAAAATATAAATATATATATATATATATATATACTGTATATATATACAGTATATACACACACACACACACACACACACACACCCATCTATCTTCTGATCCACTTATCCTCACAAAGGTCATGGGGTGTGCTGGAGCCTATCCCAGCTGTGTTTGGGCAGAAGGTACACAAAGACAACCAACAGTTCGCACTCACAATCACACCGAGAGACGATTTGGCTTGCCCAATCAACCTGTCATGCATGTTTTTGGAATGTGGGAGGAAACCGGAGTACCCGGAGAAAACCCACGCAGGCACAGAGAGAACATGCAAACTCCACACAGAAAGGCCGAAGCTAGGATCAAACCCTGTACCTCGACCACCGGGCTGCCCCTGAACTAATACCACACAAACGATATGTATTTTTATCGAACACACACACACACACACACACACACACACACACACACACACACACACACACACACACACAGAGTAATCCCTCACTTATCATGGTTTATGGGCACCGGGACCCCACCGCGATAAGTGAAAACCCGCGAGGGAGGGTTTGCTCCCCCCTATGAATTTGAACGTGTATGTGGGTACCAGCATGTTTAAAATATGTAGTGATTATCCTTAGCATATTTGAGACAGGGTGGCCCGGTAGTCCAGTGGTTAGCATGTCGACTTAACAGTGCAGGGGTACCGGGTTCAATTCCAGCTCCCGCCTCCCTGTGTGGAGTTTGCATGTTCTCCCCGTGCATGGTTGTTTGTCTCTTTGTGCCCTGCGATTGGCTGCCAGCCAATTCTGGGTGTCCCCCGCCTACTGCCCGATGACAGCTGGGATAGGCTCCAGCACCCCCCGCGACCCTAGTGAGGATAAAGCGGTTCGGAAGATGAATGAATGAATATTTGAGACAAAGGATACAGCAGTACACCTATTTACTTCTTGGCGGCGGTGGGACTTCTCAGCACACTCTCTTTCCCTAAACAGTGTATGGTCCACGGCGAATCACAGGCTGCAGTCTATTATAGCCCACAAACAGTAGAGGTTGACTGAGCAGATCGTTCCTTCGAAAAATACTATTCTTGGGAGTCTATAATCCAGCGAATACTGCCGTTTTTTAAAGACCGTGTCCAATAAAAATTTCACAGCTTGGTTCAATGTTGTCCTCATGGGAAACCAATGAAACAAAATCAAAATTAATCCAATGCGAATGAAAATCAAGATTAGTCCAATGGAATAGTTTCCTCAATTTCCTTTTATCAATCTCTACTGGGGGGGGGGGGGGCTTTAGCGTCCCCGTTCACGCCCGCTCTTTCCAGTTTCATACCCGCATGCTCTCCTCAGTTATGTCCGCCTTTCTTCGATATAAGCGCCGTGTCGTCACAAAATCAATCAGTCACCCGGACCCCTAATCAAAGTCACACAACAGCATTCAAAGATTTTGGAACTCTATGCATACACAAGGCAACCCACATTATTCGGCACCCCATCTATTTGAAAATTGAAAATTTAAGGCTTTCAAGTGTGCCTTTTGGTCGTGAAAATACGGTAAGTGTTGCCGCGTTCCATGTTTGTAATGTCACAAAAAAACAAACAAACAGAAATACATTTTCTGTGTTGATAGCACATGCTCTTGCCTGAGAAAAACGGTGCAGTATGGGCAGTAGAAAAGGTCATGTACTCTAGCGCTCAATTACTTTTTATCGGAGTCAAATTATTTTTTATGGAGGATATTTAGAGGCATTTGAAGTGCTCATTCCATGTTTTTTTGTTGTTGTTGAAAGTTCCACTTAATTATTATGCTGATTTCTGCTTCAAACGTATCCCTCTTAACAATATGGGTTTTCTTTTTCTTTTTTGACTGACAGGTGCAGTTCCAGAAGATCCAGCAGCTTCGTTTGTCTCAATCACGACCACAGTACTATGGCGGCTCTTTGCCCAATGTCAATCAGATTGGGAATACAAGCTCTGAATTTCAGGTGGGATGTTGTCAGCTAAAATATGCACAGCTGTATAAAAGTGCGTCGTCATGCTCTGAATACACTCGGTTAGTGTGTGATTATTTCTACTGCTCATTATGATGTTAATCATGTAAAGCCAATCTCCCAAAATGATGAAAAGTTTTGTTATACACGGTATATCTGTCTATAAGATTGATCAGCCATGGACACCTTAAATGATGGGTGGGCCACAATTTTTCTTTCTCGCTAATTTGGGGGCACGTAAGACCGCACACGTCCTTATTGGTATCTTCATATATTTACATTTTCAATTGCACATAGAAGAAAATCAATGCTTAACTACACAAAATAACCACAACCTGTGATTTCCCAGCTATCCCTCCAGCAAAGTGTTCTCTTGCCTAAGCATTCCCATTTTATTCACATTCAAAGATGGCGCAAAAGTATAGAACAGCAAACCAACATTAAAGCCCGCACCTCACTGAGGGTCGAATGTTTGCGAGTGTTGGCTAAGGTCGAGAATGCCCATTTGCGCCTGGGTTTGTCAGTGTTCGTTCATGGTCGTGAACATTTTCCAGACTGGCAAATGAATGCAACATTAGCTATCTTCACAAACACTTGCAGATGTTCTCCCCTCAGTGGGATACAGGCTTTCATGGGGCCATATAATGCCACTCAACTTTTTTTGAGCTTTTAGCCATGTTCAAATGCTAATTCCTCACTAAGAACACCCCCAAAGTGCACTCATTCATGCACTCACCCTTCTCAGAGCATTCTTGCTCATTCCTCTACTCTCAGCACCAGCCCCTCCCAGTCTAAGAAAATGACTTGGTCCTCACATTTCTACATCACAAAGTGAGGAGCCGCCTCTTTACTGCCACTGCAGACTAAACACATGCACACTTTCTACGAGGCACCAGTGTCAGGGATAAGTACACCCAGTCTGCCTTGTGACAACTTTATTTTTCAGTTACAGCGTTGTAGTTTAGAAAATGTGCAAATGGAGAAAATGATTGTTTGTCTGTGGGAAGTTTAGGATGTTTGTGTTGTGTTGGCAACGTAGCACGTTTTTGCTGAGCCGTGTTATTTCGGAGTGTTTTTTTTAAATGCATCACGCGACTAATGGAATGGGAGGAGCATTCCAGAGAAGGATCAAAGCCTGTGGCAAAAATGAGGAGATGCAGACAAAGGTTGCATATGGGCAAAAAAAATTAATCCAGTCTACGTCAGGTTTGCCTGCAATGTGAACCTAGCCTAAGTTAATGTGCGATATAGTGTGAATGAAACTACCAAAAGCCCTGCAATTGGTTGGCTGGATGGAAACAACCAAAACAAAACCTGAAACAAACAGCGAGCGAGTGACTACTGAGGAGCATGTTTTTATGGTGGCTAAGCCAGGTGGCGACCATCCTCTGCCTATCTGCTTGAGGAAACACCCCAGCAGGACAGGGAAGTGGCCGTGACACTATATTATGCAGCTCAGAGAGGAGTTCGTTTGAGTGTATGCTCTGCCTCAGGCTGTTTTGAATCTGTTTTGGCGTCGGCTACGGCCCACAGTAGCGTTGTTGTGATTTATAATAAAAGGTCAGATAAACAACAAAAAATGTGTGTAAAAATGTGTCTCGAGAATAGAATGTTTGGTTTTTCCACTTAATGTCATTAATCCAATATTGTCACACCGTAGCAAGCAAACCGTGTGGCTGAGAAGTTATTGTTTATCATACCATCCACAGTCAAGGTTTCATGAAATAAAATAACATATTCAGAACCTCGCTAAACATCTTCAGAGTACAAGCAGAAACCAACCTTTGTAAAAAGCAACATTTAGAATTCTGAAGAATGGAGATATTTTGTGTCATTGCGCCATTTAGAAATGATTTGAATGAATGGGCCATGAATCGCAGAATACAAAAGCGTGTTGGCTCTTTTTGGCTGTTAGCTAGCAATTACCAATCAGTGCATGAGATTAAAGTAGACTAAAAGCAAAACAATGGCAAATGAAATGCATTATTAAGCTAAGATCAGTAAAACGGTGCTGTTATTTAGACTTGATCCTACTTGTATTTTGAGTGTGTTGAGCAAGGTTCAGGATCTTGTGTGCATTATTTTCATGAAACCCAAACAACCCAAACAATGACTTCTCAGTTACAGAGGTGGCTGCAACCTTGCATAGTGCTTGTACACATGCATGCTCAAGTGCGCGTGTACACGTGTGCACTCGTTCTCGTGCACATGTACTATTCTAAGCCAAAAATGCCAGGCTTGACTTTTAGTGCCTGTCCATCCGTGAGCATCTAACTTGGGTTGTTTGTTCATGCCAGCCAGGAACATACTCAATGTGTAGTCCCTCCTCGCAGTTGTAAGTGAGCATCATGATCGAACTTGCGCTGATATTTTCTTCCAATAAAAGTCAGAACTTCAAATGCTGTAATTGTTGGCTCACAGCGCCTGTTTGACCATTAATAAGCAATTATTTTTGGTTCACTCATCCAGCTCATCCCACACATGATGGTTGGGGACCCCTGCTAACGACTGTTGAAATCATAAGCATCTGTCTGGTGATAATTGTTCTGGGTGGAGTGCTGAGTTTTCATGTCAGTGTGCTGCAGATGAATGCCAAGGTTGACATACTACTTACAAATACTATATTTAAAAAATGGATGGCAGGTATTTGTGACTGCATCCAAACTTCAAATAAGTAATGTGTACCTTCCCGGACTTAAGGCTTTCATCCATCCATCCATCCATCCATTTTCCACCACTTATCCGGGGTCGGGTCGCAGGGGCAGCAGCTTTAGGAGGGAAGCCCAGACTTCCCTCCCCCCAGCCACTTCTTCGAGCTCTTCCTGGCGGATCCCGAGGCGTTCCCGGGCCAGCTGGGTGACATAGTCTCTCCAGCGTGTCCTGGGTCGTCCGCGGGGTCTCCTGCCAGCGGGACATGCCCGGAACACCTCACCAGGGAGGCGTCCACGAGGCATCCGAATCAGATGCCCGAGCCACCTCATCTGGCTCCTCTCGATGTGGAGGAGAAGCGGCTCTACTCTGAGCCCCTCCCGGATGACCGAGCTTCTTACCTTATCTCAAAGGGAGAGCCCGGACACCCTGCGGAGAAAACTCATTTCGGCCGCTTGTATCCGGGATCTCGTTCGTTCGGTCACGACCCATAGCTCGTGACCATAGATGAGGGTTGGGACGTAGATCGACCGGTAAATTGAGAGCTTCGCCCTTTGGCTCAGCTCCTTCTTTACCACGACAGACCGATACAACGTCTGCATCACAGCAGACGCTGCACCGATCCACCTGTCGATCTCTCGCTCCATTCTGCCCTCACTCGTGAACAAGACCCCAAGATACTTAAACTCCTCCACTTGGGGCAAGATCTCCTCCCCGACCCGGAGAGGGCACTCCACCCTTTTCCGACTGAGCACCATGGTTTCAGATTTGGAGGTGCTGATCTTCATCCCAACCGCTTCACACTCGGCTGCGAAACGCTCCAGTGAGAGTTGGAGAGCCCTGCTTGAAGGAGCCAACAGTACCACATCATCTGCAAAAAGCAGAGATGCAATACTGAGGCCACCAAAACGGACCCCCTCAACGCTTTGGCTGTGCCTGTAAATTCTGTCCATAAAGGTTATGAACAGAATCGGCGACAAAGGGCAGCCTTGGCGGAGTCCAACCCTCACTGGAAACGATTCCGACTTATTGCCGGCAATGCGAACCAAACTCTGACATCGGCAGTATAGGGACCGAACAGCCTGTATCAGGGGGCTCGGTACACCATACTCCCGAAGCACCCCCCACAGAACTCCCCGAGGGACACGGTCAAACGCCTTCTCCAAGTCCACAAAACACATGTAGACTGTTTGGGCAAGTTTCCTCAATCTGAGGCTCGACTTCCTGACGGACCCTCCTCTCCAGCACCCCAGAACAGACCTTACCAGGGAGGCTGAGGAGTGTGATCCCTCTATAGTTGGAACAAACCCTCCGGTCCCCCTTTTTAAAAAGAGGGACCATCACCCCGGTCTGCCAATCCAGAGGCACTCTCTCCGATGACCACACGATGCTGCAGAGGCGTGTCAACCAGGACAGCCCCACAGCATCCAGAGCCTTGAGGAACTCCGGGCGGATCTCATCCTCCCCTGGGGCCTTGCCACCGAGGAGCTTTTTAACCACCTCTGTGACTTCAACCACAGAGATAGGAGAGCCCACCTCAGGGTCCTCAGACTCTGCTTCCTCCGAGGAAGGCGTGTTGGTGGAGTTGAGGATCACCAGGTGGTGATCAGTTTACAGCATGTCCAAAATGTCCAAAACATGCGGCCGCAAATCCGATGATGCAACCACAAAGTCAATCATCGAACTGCGGCCTAGGGTGTCCTGGTGCCAAGTGCACATATGGACACCCTTATGTTTGAACAAGGTGTTCGTTATGGACAATCCGTGACGAGCACAGAAGTCCAATAACAAAACACCACTCGAGTTCTGATCGGGGGGGCCGTTCCTCCCAATCACGCCCCTCCAGGTCTCACTGTCATTGCCCACGTGAGCATTGAAGTCCCCCAGCAGAACAAGGGAGTCCCCAGCAGGAGTACTCTCCAGCACACCCTCCAAGGACTCCAAAAAGGGTGGGTATGCTGAGCTGCTGTTTGGTGCATATGCACAAACAACGGTCAGGACCCGTCCCCCCACCCGAAGGCGGAGGGAGGCAACCCTCTCGTCTACCCGTGTGAACCCCAATGTACAGGCACTGAGCCCGGGGGCAATGAGTATGCCCACACCTGCTCTGCGCCTCTCACCGTGAGCAACTCCAGAGTGGAAGAGAGTCCAACCCCTCTCGAGAGAACTGGTACCAGAACCCAAGCTATGTGTGGAGGCAAGTCCGACTATATCCAGTCTGAACTTCTCTACCTCGCACACCAACTCGGGCTCCTTCCCTGCAAGAGAGGTGACATTCCACGTCCCTAGAGCTAGCTTCTGCAGCCGAGGATCGGACCGCCAGGGTCCCCGCCTTTGGCTGCCGCCCAGCTCACACTGCACCCGACCCCTTTGGCCCCTCCCATGGGTGGTGAGCCCATGAGAAGGGGGACCCACGTTGCCTCTTCGGGCTGATACAGGCTTTCACTGCTGGAAAATGCATTCAGAGATAGATTTGGGGGGAGGGAACATCCACATTTTGGGATTGCTCCACCCAGAGCGCGGATGTGGCATGATGTATGGAATACTTGAGCCAATGGTAGAATTTACATAGCCACAAAAGTGCATGGCTTTTCCGTTTTACTCACTTGATAGAATATGACCCATAGTGTCTAGTTCATATTTTTTGCTCAATAGACTTGCTCTTTTCATAATGGCAGAAAATCTGTACCAACATTGCACTTTTTTTACAAATGTAACAAGCACCTTGGATAAGTTCAACAAGAGTTAATTTTATTGACCTAATACTGTATTACAATTGTCCCGGTCACATTTTGTGCACTTGAGTCTAAGTCACATAATTTTGAGTATCTGCCGATACCGAGTCCTGATCTGATACTCCAGCAAAGCATTTAGGGGAGGGGGAGGGGGGTGCACCCAAACTCTCTCAATTTTCTTTTTCATAGGTATTCCAATGAAGGTATCCCAACATGATACCTTTTTATATCGCAATAATTCAAAAGTGGTTAAAATCAAGTAAACAAATACTTTTTTTTTGACTAAAGAAATTAAGAGCATTCAAATTTTTTCATCTTTTTCGTCCCTGATTTCTGATCACCTGAACGGAATACCCTACCTAATATTGTATACAGGATATTGTATAGTATTGCAATTATTTATATGTAAGAATACAATGGGGTGATTTTACATTTATGTTGCTTTCACAATGTCATAACAGCACTGACTCCAGAAATACGATGTGGCCAGCGATGATTATGAGTTCAATACCTCTGGGCTATTCAAAGCAAATTGAGTGTAATGGTTCATTTTAAGCAATGTGGTTCTGAATGCAATCAGTCATTGCAACTTTTAGAATCTGTGTTCTTGTTACTTAAAATCATCCATGATTGAGTTGTATTCACATTTAGTTCCATTTGAGCTCTGAAGTGTTACTATTGATGCCATTGAGTCCCCTTTTTTTTTTTTTTTTTTGGAGAAGTCTAACACTTTTAAATGTCGTTGAATTTGGCAAAAGCCTTTTCTGTCTCCATTGATCTTACCGTTACAAGCGTACCCAAAACCACCATTCAGAATAGTATTAAAAACGTTACTCCTTGAGAGAAGCTGCGGGATACATTTAAGTGTCTCTTTATGTGTGAATGAATACATGATAAAAACGGCAGTCTAAAGTGTATGTTGTCTTTATTTCTCAGGGAGGCTTTCCATCAGCGTTGGATTCTGTAAGAGGTACTCGCCACCACGGATTAGTTGAGAGGGTCCACAGGGAACGCAACCGCATCAACTCTCCCCATCGCAGGCCTATTGACAAGCATGGACGGCAGATATCCTACCAAACCAGTCTTTAAAAAGTAGTATAATTTCATGTGATGTAGATCGTATTGTCAACATGGCATGTGAATCTGTTATTCAAAAGTGTGCTTTGAAGCTATATGATTGGAAAATGACATACAAGTATGTGGTGCAATGTGAACAGTCCTGACACAATCGTAGGCAGTTGTAGTCAATGTTCCCTCTAAACTGAGCGCATGCCCAATTGTGCACAGCTCTCACTAACCATGCGCACACCAAATGTAGACAGCGCATTAAAAAGATTCAAACCTGAGCTGTATTGGCATTTTCATATTTGCCTCATTAAAAAAAAAAAGAAAAAAAAAAGGAATGTTTATTTTGCTCAGGAGATGGGCGCAAAAGCTAGGCCAAGTCCGGTAGCATTCAAATGTCCTGGTGTAAGTGCGTCCTCGCAGAACCCAAAATAGTAACCCACAAAACTATTATGCTAATGAATATTTGACTCATCAAAGTGACTGAAAAACACAAGGCCATCCACTCCATTTGTAATCTTTTCTAAATGATCTGTGCCCGGTTGCCAAGAGATACAGGACGCATCTCAAGATGGAGGGGGAGGAATTGTATGGGGGTTTTTTTTTGTTTTTTTTTACTTCACACCCAATATGTTACATTTGCATGTAACACATATTGCCTACTGATCCAACAGTACACCCCCACTGCCATAGCATTTGAATGAGTGTGAGTGTTTTCTCTTGCCAGAGGATAGCAATGATTCAGTGATGTGTGAAAATGAGTTCTTCCTGTGTCATGTGACCTCTTACCAGCATTTATTTCCTACACTTGGTACATCTGTGTTCTTTAATGGTAATTACGACAGACACTATGTTTAGGAAAACACACTAGCTGCTTCCTTTTCTTTGATGTCAGTGGGCATGGGAGGTGTATGTTTCAGGAATAAAATTGCCCCTGATGCTGTGTCATCAGTAGGTAAATGAGGAAACGGTGTAAAGCACTTTGAGTACCAAAGGTAAAAACGTGCTATATATACTACGTGACAGCCCATTTACCAGAATACAAGGGTAAGGGGTTGAGCATCGTTTGAATTTGGTTCAGCTTCCTGATCCTCATCTTAGTTTTCCGTCCCGATTCTTTTAGGGGGCGCTGTCATAAAAGTTTGCAGGGTTTATATTGGAGGTGTCCAAACTACAGCCATCCATTTTTTCTGAGCGGACCGCGGCATAGACTGTGATAAACATTTAACACGACCTGTGTCTACACTGGGTGGCAAGGTCAGAGAAAAGACATTTGTTTTCATCTCTCGCTTCTTTGTCTTCTGTTTCTTATTCTGGTTCTATTCAAGTGGAGGAACTGCTACAATGTCCTTTCCATTTGTGCCATCTGAATTGTGTTTGAAGGGTGTGATTTTGTTATAAATGAGTGCTACCACGTCTTGTTTTACACTACACATGCAAATTCAGATCCCAATCCACATTTAACATTATGATCTAATGGCAACAACTTAATCCTAATGAACTTTTTAATTGTATCCCAAACTCATTGTTGATAAGATTCGAGGTTTGGTGTCCGAATGTCATATTTATCATACCTTTTTCAATCTATGAATGGAATATAACACTAAAAGCACAGAATGACGGTGTGACAAAACCGTTTTGTTTTAAATTCGATACATTGTATTCTTTGGACATTACTTGCTTCGTGTCTCCTGATAAGGAAAAGTGACGTATTTGCCGATCAACAGTATTCATCTTTCAGCACCAACCAATTTTCCTTGACCAAACCCACATAGAGAGTTCTCCATATGGAACCGTATACCTGTCCCCACCTCCAGACAACAACTGGAGAAGGTGAGTGTCTCATTTGACAAAAGTCCAATTTCTTCTTCTTACAAAAATGTTTTACTATCTTCGTTTTTCTGTTTGCAGTTTGTTTTGTGTCATTCTCTGTGTATCCCAGCTTTTGTGTTTTTTGATCCAGACACTCGGTCCCCTTGTTCATCCTTCAATATGAAATAACGATGACTGGTGGCTATGCAGTGTGACTTAGGTTTAGCACTTGTAGCTGTTACACTCCATTGTTTCTGCAGCAATACATTCAGTGTCAGAATGCTGCTTTTACCCCGAGAGATGTGTCTCCACTGCAAAGGTGTACAGTTCAGTGAAAAAGTATTCGAAACAATTGCTTGCTTATTAAAATAGTTGTCGACTAATTAATTATTTTTGACACCTCTAGATGTAATGCTCATGTATCTAGAAAATTCACAATCACTGTCGCAAATCAAACTGTCTTCATGCTGCATCTTTTCAACACATTTTGAAGACATTGTGGGTATGTTGTGCTTCGTAGGCTTCATTGATATTGCACTGGGCCAAAATCCACAGGTGAGCGGGAGATAGCCATAATTCACACTGTGGCAACAATCTGCTGCAGAACGGCCGCAGGCAGCCCTGTTGGGTCTGCACAGACATGACAAATCTTGTATCAGTCAATAAAAACAGCAAAAAGAAAAAAGATCAGAGTGGGGTTGCAGCTATCGAATATTTTGGTGTTAAAATATCGTACAGAAAATTCTATTGAGTGATCAGGTACAGTGGTACCTCTGATTATGAAATTGATATGCTCTGGAAGAAATTTCTTAACTAGAAAACTTTGTAAGTAAAGACGCGTTTTCCATGTAAATGCCCTAATCCGTTCCAAGTCCTCCAAAATTTAGACATAAATCTTTATAAAGCATAAAAATGCATCAAAATATATAACAAATACATGTTACAATTAGATTATCGCACAATAAATGAGAGTTGTGCATAATGTAAAAAAACAAAGAACAGAGTAAAGAATAAAAATGAAGGTCATTTAACTTTTAACTGCATCCTCATCGTTTTTTGCCCTCTTTAGTTCATGTTCTCTTTCAGAAGTGGTTTTTGCCTGGCGTTTTGTAAAGAACTGATCCAAGGACGTTTGCTTTTGTCGGCTTTTAACAATCTTTTGAAAATGTCTAAGGCAAACATCAGCATAGTGAGCGATCGCCTGACTGTTGAACACTTCTTCTGGGTGATTCACATTTACGTAAGACTATCGGAACACCTCATACCCCGAGGGGCGAATGACGAGGACGCTATATAGACACATATCTATCTATTTATCTATCAATCTACACAGATAGACACTTACGGTCGAGGACCCTCTTAGCCAATGGGATGCAGGATAATGCTCGGTAATAGCCAACGGCGGAGCAGCTACAAGTATGTTGCGTTCATGAAACTCGGAGCTGCGAATAGCAGCCCATACTGTATTTTTACCTTTCGTATCTTGAAATTTATTTCATAATAAGAGGCAAAATTTGCCTATTGAGGCATTTCGTAACTTGAAAATGTCGTGTGAAGAAACCTCGGTCAGTAGAGGTACCACTGTATTCGGATGAAAGTTTAAAAAAATATATATATATATGTGCTTGGTTCTAAATACAAAAGGCCAGCAACTGGGTCAAGCCTCGAGTGCACAGTCATTTAGCTCTGTAAAACTGGCTTTGATCCGACGGCTCTCGCTGCCTTGCTTGCTACGCGGAAGTAGCCGTCGCAAAACTGGCAGGGTACAGCGTAATAGTCTTTTTTTCTGCACCCTTACTCAGCGATTGAACCTTATTTTGTAACACCTTTGTCTTGTTGACGTCTGTAGGAGACGAGTCAATTCAGCCATTATGCATGAAATACAATAAAAGCGTACCAAGGCATTGATGTCCATTTGGTATGCTAAGGTTTATTTTGAAATTGGCCTTATTACTACGTTGGTAGCATCTTACTGCCATGCATTGTATGAACAGTTGTTGCTGGGGTTAGTTTGATGACTTTCTTATGACAATGTACACGTAAATAAGGTGGTACCCGAATCAAGAAAAATACCTCAAGCGATTTTCTTCTTATAATCGTGGTTCCCGAAGTACTCGAGGGCCCCGTGTCAGCCCTAGATTAGACTAAATACAGAGAATTGTCAATCACTGCAATTAATGATTGTTTTGGAATAGATGCCGTTATGCAACTGATTTTCACAAAACTGATTAATACAGTGGGGCGGTAGTCCAGTGGTTAGCACGTCAACCTCACAGTGCAGAGGTACCGGGTTCAATTCCAGCTCCGGCCTCCCTGTGTGGAGTTTGCATGTTCTCCCCGGGCCTGCGTGGGTTTTCTCCGGGTCCTCCGGTTTCCTCCCACATTCCAAAAACATGCATGGCAGGCTGACTGAACACTCCAAATTGTCCCTAGGTGTGAGTGCGACTGGTTGTTCGTTTCTGTGCGCCCTGCGATTGGCTGGCAACCGATTCAGGGTGTCCCCCACCTACTGCCCGAGGACAGCTGGGATAGGCTCCAGCACCCCCCGCGACCCTAGTGAGGATGAAGCGGTTCGGAAGATGAATGAATGTTTAATACAGTGAAACTCCTCTAGAACGAAACCTACATGGGCGAAAATACCCCCTTATGTGAAAAAAATCATCATTCATTAACACAATTCCCATTCTCCTGCCCCCCATACGACGAAAACCCCCCTGTTGCGTTATACGAAATCATTTTCTCTGCTCCAGCCTCGCGAAGACATTCACTACAACGAAGTCTAATCCAACAGCGACCTCTACTGCTTTGTTCTGAAACGGCAGCAGCAACCACCACACTGGTTTACATAGTGAACGATGTTTATTTCGGTCACAGCTGTGAGTTTCCTGGACTCAACATACTCATAGCTGCTCTGCCATTGGTTTACCGAGCATCATCCTGGCCTCCGATTGGCCAAGAGGGACCTCACTGTCTATGTGTGTAGATACTGAAGCTAGATCCGTAGCATCCGATGAGCTGCTCAGAGTAAATTGCTTATGGCTCGACGGACATTCAAATAAACGAACATTTCCTCGAATGCTTTACTTGTTATCATGCTAAAAACAGCCACGGGACGCTTCGTAGTCCTCGATGGCCATAATTAGCTCTCGAAGGCTAAAAACCTTACGCTAACTGGAGCGCTAATGAGAGAGAAGCGCTCCAGTTAGCGTAAGGTTTTTAGCCTTCGAGAGCTAACTATGGCCATCGAGGACTACGAAGCGTCCCGTGGCTGGCTTAAAAGTTCATTGCATGCCAGGAAGTATTTTTTATTGTTATATTGAGACGAGGATGGACGTTGCATTGCTAAAATGGCTACAAAACGGGCCTTGGATGTCAAGCAGGTAAGACAAGAAGAGCTCTGATGCTGGAAGAGAGGGTAAAAGTGATCAAAATGAAAGACAGAGCAAGCAAAATAAAAGACATTATCTAAGAAATTGATGTAAGTGAAAGTGAATGCTGATCGTAAATTTCGCAATTTCTTTCCCTTTTTTTCTTTCTACACTGACAATATGAAGTGTCAAATAAGTGTGTGCTCATACTTATGCACTATTGGAATAAAAATAGAGTACACATACGTTTGTGTGTGCGTGTACACATACGTTTGTGTGTGTGGGTGTATGTGTGCTTACATCTGCGATCAAATTTGCTACAGTGAAAAACCCCCTGTTGTGAAAAATTTCTTGCCGCAAACATGATTTCGTTGTAGAGGAGTTTCACTGTACTGTAGGTCAGGGGTGGCCAACCAGTCGAAGACGAAGAGCCAATTTTTTTACTGTGTTACTGCAAAGAGCCACATCATACCCGTTCTCGCGCGCACACGCACACACACACACACACTTTTTTGGCCAAAGATCGACTTTTGAAGCGACCCAAGTTCTCACGAACGACCCAATCGCGCACGTGCAAGCATACACACACACACATACACGTGCACACACACTCACGTGGGTGCCCACCAGTGCACTCGCGCACATATGCACGCACACCAAGATGAGCAAAAGTCAGAACGGGCCAAATATGAATGAAAGCTAAAGATACAAACACATCTTTTTTTTCCCCACCCATTTCCTCCTCCCACCCCTTGCGGTCCATCTGCCTTTTCTAAAGAATAGATCCTGGATTCTCTTTAATAGCCATCCAGGGAAATTATCCAGGGTTTGTTTTGTTGCAGGAATAATTGCCTGTTTCTCTTTCTGTGGGGATAGTGGGCCGGGAAGTGTTTCCAACACCAACCACATCTGTATTGTGTTATAGCCAGTGCAATCTTGAGAGATCAAATTCAATTTAATTAAAAACAACAAATGATTCACGCACGATGCTTGTATTCGGAATTGTCCTTTTTTTGTCTTATTGCTTTCAAGTTGGCATTATAGGGATTGTTGTCAGTGTCATATAAAGAGGATCCTATGGCAAAAACCTAATCCTTATGAACTTTAGAACTACAACCAACAGTTTAGAACTACACAACCATTAAGTTTGGCTCAACAGTCAAGAGTTTCACATTTATTGTACCCACTACACATACCTTCATACAATGATATACTGTCTAGAACTGAAATCCAGGTACTGATGGAGTGACCAAATCATCAATGATTTTCTTTTCCTCCGTACTGTATTGCAGTGGCAGGCGGAGAGTTTCGGACCTGGGCGTTCAATGGGTATTTAAGTGACCCAAACCACCTCTTACTACCACCATCAGGTCACAAAATAATGTACAAAAAATGCAAAGTACAGTAACTGCGTGTGGCATTAAAGACAAGACAGGCAAGTCACATATTTGAGGAAGAATGCCATTATAACTCAATTCAATCTTTCACCTCCAAACAACTCCAATCTACCCGCAGTTCACAGTCAATACACGTAGATGCAGCATACCTTGTTCACTTGCTATACTGCCTGTCTACTGTATGTATTAACCACATTTGTTTTTTGTTTCTTTTGGCCAGTGTTTTTTAATGGTCAATACATTTAGAACTCAACTGTATTTATAGAGCACTTTCAAGCAGCCATTGCTGCATACAAAGTGCTGTACATCGAGCAACTAACATGTACAACAGTAAAGCAAAAAATCAGTAACAAAGATGGTACAAAGCACCAAACAGCAAAACTAAGATCAAATCTTAGTCATGCTGAGTCAAATGCCAAAGAATACAAGTGAATTTTGAGGCGGGTTTTAAAGATGGGCAGCGAGGGGGATTGCCGAATGTTCAGTAGAAGGTCATTCCAGAGAAAGGGACCAGCAACGGAAAAGGCTCGATCCCCTCTGAGCCTCCGTTTAGTTCTTGGTACATCTAATAATGTCTGGTCCGCAGACCTGAGGCGCCGGGCAGGTGTGTAGTGGCGGATGAGCTCAGAGAGGTAAGGTGGCGCGAGGTCATTTAGAGATTTGAAAACAAATAAGGGGAACTTGAAAATAACTAAAATATATAGGGAGCCAGTGAAGTGATGCCAGAGTAGGAGTTATGTGCTCCCTCTTTCGAGTACCAGTCAAGAGGCGAGCAGCAGCATTCTGGACCAGCTGGAGACGCTTAATGGAGGACTGGCTGAATCCAAAGTAAAGGGCATTGCAGGAATCAAAAGTTACTCATATATTTTCATTGTTCAATTGCAGTATTTTTCAGACTATAAGGTGTACTAAAAATCCTTTCATTTTCTAGTAATCTTGCGTTTTGTTATTCTGTCAGTGTTATGTATGGATGCCGGCCTTTCCGTTTGCTGTCTTTAATTCAAATTCCTTCCTATTTACTTTCACACATCTAATCGCAAGCAGGCATGCATGTTTTTGTCATACCGGAACAAATTCCTGCTTCTGTATCTAAGAATCATGGGAAATATTCATGCTGCTGTTAGATTAAACGCGAGTTGAGTGTTTCTGGCCACATTTTTCAAATACTACAATGTAGGACAATATCATTGCGAGGGCCAAGAGAATGTCACAGCCAGCTATCAATAGCTGCCAGGACTGAGCAAAGAAGGAGCAGGCTTGGAAAATGGCTAGCGAGGAAGTTGCTGTGTCTGGGGAGTAGGGATGGATACTGAGTCTTCGTATCAAACTGACCCCGGGGTGAAACTTTTCAGAACTGCAGTGTCAATAAGCTCTACCTTTAGTGGTTCTGTTAACGCAAATGAAGAAATAACTCATCCATTTGCGATACATATAGGCCTTATGAAGGTAGTTTTGCAACTTCTGTCTCTCTGAGCTTGTTAGTAACTAACAATGTAATATGTTCGTCTGAGAAGCATGTTCACAATCGGAGGCACCGTGTGCGCGAGGCATCTGTGACTCCTTCTGCCGATGTGTGATCGCATCACAACACAATATGCAGTATTATAGAGAAACGTCCATTGTGTCGCATAACCTTATAGTTTTTATCATGTTATTTTGATGTCTGGGATCAGAATTTGTATAATGGTGGCGGCCCCGCCTAATCGGGCTTAGAAGCCACGTCACCCACCGGTTTGGGACCACAGGCCGTTGAGTCAGTGGCTTTGAAAGGTCAGATTAGTGAAACTGGAGAGTTAAAGGCAAATTCAAATTGAAATGTTTTTTTTACTGATCAAAATAAAACACAATAAGGCAGATTTACTAAGTTACCAGAGTTGGCATTAAATTGCATGTCCACTGTCGTAGGCTGCATACGCTTTTTGCAGCAAGTGTAAAAATGGTGGAAAATAAAATAAGGTTTAGCGCATTAGCTCTGATCGTTTCACCATGGAAAATTTGAAAAATTAATGGGATTGGACGTCTTATTTGAAGAAGCATACACACATTGAATTACAAAAAAGAAAGCTATTTTGGCAATAGTTTGCAGGAAGCCAGCAACAATTTAAAAGCCGTCTTTAGTATGATTATCTCATCCAAACTGCATGGCAATTGGCTGTATGTGCTTATCCTCACATATCAAATTACATTCAGGACAACACACCAGAAAAAAATGCTCTGGGAGAGGCCAGAGATGGACAGTTGTTCCACTGCGGCTGAAATGACTAAGATGCAAGAAAAGGAATGATGAAAGGAGCTTTGTCTGAAAATGATGTGCGTGGCTCTTTCTTACTCGTTTCAAATAAGCCCTCACATCGTTCAGAAGCTTCAACATTGCATGAAACCGAAGTCGTGATTTTTAGTTCTGGCAAGCGGAAATATTTTTGCTCCTATTGCACTGCTGTGCCTGCCAGTTTGCATTTTGAAGTGCTTTTTAAAGATGCGAAATATCCCATCAGAATTTGATGAATTACATTGTTCTCTCAAACATTACTCTACAGCAGGGGTGCCCAAACTTTTTTGACCAAAGATCTACTTTCCGATCAACCAACCTCCCGTGATCGACCCATTACCGCGCACGCGCGCCTGGGGGTACACACCCATGCCATGATGAGCAATAGCCTGATGCTAAGGCATGCGACGCACTTAGGCAGCCTGTTAACGATCGTAGCTCACGCTTACCCTTTTAAAATGCTTCTCATGGCTCTCCAGATTCCCATTTCTTGCCCGTCACCTCGGTGAATTGTACAAAACAAACTGAATGAGAATAATGATAACGATAAAAGATATAGTGAGACAACTGTGATCACAAGCTGCAACTGCAGACTGTTGAGCGCAAACAACGTCCGGTGACGCAGTCACACGTAGGTTAAAGATGACCTGCTTTATTTTATTTTCTTTTTTAAATACTTTTTGTGAAAGTGAGACTGATAGAATGATTAGGGTGCAGTGTGCATTAACACAAAAAATATATTACCGGTACTATCATGCACAGAGACACAAATGTTTAGTTTTTTTTCCCTCTACACCCCTCACATTGACCTGGGACCAGTCGACTGGTCGATCGCGACCGACCCCTGATCTACAGTTTTTTATAGTCCTCCTTCCAGAATGTGCAAAATGAACTGTGCAGCAATTGGGCAGACGCAATCCTGGGTGTGCCCAGTTCATAATCCTGCTTCCACACACACACACACACACACACACACACACACACACACACACACACACGGTTGATACCCTTTTCGCACGTGCGCAGTAAATGTGAACCAGAGAGCTCACTGAAATTGACAAATCCGCATGAAAGCACTTAATCTTCCCAGTTGCTGTCTTTCTCGTTAGCACATTTGTTCTAGTAAAGTAAAGTAAGTAAAATTTGATCAACGCTATATGTGTAACATTGCTATGGGTTGATGAGTTGGGTTCAGGAGATTCACCCGCAGTTTTCTACTTACCTATTGTATTGACCAGGGGTGCCCAAACGTTTTGGACCGAAGATCTACTTTTCGTTCAACCAACCTCCCGGGATCGCCCCTGACTGCGCATGCATGCACGCGCGCGCGCACACACACACAAACACACACTCACACACGCGCCATGATGAGAAGCCAAACGGAAGCAAGCGATGCACTTTTGCAGCCTGTTGACTATCGTAGCTCACACGTACCGTTTTAAATTGCTTCCCTCAGCCCTCTAGATTCCTATTCCTTGCCTGTGCCCTCGGTGAATTGTACACGAAGCAAACTCAGAATGAGAATAATGACGATCAAAGATATAGCGCAACAGCTCTGATCACAATCTGCAATTGCAGACTGATGAGCGCTAACAACTTCCGCTGACGTAGTCACGCGCCACCGTAGGTTAAAGATTTACCTGCTTTATTTTATTTTATTTGTAAAATCTTTCTTTGGGAAAATGAGACTGATAGGATGATTAGTGTGCAGTCTGCATTAACAAAAGTATATTACTAACATGTACAAAGACACACAAATGTCTCTTTTTTTCTCCTCTACACCTTTCGGATCTAATTGGAACGA
Organism: Hippocampus guttulatus; assembly: GCF_054856545.1. NCBI lineage: Eukaryota > Metazoa > Chordata > Actinopteri > Syngnathiformes > Syngnathidae > Hippocampus > Hippocampus guttulatus. Next base: position 5,403,166 of record NC_141263.1, read on the forward strand.
GTCCTAGATCTACCGGTAGATCAGGATCGACGTAATGGGCACCCCTGGTATTGATGATCTGAAAATATCTCAACAATGAGTGCAGTGTCCATCCAGTGTTTTGCAGCACATCTTCTGCTTGATCGTTGCTTTCAGAATTCCAGAAGATCACATCAAGTAACGTGCATTGGGAAGAGCTGCTAATAACATCGTAATGCTTGTGATTGGAAAGATGGGCAATGTTGCTAAATTGTTGAATTGTAAATCATGCAGTGTCGTGGCCAAGTATTTGCCTCCCCTCCCCCTCCGATTTCTGTTGTGTTTGGATACAGTGGTGCAAAAAAATGTTCCCCCCCTTCTTGATTTCTTTTTTTTTTTAATATGTTTGTCACACTTAAATGTTCCAGATCATCAAATGAATTTAAATATTCGTCTAAGATAACACAAGTAAACGCAAAATGCGGTTTTTAAATTAAAATTGTTTTTATTAAAGGGAAAACTAAACTGTTAGTCACTGTTATTTTGTGATTTAACAAGAGGGTAATTACTTTTTCACATAGCGTCAGAAAGGTTTGGATTATTATTATTTTTTTTTTTTGGTGCCTTGATAAATTATATTTTCATTTGAAAACTGCATGTTGTATTACTTTGGGTTGTCTGAGTGATATTAAAATGGGTTACGTATCATCAGATGATTCCAGTCCATTGTTTGGATGCATTGTCTGGCAATCGGGGTGAGATCAGCTAGGTCCTCTTGGGTGCAAGGTGTCGGGAGGAGTGGGCAGACAAGGAGATGTTGTATGGTCTGATCCTCTCCACACAGGCAAGAGATATCGCCAGTCTCATTAAACCCCCACTTTATCAGATTTGTTTTGCAATGGGTTGAATAATTTGAAACCTTTGTGTGAATAGATGTGCACAGCCCCCCCCCCCCCCCCCCAAAAAAACAGAAATCAGGAGCGGGGCAAATACTTTTTTACAGCACTGTATATTATGATAGATTTTCATTTTTAGTTAGCTTGATGTCGGTGTTGAAATGGGGAGAGGAGTTGTGTGTCTGCTTGAAAGTCAAAACCATGATCTAGTCCCACGCTCTCCCCCTTCTTGTCACCAATCTTTGACCTTGTGTTCCTCTCCTAACCTCTCTTGGGATGTAATCCCAGACCAAGCTCCCTGGAGATGGCACTATATTGTCGAGTGGCCTTCACAGGAGAGAGATTTTAAAATGTCTGCTTTCCCTCTCTTAAGAGTTATGTCTTAGCCGTTCTTTTGTGCATTTTATTGAAATGCGAGAAGGGCTTATTGCTGCCCTCTTGGAAAAATGCCAGCATTTTTGTTAGTAAATACAAGACCAAAACATAAGATCAAAGCGTAACCTTGTGAACAAATGAACCAAAGTGCAATATTTGAACAGTATTGCTAATTTGTTTTATACAGCAGTAATGTAATATGCACCGCCCAGCCTACTTTTGTTCCAGCAAAAACAGTACATGCCTTTATCCAATAGCTGTCATAAATCATTTTCATAATCCAGAATTCTGACATCATGAATGCATTCATTATATTAAAAAAAACAGACATCAAACACAGGCCACAAACTGCAAGCAAAGCAGCTCACACTGCATACTGTCATGATTGCAGTTTTGTTGACAACCTTTCGAACAAGAAACCTTAGAAATGAAAAGGAATGGCTAATTTTTTGTTTAGATTTTATTTATGCGTGTGTACACACACACACATACACACACACAGAGTCAGGCTCCAGCAGGATTTGGAACAGCATTTCTGCCCACGCTTTCAAAGTGGAAGGCGAGCAGGGGATTATTCCACCACACAGGAAGTGGTCTGGGCTTATTTGCAAACATTTTGGTGCCAACAAATTCTGACGCTGCAGGACACGCTGCTGTAATGGGCTCAGAATGAGGACAGGTTAGACCGTTTGGCCAAGTTCTACACGTGACCGTGGCTATCTCAGCAGCAAGCACACAGAGCCAGACATTTTTTTCTCCTCTGGCTAGTAATGGACATGCACTCACTCTTCAGTAGGCAAACTAACCCAAGTCCATGCACATGTTTTATAACATGTATGTTTTGTGCAAATTGTCACCCCCTGCCACATATGCAAGTGTGGTAGCCTGCTCGAAACTGTACTGCATATCTGTAACAGCGGCACAAACGGAAAAATGCGTCTTCCAATCTTTGTCTATAGATTGCGTTGTCGCGCAAGTCAACACTAGTGGCCAATGCGAGAACTGACAGACTTTTGACAACCACTGTACAAAGGGGAGGTTTGAGTAGACAGCACACTGTTTTTGTTCCGTTAAATTCCCAGTCTGGTTGGTTCCGGGTCCAATAAAAACTGTGTTGGATAAAACTTTGATCCCAGGAATAAGGGTTTGTACAGTATACAGTATGTGTGTATTACCACAGCATAAAGAACAAAGTGGTTCGGCCTTGGTTGTGGCCTAAATGGTCGATTCTTAAAGAGGCTATGGTACTCTGCTTCTTCTGACGTTGCTCCAGGGTCTTTCTGCATCACAACAGACACATTTGAGATGCTCTTTACAAATGCTTTCTCTCTGCCCACAGGTCTCTGTTTAACTCCAAATACATTTGTTTCTTTTGAAGGGATCATCCCCCATGGAGTGAGGAAAAGCGGCCTGGCTTTAGATTAATATCACAGCTCAACAGGTGACCTTTGACCTCTCTGCCCCTCTATCATCTCTGATGGCTGCTTCATCCCATGCTCACATAACTACCAACATGTTAATTGTCTTATTGCCATCTCATTTGGTTCGTTTGTCTTGCTTTTCAATTCTTTATGTAACCACTTCTTCACTTCTAATGTGAGAATAATTCTCTCTTTCCACCAAAGCACTGAAAGGCAACAAGTCAGAACTGATGTCTTTTGTCATGATTTATTCCATATTTTTTCTCTCCCAATTGTTTCCTGTTCTTCTGTGCAGTTTCGTTCCCTGAGAAATTAATCACTAATTTCTCTCTTACTAACACAGCTTCAGGAGTCAAGGCCTTCTACAAGTTAGCATCCAGCATCATGATTTATATTGATGCTGTCATTTTCTTTCCATCTTTTGTTGCCTAAACAACTTTATGATTGCATTTTGATTTCTGTGAACTAGTCCATTGATCTCCAACCACCGGTCCGCGGCCCATTTGGTACCAGGCTGCACAGAGACCGAATCCCCACCCTCTATTTTGGGGGGTGCAGGGTGCGGAACGTCAGCCCCCATCACACCCAGCCACCCACCCCTTGGATTACCATCCGAAGGGCAATATAACTAGGGCCGGCAACCTTTCAAGGCCATCGTTGCAATCAAAAGATTTAAATAGTAATTGCACCTGTCAACTTGTATTTAGGACGCCTCCTCGTGAGAAAACTGCTCCAACTGCCTCCTGTTTGAAGAATGCCTTGGAAGGCATGTTTATCTCCTTACACAGATTTTCAATAGGATTTTGGTCAGGCGTGCCCATTAGGTAGATCGCGAGCTATAAGTAGCTCTTGAAGGGCATGTCGATAGCTCTCATGGCATTAATTCATTGACTGCCATCCCTCCCAGTTTTATGCAGTTGATGAAGCTGCCTGTCAAGAGCAGTGAATGAAGAAGAAAAATGAATAAAAGTAGAGTCCCGTTGTGAAATGTGTCACTTGATTGATCTACAGGGCAGCCAGTCATATGCCTGTTGCATCCCTCACCACATCTACACATGCGTTCAATTCAGTTATGCAAGGTACTCCAATATATCGTTTGCATGTTAAGAACTCTTAAGTATATTTTAAATGAAAAAATAAATAAACAAATAAGGCAGATCAGTTGGAATTCTATCATATTATCAGTAGCTTGCATGCTAAAAAAGTGTGGGCAGCCCTGCCTTTGGTCATGGCTCAGAGAATGCCACTTTAGAATTGTGTAATGTTTTGCTCTTAGCCATTCTTGCTTTCTGACACAAAGCAGCACATTTTTTTCCATAGTGCCTTGTTAGTTTTGAGGTTTCATTTGGTTGCAGTGATTGCCTCAAAAGGTTAGCAAAATATGAAGTTAAGGATACCATTGCTTTTGAAGAGGCCAATTTCATTATCTGAGAATAAAAACAATATTTAGTTATTACTTCATGGACCAAACTCGAAAAAGTCAAAAAAAATTGTTTCAGATGTCAAGCTGAAAAAAAGTGTTTATTTTAACCAATTACCAGGTCAAAAAAGGACTAAATGTGACTCGGGTCAATTGAAAACCCCCAAAAGTTGGGTCATAGAACAGAGAAATTGTGTTAAGATATCAACCATACAAACCAATAAACAGTGGTACCTCGACTTATGAATGTCTCTTCATACAAAATTTTCAAGTTATGAAACATCTCAACAGGAAAATATTGCCTCTTGTTACGAAAGAAATTTCAAAATACAAAAGGTAAAATACAGGATGGCCTGCTACTCGCAGCTCCGAGTTTCCTGAATGCAACATACCTATAGATGCTCTGCTATTGGCTATTACCGAGCATCATCCTGGCATCCCATTGGCAAAGAGGGACTTCTACCGTATGTGTCTATTTGTGAAGATAGATAGATACCTGTATTGTGTCTATGCAGCGTCCTCGTTATTTGCCCCTCGGTTCATGAGGTGTTCCGATAATTTTACGTAAATGTAAATCACCCAGAAAAAGTGTTCACCAGTCGGGCAATCGTTCACTATGCTGATGTTTGCCTTGTACAGTTTTCGAAGGATTGTTACAAGCCGACAAAAGCAAATGTCCTTGGATCAGTTCTTTATAAAACACCAGGCAAAAACCACTTCTGCAAGAGAACATGAACTAAAGAGGGCAAAAAATGATGAGGACAGAGTTAGAAGTTAAATTGCCATAATTTTTATTCTTTATTCTGTGTTTTTTAGATTATGCACAACTCTCATTTATTGTGCATTAATCTTGATTGTAACATGTATTTGTTACATATTTTGATGCATTTTTATGCTTTAGAAAACATGTCTGCATTTTGAGGGGGGGCGGCTTGGAACAAATTAGGGCATTTACATGGAAAATGCATCTCGAGTAAAAAAAAATTCGAGTTAAGAAATTTCTTCCAGGACATATTCATTTCGTAAGCAGAGGCACCACTGTATGGTTAATTTGAACCCAAAATTTACTCTCATAAAAACAACCAATAAATTTGACCTCGTGCAAACAACACATTACTTTTGTTCACAATCACATTATCTGTTATTGGAGTGCACCAGAGGGAGGTGCAGGTATCACAAAGTGATACGCGTCCCACACTGAGAATTGCAGGCATTATACTTACCAGAATGTTTAATGTTGTTCGGACAGCATGAACATCCAGATTTATGGGGAAGAAGCAAAATGACTCACTGAATTTATGGCCCTAGGAAGTGAACATGCGAGAACACATTGAATATTTGTCCTCATCCTCCTACACAGAACCAACTCAGACTCTGCTCTTCATACAAGTGCGATGAACCCAAACCCACAGGATCCCTTCAGCGTGAACCAGCAGATGGGTCATGGTCCCCCACAGCGCAATGGTGAGAGTAGCACTCACATAGACACTCGGCACTCGATGCTCATGTGTTTCTTCATGTGCTTTCTAGTTGTGATTTACTGGTATAATAGAACTATAATTCAACTAGAGCAATAAATATCCTCTCACATCTTGGTTCTCTATCCTGCAACTTTGCACAGCCATTGACGAGGAATACACCATCATTATACATACCACAATTACTGATGAATCCTATGCGAAGGTGATGTGTTGAACTTTGTGGTCGCCCCGGGCACTTGATTTCAAATGCCCCCAATCCTCCAAATATCATAAAACTGCACGTTTTGGAGTGCCCTTTCATCGCGGGCAGTCTCAAGATCACCTGTGTAATACATGTGACACCCCCCCCCCCCATCCCCCAATACAGTAAAACTGCACATTTGAGAGGCCTTCAAAGTCAAGTTTATTTTTGGGCTTTTAATGCCCACAGTTGAAAAATATTAATAACACCCCCTGATTTTAACCCCGCAGCCTAGTTAGTCATTGCGGAAATCTCCATTGCAGTGCCTCCGAGGAGGTAGTAGTCTACCTCAGATCTTGTCCTGGTCAGTCGGTGCAGAATCCATTCAGCGACATCCAATTCTGTCATTGTCACATAGCCCCCACCCCAAACTGGAGAGGAGGGGGCAAGGGAAAGAGAAGAAGTGTCAGTCAAACAGGCCTACATGTAGTTGAACTACAGAGTAACGCAGTTCTAGTAATATTTTTCATGTGAATTTAAAAAGAAAGTTGAGTCAAATATAACAGAGAATTTTGCTGAGTCACTTTGGGAGCAGTACATTTACCAAGAATCAGAGTGGTGTCCCAGGTGCCAATGATGAGCGATCCCATAATCAACACCTTGGTTTTATGAAAGTGAAGAAGCAAAAAAATTGAAAGACATGTTTAATCTCCAATAAGCACGCCTCTAGATTACAGCAATTGCCTGGGTTTATTTCTAAGGCACATATCGTTATATAATTGGGTGTCATCGGCATAACCGGAACATATCACAAAACGGAAGCATGTAGATGCTAAACATTAGAGGGCCAAGTATCGATTCCTGCGGAACTCCACATTTACAACTTTCTTACTTGACCTTTAAGAGAACCATTTTGTTTTCAAATCATCTTGGCTATACTGGATGAATATTAGTTGAATTTGCCAGAATATATTATTTTTTTATTTTTCCCGTCGCACGGAATAGCAACGAGGCGCATGCACTTAGAACCTATTGAATATATTTTTTGGGGGGGGGGGGGATCCCACATGACATGCGTCTTATTAAAACAAAAGTGTACAGGGTAGTACCATATTTACTGAACACATGGCCCAGATAGAATCATTGCCTGTGGATAACACAATCACATTTACTCTTAATAATAACAGCACTTTGTATACAGCGATGGCTGTTTGAAAGTGCTCTATGAATACAGTTGAGTTCATAATGTATATGAAAATGCTTCTAGCGTTAACTCTCTAAGGGATTGCTGGGTAACTTGGAGCCCGTGCCCACACACTGAATGGCCCCTTGATTAATTCAAAAATTAAAAAAAAAAAATGCGGTTGTTGGGGCTGATATTATCATGTTTCCTCCTCTACAGTGGACCCCGGCATACTTGCGGCTCAGCTTTCACTTATTCGCTGATTTTTATTAATTTTTTTCCTCCAACAATTTTTTTCAATATATTTTTTTGTTTCCTTAGTTTTTTGTTTGGAAATTTTGGGGTGTGCGCTAACCCGTTTTTTTGTGTAAAATGTATATTACAGGTCTATCAGCATTACGTGAAGTTTACAAAAAAAAATCCCAATGCATTATCATTCGCCGTCAGTTATACTCAGATTTTCGTGAGATGCAGGCTGGCAAAACACATTGCATGATTTTTCTTTTCTTTCTGACTTCTCAATTGATTGTCTCTACCTATCCCGCTTTTTTCTGCTTGTTTACATGTGTTTCTCATGGAGGTTGGCATACAGCTAGTGTAAATGAGGCAGAGGTGGATGGGTCTGGAGACAGTAAGTAATATGTTCTTTACACATTATGCAGTTTATGTAATACACATGACTGAACAGAAAATCGATCATTCAAGTATGTCATCCTTTCTGCAGTCTTTTCTTTCCCCTCCCTACCTAATGAGGAGGGTCTCATAGGTGTCAGTAAACCCCTCCCCAAGCAGCTGTGGGAAGCCAAGAAGGTGAGATTGATGCCTACCTGATACTGTGTTCTTTTTAAAATCTACACAAATATGAAAATGTCTAAGAGACTTGTTTCGATCAGAGTAAGTGTCCTCATTCGAAATTAAATCTACAAGAATGTTGAGCGAAGAATAGCCAAAAATTGGTCAGTGGCTAATAACTTGGTTGCTGCATGGAAACTATAAATGAGAAAAAACAATGCAAATAAAATCTTATGTCATGGTGGTTTTTACTGTGGGTCTCTGAAAGTAGTTGTCCCCACCCTAATAGTTCACACTAGAGAGAGGCAAAACAAAGTATGTATTTACTCTTTTCCTAGCACAGCAGGTTTTTGAGATATTTTCATCCGATAAAAGTTTGCGCAATATGGAATTTACCATACATTGTAAGTTAGAGCTATCACGTTTCAGAAAAAGATTCCAGCTGTTACCGAACCTTAATTCTTAAATATTACTCAATAAATTTTGGAGGAGAAGGAATCAGAAAGGTGGCGTCATTTTAGTATATACCGCATTAGCATAACGATGGTGTTGCTACTGTATATTGGGCTTTTCACAAATGACAAACTCTTTGTTATACTCCAGCCATTCATTTGCCCAAGGAGAAGTATAGTGAATGAGTACATCCTTAAGTAATATTCTAATTAAAAACAATTCTTTTTTCAGGTCCAGACTCTTGCATCAAGGCCTAAATCATGTGAAGTGCCTGGGATCAAGTAAGTGTTTATCTCTCTCTATCTATCTATCTATCTATCTATCTATCTATCTATCTATCTATCTATCTATCTATCTATCTATCTATCTATCTATCTATATACAGTATATATACAGTTTATATATTATTTATTTATTCATTCATTTGTGCTGTCGATCAGTGTTTGAAAGAAAAACAATACTCATTCACTGATTCGATCAGAAGATAGAGCAATACATCAATTTAAGCAGCTTGTATATTTCCAGGCGAGCACTGCCATCGTGAAAATTCGTTAAAAGTACACTGCTAAACATTGAATATAAAATGTAATATTCATATGTTTACAACATCTCCTACTGGGTCCATTTCATGCCAAATCCAGTCAGTTTAACCAAACAGATTTTGATTTGAATGGAACTGCTGTACTTACAGTGATGCATGCAGTGCAGTGACTGCACCAACCAGGTGTAACTTTAAAACTAGATTAAATCATGTTTTAAATTGTAAATTCCGTTCCACCAAACTTTAAACCTTGTTTAAAATAAGACCGATTAAATTTAAAACTCTCTTTAAACCTCAGTTTCCTTTGCACTCTTACACCACGTTTAAATGTTATTCTCTTGCACCAGAACTTTAAACTGCAGTTCAAACTGTGATTGAGAATTCGTTTTAAACTGACATTTGGGATGGTTTACCTTTAACTTTCACAATGGCTGCATTTTTTCCAGTGTCTTGGGCAAAAATAATGAAGCTTCTTGGAATAAAAAAAGATGAGGAATTTTTGATGCGATACTGGTCTACTAAGCGACTGGAAGACTGTATCAACTGGCATATATTCATGGCAGAGACAGAAATGCAGCAGTACCACCGGCACTACAGCTTTTGTTTTTAAGTTTTGTTGACTGTTTTCTTGTCTTCTGTTTGCTCCGTTAATTCGATCAGCAAGTTGTTGTCAAAGGAGGAAAAGTTTAAGCTTCTCTGCCAACCCATTATAACGTAGCCGGGCAAATGAACGAGTAATGTGAGACGAACATTTTTGCTAGCTAGCAACAATGCAGTAAGTCCATATCTCACTGAGCGGCAGAGGTCCGTGTGAGTGTGCGCAGTTCACCTTGTGGTTCACATAGCCTGAACTAAATTTTCGTAACAACATCTAAAAGTTTGAGAGATGTAAAATTTTTTGTTAAGCATCAATAAGGAGTCAAAATATTTATACCCTAAGATTTTTTATGAATATTCATTTGATATTCATTGAAATTTGAATATTCATGCAGCATTCATTGATTCCCTATTGAAGCTGTTTGACTCCGGTGTACCTGCACAGATATGGCCCAATTTACGCAAACTGTTTCGCTTTTATATGTAATTGCAGTATATCTTGTATCATAGTTTAGCAAAGGTTTAGTGCATCTTGTCAACAGCTGAGCTATTTCCGTGTTTGCTCAAACAACACACCTGCCTACTGGTTGCATCCGTGATTGCCTGAATGTGTGTGGCTGAAAGTTTACGTAACTTAAGCTGAGTGATGAGAGATATTTTGAATAAAAGAGATGTTAAAATGACATAACACATACTCTAGCTAGTTCTTTTTATGACGTGAATAAACCGGTTTGGGGACTTTTTACCAGTTCCAAAAATAATTAAAAATACACAAACGTTATTTGTGATTGAATGTTCCAAGGCCCAGAGGTGGAGATTCTGCCCGCCGTGGGAAAGGGTTTCTGCTCACATGACACAAACAAGGCTAAAACATATGAGCCTTCAGGCTCACTTATACAAGGCAGCACATAACGATCCCAGAGCAAATAAGGTTGTGTTGACTAAAATGTCTTTTCTCGTGGATTCAGTCAATGTCGTCATTGACAGATTGTACCAATTATGACATTACAGTCGATCAACTATGCAAGCAGTGAAAGCAAGAGAACAGGTGAAGAAATATTTAGAAAGGTGGAGGCATGCACTTGAAAGGCGAGGACTGAAGATTAACAGAACAATATACAGTAGTACCTCTACTTACAAACGTCTCTTAATACAAAATGTTCAAGTTACGAAACGCCTCAACGTTTCAAGATACGAAAGGTAAAAATACAGTATGGGCTGATATCGCAGCTCTTAGTTTCCTGAATGCAACATACTTATAACTGCTCTGCCATTGGCTATTACCAAGCATCATCCTGGCATCCCATTGGCTAAGAGGGGCCTCTCCCGTATGAGTCGATGTGTGTTGTAGATAGATAGAATGTGTCTATGCAGCATCCTAGTCTTTCGCCCCCGGGCCACGAGGCGTTCCGATAGTTTTACGTAAATGTGAATCACCCAGAAAAAGTGTTCAACAGTCGGGCGATTGCTCGCTATGCTGATGTTTGCCATGGACATTTTTGAAGGATTGTTAAAAGCTGACAAAAGCAAACGTACTTGGATCAGTTCTTTACAAAACGCCAGGCAAAAACCACTTTGAGAGAGAACATGAACTAAAGAGGGCAAAAAACGATGAGCATGCAGCTAAAAGTTAAATGACCATCATTTTTATTCTTTATTCTGTGTTTTTTAGATTATGCACAACTCTCATTACTGTGCAAATTTTGGGGGGCTTGGAACAGATTAGGGCATTTACATGGAAAATGCGTCTCTACTTACAAAATTTTCTCGTTCAGAAATTTCTTCCAGAACCAATTAATTTCGTAAGAGGAGGCACCACTGTATCTGCAACAGTCCATAGCAATGGTGAGTGTGGTAAGAGGCTGACTTTATGCGAGAGAGCAAGATGCAAGACAAGTCAAAAGGAAAAGAAAATCAAGTCAAGTACAACTTTATTGTCAAATGTGCTGTATACAGCCCAGATGAAATGTCTTCCCTTTTAAACAGACAACAAGAGGAGCTATTGCGGGTGCCCGCGCCACCATCAAAAGAACACTTAACATTCATTCATTCATTCGTTCATCTTCATTCATCTTGCTCCATGTACAGCACTTTGTATGCAGCGATGGCTGTTTGAAAGTGCTCTATAAATACAGTTGACTTGACTTGACTTCCGAACCGCTTCATCCTCACTAGGGTCGTGGGGGTGCTGCAACCTATCTCAGCCGTTATCGGGCAGTAGGCGGGGGACACCCCGAATTGGTAGCCAGCCAATCGCAGGGCACACAGAGACGAACAACCATGCACGCCCTCACTCTTACCTCGGGACAATTTAGAGTGATCAATCAGCCTGCCATGCATGTTTTTGGAATGTGGGAGGAAACCGGAGTACCTGGAGAAAACCCACGCAGGCCCAGGGAGAACATGCAAACTCCACACAGGGCGGCTGGAGCTGGAATTGAACCCGGTACCTCTGCACTGTGAAGTCGACGCGCTAACCACTGGACCACCGGGCCGCCCTACACTTAACATAAAATGACAAAATAATACAACACAACACATAAAACACAGTCGTGACATCTTTACCACTTTTCCCCTCCATTCACTTTGTTGTTTGAAGCAGTAATAGATGAAAGAGGAGCGAATCAAAGTGTCCTTTTCACCAGTGCTGAAATGTGCACATGTCTGCTACAAGCTAAGCTTGAAAGCAACAAGAAGCTGGAGCATCCATTAACGAAAAAGAGACTGTCTCTCTTCTCCTGTCCCATGTAAATCCGCTTCAATTCCAAGCCGCGACTCCCAGTTCCACATACACATCGGCGCTCTGCACTGACGCTCCTTTCTTATCGTCGGCTCCTCAAGCCATGCATCCATTCAGCCGCAGACTGTCCATCAACACCGACCTTTTCGCTGAACAAAGCGGGGCTGTGAAAATGCTCCCTATTTCAGGCGCAAGACACAAGCACCCCGGAGCTGTCCAGCACCGACAGTCAAATGGCGCCAACATTCCTCCCAATCAAAATCAGGGCTGGTACACACGTGCCGCCGAGAAGGCGCAACCACCAAGCACAGATTCTTCTTCTTTGACGAATGTCGTGGCCAAAAATGCTGAAAAAAGTCCACATCAGGTCCACACGATGTAACAACAAACACAAAGTGACAAAACAAAACACAAAAACAAAAAAAAAACGCAAGGCTCTTGAAGAGCACTTGCCGACGGCTGCCTACTCAGGCGCCATCTTGGGAAAATAAATAAATAAAGTATTTTTTTTTCTCATGAAACATGAAAAGTTGAAGTGATAAAGGGATTTTTCATTATTAATAAAATTTGACTTACTATGTTTACAGATCACACTTGGTAAAATTTGGGGCAGTTATCTTGGTGAGCGCATAAAAGACTGCAAGTCAAAGTGTTTACTTAGTTCACAAGTGTAATTGAAGCGGATCGTTAGACAGTCCTATTAATTGATGGTCCAGTTGTCTTCATTATAGTGTCAGCCACACCTATAAGACCAAAACATTTATGTAGAATAAATCTGATACTGTTAATTGAAAGTAAATTTATTGCTTGTGTCTGTTCAAAAAATACATGGGAAGAGGACCTTGAACAAATCACAATATTCAGGGGAGAGAAACGCAATTACATTATTTATCAAAATGGTTCAGCCTGTATTTACAGTCTTCCAAACTGCTCCTTGTTTTCCGCTGCTGTTATCTTGCGCTCGTAGCTTTCATTTTTGCTTGCAACTCAAGACGAACCCCCCCCCCCCCCCTCCCCTATCCAATCGACGTCTCGCCTTTCACAAAAGTCATATGTCAGGTCCCTTGGAAGTCAATGAACCTCTGTACCGTAGTTCTTGTGATGTTGGATAGAATATTATTAACTACTTTTATCTTTGGGAGAAAACAATATTCCTCTGATCATCCAAATTAAGATCAGATTTCTTGAAAGTGTTGTCTCATAAATAAAGACCAAGATGCCAGGCTGCTTTTCAGTTGATTTCATGCTTTGCCTTTTCAACAGAGAAGCACTTGTGTTTATAGAGTGGGCATTTGTCCAGTATTTTGTGGAGTTGTCACGCATTTGTTTCTTAGATGTTGGCTTATGAATTCAGAACTGATTGAGTAGTGTTGGCTGGAAAAGGCTTGCCCAATTGGACAGACAGCTGCTGCTGTGTGGATTTTAAATGGCATTGACAGTTTAGTTTTTGCACAAAAAGTGTGAAATGTAAGAACAGAGTGCAGTAATTCATGAAGTTCACATACCAAAGGTTTCAGGTTATAAGATGGAAAATCTCAACTCGCTCAACTGGAGTGTTGTTGGATATTCATAAATAATAGGTTTGCAAAATCACCGTCTGATTCACGACACATGTGTACCGGCCCATTTTCTTCGCACCACTGTGCACCCTAATATGTATAAACCACCGCCATTTTACCTCCAAAAAGGGCATCCATTTGATATTATTGATATTATCAACCCACTGGCGGATAAGCCAGCTCCAAATGCTGGCACCTCGCGAAAGCGAAACTGTGCCAGCTTTTTTACTTTCTGGACCTAAATTTGACACCTCTGCCTTGATGTATTTCAGCCAATGCAAAGAAGGATAAAAGTGCAGGAGATAAAAAAAAAAGTTACAAGAGAGAGCCCTCATCCATCATAACATTCTCATTTATCATATTTTCAAAAAGTTTGTATCATCGGAATGCTTGCTGAGCACAGACCCTGACAACATATAATGATGTCAATCATTTTTAATTCGGAACTTAAAACAGAAAACTCTGTCCACAAAACATGCATAGAATGAATAGATTTAGTCAAGTCAAGTCAACTTTATTGTCAAATATGCTCTATGTGCAACATACAGCACAGATGAAATGTCTTTCCTCTCGACCACAGGAGAGAGAGGAGCTTCTGCGGTTGCCCGTGCCGCCATCAACAGAACAGTTAACATAAAATAACAAAATAATACAACACAACATATAAGACACAGACAGTCATGCAATCTTAACCACTTTTTCTGCACACACTTTATTTGAAGCAGTTCTAGATGAAAGAGGAGTGAATCAAAGTGTCCTTTCAACAGTGGTTCAGAGACGTCATGCTGAAACAATGTACAGCCGATCAATTAACAAACTCCACAAGCTGGTGAAATAGATGGCAAGTAATAAATATTGTACAATAAACTAAGAAACATTTGTAATCGATAGAATTCATAAAATTAGTGTCGTAGCTCATGACAGAAAATATAAATGTCAGCATTAATGTCACAGGCAAGCCGAAGTCAGCTGGGATCGGTTCAACTGCTACCATGCCCTGGATAATCAGAATGAATGAATTCAAATAGCTTGTTTTTTTTTGTTGTTGTTATTTTCTTTTTCCTCACAGTATTTTCCCATCTCCGGAGCCAAACCCTGGACTCTCCCACTACCAGGGCTCATTAAATACAGGAGGCTCCCTACCCGATCTCACCAACCTACACTTCCCGTCCCCTCTCTCAACTCCATTGGACCCAGAAGACAACGGCGGCTACCCCAATCTCAGCGGAGGTAGCAGCACTGGGAATTTGCCGGCTGCCATGATGCACCTTGGCATTAGCAATTCGCAGGGTGAGTTGAAGCTTCGAGGTCCACCATGTGCACATTGTTTTTTATGAGGTTAGCACTGTTGGTCAACTGGTGTGTTTCCCACCAAGCAGCTGTTGGAGAGGTCTAAAATGTGACCTATGTTTTATCATTCATTTTTTGCGCTGATTCCTAAACCTGCCCTCAATTTTTTTCTCTAGCACATTAGGTTCTCAGACTAATAATAATAATACAACAATAATATAATACAGGATGTAATATACTACTGTAATTTCCATTTTACAAACTGCACCAGAGTAAAAGCCGCAAGGCATAAAAACTAATTTATACATACAGTATATTATCAGCCACGGGTCTCCACGTTATTAAATGCGGTATTATTGATATTATAAACCCACCTGTAGAGTGCAGAGATGGTTGTGTTTATTGCACTTGTTTCCTAAGCAATAAACACAGCCATTAAGTCACCTCTGCTTATTTTGACTCTCAATTCTTCATTGACACTGCCGCGCGCACCGCTAACACGCTTCTGCAGACGGTTCCTCCCGCAGCTGTAAAACATGTTGTTCCAGCCCCAAATAGCTGACGAGTATCCAGTTTGAGGACGGACTCTGAGACTTTCATTGGTCCACTGTGACGTGTTCTGTCATTTCAATGGTCAAATGTGACAATGATGGGTGACGCTCATTAGTAAAAATCCATAAATAAACCGTGTCACATTAAAAGCCGCAGGGTTCAAAGTTTGGGCAAAAAAAGTCAATACAAAATACGGTAATATATTCGTTTATATTTATGATATAAGGGTTAGGTTCAGCAACAGTAGGATTTTTTTTCATTTTATTTTCATAGCTATAAATAACAATGAATGGTAAAATTCATATTGCCTAAGCTTTCATAGGTCAAACTTAACTCATTCACTCCCAAAGACGTTTTTAAACGTCTTTTCAGACTTGGCCCAGAATTGGCTGGTACTGAATGAATTCAAAACAAACAACAAATAATTTTCTCAAAAACCTGATGTGCTGGGAAAAAAAGATAAGAAACCCTTTATTTGTCTCGCAATGGAGAAATTCCCAATTCACAGCAGCAAAGTTATGAAAGGAAGAAGTAGAAGAGCAAAATATAGGAGCTGCTGGAAAGGCAGCCACTCTCACGGCGTCATTTAGGGACACAAGCCCTCTCCAATTCAAATTTGCTGTTGACCGGAGTTGTATTGAAAGCTTACCAGACCAAATTTGTTTTTTCAGACGAGAGTATCAAACCGCTAGCCCTTCGCATTAATCAATAGCCATGAAGTAGCCCTCACTGTCAAAAAGTTTGATAACTCCAGTACTAACTTTTCTAGAGGTATTTACGTAGCAAGAATACATGTCTGTAACCTCAAGCATCTCTGACTCTCAAGCAGACATGAGTGCGGTGAGATCAAATCTATCCAGATCCGCTCTGAAGAAATATATCGCTATGGTCTACATCCATTTGTTCGGGTTAGAAATGACAGTAAGATTGTCAACAACCCCTCATGCATGTGACCATTGACACAAGAGGGTCGGGCGCTGACCTTTCTAGTCCCATAATACTTGTGACTCAGTTTGGCTAAGCACATATCTTTTTTTTTTTCTTTTTTGTAGTTAGGGAGTCCCACACCTTCTTACCAGCCGACTGCCTTCACACTATACAGTACAGTAAAACCCGCTGCTCACATTTTTTAGCATGAGATGTTTATCTCAGCAAGCCGACTATGTGTTATGGAGAGCTCAGTGAATGATCTCTCTGTCACTAACATGTTTTCACTTTGTACTTTGGTTGCCACGCCTACTCCCTCTCAGTCTCTGTAGTTGGTGTCTATGTGTGGCATAGCACAGTTCAGCCTGGCTGAGCAGAGACACGCAAACTTTTGACCCATCTGTCTCTACAAAGGGCTCTTTTCTTCTCTCTCTGTTTGCCTGTTTTCTCATTTTGGCTCTTACTCTCTTCCCAATCGCACAGTAACGATGCCCAATGGCACAGTATGTCTATGGTGTGGGGTTGCGAAGCATGCCGGAAATGGAATACGTAATACATTCAACTTCTCTCTCCCATACTCTTTAACATCTTTCTTGAGCGTGTTATGGCGGATGCCTTGGCGGACCACGAAGGAAGTGTCAGCATAGGAGGTAGACCAATTACAAACCTTCGTTTTGCTGATGACAGCGACTTGCTTGCTGGAGAAGAAAATGAACTTGCTAGGCTAGTTCAAAGGCTTGACAACACCTCCAGAGCATATGGTATGGAGATCCATGCCGACAAAACAAAAATCATGACCAACAACAACAATGGCATTCTCTCTGACATTGAAGTCAATGGACAGACACTAGACTGTGTGTCGAGCTTCAAGTACCTCGGAGCAATTGTGTCCGATGAAGGATCAAAGCATGAAGTCATTGCCAGAATTGCTCAAACGACTGCAGCCCTGGCAAAACTCAGGCCCATATGGAAAGATAACAACATCAGTCTGGCATCAAAAGTGAGACTGCTGCGCTCACTTGTCACGTCAATCTTTCTCTACGCTTGTGAAACGGAAATGGACCCTTACAGCAGAACTGCAGAGGAGAATACAGAGTATGGAGATGAGATGCTACCGAAGACTTTTGGGTATCGCCTACACCCAACATGTCACTAATGAGGAAGTCCGTCAAAAGATCAGACAAGCCATCGGCCCACATGATGACCTCCTATCCACTGTCATTAAGCGGAAACTGAGGTGGTACGGACACGTCACCAGATCCTCAGGTCTTGCAAAGACCATCCTGCAAGACACCGTACAAGGTGGCAGAAGAAGAGGGAGGCAAAAGAAAAGATGGGAAGATAACATCATAGAATGGACTCACTTGAAACTCAATGAGGCAATGAGAGCTGCCGAAGACAGAGAAGGATAGAGAGAGCTGGTCAGCAGATCGTCTGTGGTGCCCCAACGACTCTCCGGGGTTACGGGATAGACGAGACGAGAGAGAGTAGTATCCACCGTCTCTCTTGGTTTCCAAAGGCCTTCGGTTGCATTGGTTTCATGACTTTATTAAGTCACATTTGTATCAAGCAATGCAGTTTGCGTTCCTTTAGCACAATCCGTTTTTATTTTTTATTTTTTTTCAATTGTCAAAACGTCCAAATGGTACAGTACCACCATTACTGCTCTGTACCACTTTTGGGTTTACCAACAATAGTGAGTGGTGCATTAAAAACACAAATTGCAAGTGAGTACAAAACTGTTAATTGACATTGTTCTAATGCCCTCCTGGTAAAATTCATCTTGTTTGTTTAATATCATTATAGCGTGGGATATCTGTCGCAGCAATTTCCATCCAACTTAGCAACTTGTTTTACAAACAAAGGCCAACCAACCATAACACTTGAAGGAAACATGACTCAGTTTAGCCCTTTTAATGTGGCTAATCAGTGGTTTGATGTCTTGCATGTGTTTGATTTGCAGGCCTCTCCTCGTCTCTGAGTAATCCCACAATTCAAGCTTCCCTCAACAACTGCCAGCTGCAGTCTTCTCTCAGCAATCCCTCCATAAATTCCTCTCTGCGTCTTTCTGGTAACTCCCCTCGGCGAAGACCAGCACCCATCAGCCCCCTCACCCTGTCTCCTGGTCCAGAGCAGCGTCGGGGTCTGTCGAAGCAGCTGTCCCCCACCATGTCCCCGTCATTGTCTCCCATCACACAGGTACACCTACCGAGCATTTTAATATACAGTATATTTTGGCAATCTAACATCTTATTTATTTGAGGTTAAAAATTGTCTCATCTAAAGTAACTTTTTTTTTGAAAAACATAAACAAAAGGCTCCAAATGTCAAAACCATGTGGGGCCCAGCCGCTACACTGAAGAGGCCCTATTTGAGTCTTAATTAATTAACTCCTATTTACTAGCGACCCCTGCTGGCTTCTTTTTATGATGTAGGGAGTTGCTTTAGATACCAGCAACATGCCAAGGGAGCCACCTCCTCCCTATCCACTCTACCAGCAATCCCAGCATGCAGTGGACCAGGCACATCAGTGCCAGCAGCAGCAGCAGCATCAGCCTGTTTCTACTCTGGACTTCAACCCAAGCCAAGTTAGTGCCAGGATGATGGCCAACATGCCCTTATTACAATATTACGCACATGTCACTTTTCATTGTACAGTGAACAATGAATGACTTTTTTCTGAACAATGTGGCTCTTCATTCCTTACAGCACAACAATTTTGCACCGCTCTTCAGTGACTCATTCATGGAGCAACAGTTCTTCAGTCGCTACAACAAAACCCTCCCGTACCAGGTAAGCCTGAAACTATGGAAACACACTTGGACTGTGAATAAATAGCAGCATTGGGGTGAAAAAAAACCTTAACTGTGAACATTAATGTAAAAAATATATATATTTATATATATTGAAGTGATACAGCCATATGCATGGAAACTGCGACAGTTGCCAAGAAAAAGTAACTTGACTGAGTACTTGATTTGAAAATGAACTATTTTCGATTACAAATTTTTATCGGTTACATTAAGCAGCTGCCAACAAAAAATGACAACTGGTTTTACTGATATTTATCAGAAGTGCTTTTTAAAGAAAGTAATGTGTAGTAATAGCATTTTTCTGAAAATAAAGACAATATTTCTTGTTTTCACTTAACATAAATATGCGTTTAAAAAAATACTCACAGCTTTCCTGGATTTTTTTTAAGGAAAGTAGTTACTTGTTTCTATAAAAATTCAATAAAATTAAGACAGTCTTAGATCAGGGCTTGGCAACTGATGCATGAAATGGTTCAGATCAAATTAATTTAGGAATCAATAAAGTTATAAGCGTTGGACTTTACCCTATATTTCATTGAGCAGGCAATCAAATGTGCCGTATGCTACACATACAGCACATTTGACAATAAAGTTGTATCCAATCCAATCCAATGTTTGCTAACATAGCGAATTATGGGTTTCATCAGGGCTCATGAAAGATTACAAACATGTTCACCAATGAGTTTACTTGTTCCAAACAGTTTTTCTTGTTGCAGGGAAATTTCGAGAGAAAAAAAATGCAAGGAATCCATTGTCTCCCTGACAAGTGTTTGCAATACAGTCGGAATCATTTGTAAACGGTCGTAAGACGTGGCGCCAAAGTTCTTTTTGATTTGCCACTGCAAGAGACCGACCACGTGAACATGGTTACCAATATATAAACATCAACCAATTTGTGCGTAGCATTCACAAGACTATTTAGAAAATATATATCAGCACCCATTCTCCACACTGATCATCACGGCAAGGGAAAAAAGCAAAGAGGAATGCAATCAGTATGTTTTACAATGCCTGTCTGGATCATCTTAAATGCACAAATGGCAAAGTTGTCGTGTAAACAAAATGAGGCTGTGTTCTTTCATCTGTAAATACTGATTTTTAAGTATTTTAATATTTCATCTGCATGGCTTGTCGCATCTCGGTTGTTGGGGACCACTGCTTTATAGGGTACCGAGCCGGGAGCGTTTGCCATGCGCTAGTGCTCCTGCAGACCTACAGTTAGGACACTGACCACCCTTGTTGCTGTGGTCCTGCATGCCCACATACTGTCCCGGCTGCCTCTTTTCTTGTTGTCCCACCTCACCCCCTCTGTGGTGTCCGTGCTCTTGGCGACAGCGTGCGATGATCAAATGATTTTTCAAAACATTTGTCATGGCACTCATGGTGTGGCTGAGAAACCGAGTTGAACAAATGCATCACACACAACTCAACCCGACAGTTTGTAGTATGACAGTATGGAGTGGGCCGTGACTAAGCTTAGAGGCAGTCCGTAGCAGGACAGGAAGCATATTTATTTCCCGGCACCTCACAGTAGACACACATTGATGTGATTACGTTCGGGACTAAGTGAGAGATTTTTTTTAACCAGTTTTATGAAAAACTGAAAAACAAAAACAGATGAATCATAAATTAACTCACTGACACCAATAATTTACCGTATTGGCCCAAATATAAGATGGTGTTTTTTGCATTGAAATAAGACTGAAAAAGTGGGGGGCGTCTTATATTCGGGGTCTAGACGTTATACCCATTCACGACGCTAGATGGCGCCAGACATCGTTGAAGCGAATGCTGAACTTGACTCACCAGGCCAAAGTGAACCCATCACGAAGAATAAAAATAAAAATAGCGGTAGAAAGAAAAGAAGAAAATAATGGAAGAGATAACAGAAAATGGAGAAACGTAGCGACAATCTGGAGAAAAGTGGATCAAAGATCGGCCAGGTTAACCGGCAGCTCAGGAGAAGTTGTGATGTAATTTACATTTCAAAAACCAGAAGCCATTTATTTACGAATGTCATTGCACTTTAGCTTACATATTTAGATGTTCAGATATTGAGATTTGAATGAGGCAAAATAACAAATCAATAACATATCAAATATATTGTTATAATCATTTGTTTCAGATGTACTGTCATTATTTTCTGTATAAAAAATAATTTGGTGTTCAAAAAGTATTTTTTCAAACTTGAATCTTGAAAAAGAGGGGGTCGTCTTATAATCAGGACCGTCTTCTATTCGGGCCAATACGGTATTAACACGCAAACATCTTCGAACTCCTTTTATGTAGCTGTAATGAAACAGTTTTCAAAATCTAAACGGACAATTCAATTTGGGGAAGACCGGCAACAGTGATGCGTGTTTCAGTGGACGGTTTCAAGTTCACCACGATGGAGAGTTCTGATGGAAAAGTCACATTAGGTCTTTTCTAACCCCAGCTCTAAAAAGACATGATACAAATGCATCTGCATGTCAGAGGCAGCGTGGATGCATTGAGATAAATGGCACAAATCATTTTCACATATTTTGCTCTTTTCTCAAATACTTTCTATTGTATTTTGTTTATATTTAGTGGCTCTGCCACCAGGGCATAAATACCTATTTCGCATTCTTTGTGCTGCTTGGAGGAAAGCCGTTAAGAGGTGGTGTTCAAGACGAGGAAAACCTATGACTGATGAATGGATTGACATTGTGTATGACATTTTCAAGATGGAAAGAATTGCTTTTGCCATACGACTACAACAAGTGTATTTCTGACTAAAATAGGAAAAACGAATCAGGGATATTACACAAATCAGCCATCTTTTATCGAACGTTGGTTGCGAATCATTTTTGTATTCATCCCACCTTTATTTCAATTTGATCGCTTTCTTGTTTCATGTCATAAAGATGCACCGCAGCATTCTTTTGCCTTGGAGTTTTGATTATTATATTGTATTCATCTTATATTGTGGTTGTAAGACCAAATATTCCTCCCTATAAAATAAAAGCTGGCTTGTACTGTGTGAATACAACTGTAATTTTCAGAATTATGGATGAGAATGTTGAAAAGTAAATTGATGGTCATACTAACCATGAAAATATTGAATTAAAAAAAAGTCTTACATTTAATTTTCCTTAAGATGGATGAACCCTGTCAATCACAACAAAAATAGGTTGCACCCTATGGATGAAAATGCAATGTGTTTAATGGATATTATCATTGAAATGGCTTGTAATAGGATGCATTGATACTGAGAGACCGTTTTCTGCTTTTTGCTCTCTTCCTGAATCATCTGCCGGCTAGTCGGACCAGTTCAGTATGTTGGAAAATGCGATGAACTCCACAGCGGGTGGCTCTTTCTTCGACCCTTCCCTGTCCTCTCTGTACTCCTCCCAGTCAGCCCTCGCAGGGTTGGGGGGCAGCCATGGCAACCTGCATGAGCCCAGGCAAATGGCTTCTAGCATGCTGTACGCCAACTGCAGCGGAGGGCTGCCCAACATCATTCTTACTGGTAAGTGTTCGTCATAATGCTTCTGCAGAAGAGAACAAAATGAAATGAAAACACAAGAGGATGATAATCATTTCGAATGTTACATTCAGGCATGAACCAGTGGGCATTGGTGCCAAATCCCATGACTGTGGTGTATCTGCTTTTTTTTCCCTTTTTTCTTTTCTTTTAAGAAATACCTTTATTTTTAGGTTTACTTGGTTTTAAAATGCACCGTTATGCTTAAAATGTTTGTAATGCTACTTAGGTGCGCCCATCCATTTTCTTCCACTTATCCAGGGTCGGATTGTGTGGTCAGCCGGTGTAGCATGGTAGCCCAGCCTTCCCTTTCCCCAACCACTTTATCCAGCTCTCCTGGGGTAATTTCGAGGCATTGCTAAACCAGCCTGGAGACATGGGCTCTCAAGCATGTCTTGGGTCCTCTCCGGGGCCTCCACCAGATATGGTGTTCCCAGAGCACCTCACGAGGGAGGCATTCAGGAGGCATCCTAACCAGATGCCCGAGCCACCTCATCTGGCTCCTCTCGATCCTCAGCTCTACTCTGACCCCATCCCAGATGAACCCGTGTTGAACATAAAAACGGAATACAATGATCTGCAAATTCTGCTCAACCTATATTTAATTGAATACACTACAAAGACAAAATATTTAATGTTCAAACTAAAATATCTATATATATATATATATACATATATATATATAAAATAAAAACATTAACTTTGAATTTTATGGCTGCAATACATACAGACAGGGTTCATGTTTACCATTGTGTTACATCACCTTTTCTTTTTAACAAAATTCTAAAAAGTTTTAGTGACTGAGGACACTAATTGTTAATGCTTTGTATATGGAATTCTTTCCCATTCTTGCTTGATGTACAGCTTCAGCTGTTCAACAGTCCGGGGTCTCCGTTGTCATATTTTACACTCATAATGCACCACACATTTTGAATGGGAGATGAGTCCGGACTGCAGGCTGGGCAGTCTAGTACCTGCACTCTTTTACTACCAAGCCACAATGTTGTAATATGTGTGGAATGTGGTTTGGCATTGTCTTGCTGAAATTAGCAGAGGCAACAAATGTTCCTCCAAAACCGCTATGTACCTTTCAGCATTAATTGTGTCTTCGGAGATGTGGAAAAAACCCATGCCATTGGCACGAACACAGCCCTATACAATCACAGATGCCGACTCGTGGACTTTGTGTCCATAACACTTGGTATGGTTCTTTTCCTCTTTGGCTCGGAGGACACGACGGCCACAATTCCCAAAAACATGTTGA
Source organism: Hippocampus guttulatus (assembly GCF_054856545.1). Lineage (NCBI taxonomy): Eukaryota > Metazoa > Chordata > Actinopteri > Syngnathiformes > Syngnathidae > Hippocampus > Hippocampus guttulatus. The sequence continues at coordinate 5,427,117 of NC_141263.1, forward strand.
AATATTGCATGTTCTCCCCGGGCCTGCGTGGGTTTTCTCCGGGTGCTCCGGTTTCCTCCCACATTCCAAAAACATGCATGGCAGGCTGATTGAACACTCTAAATTGTCCCTAGGTGTGAGTGCGGGCGTGCATGGTTGTTTGTCTCTGTGTGCCCTGCGATTGGCTGGCAACCAATTCGGGGTGTCCCCCGCCTACTGCCCGAAGACAGCTGGGATAGGCTCCAGCACCCCCCGCGACCCTAATGAGGATGAGGCGGTTTGGAAGATGAATGAATGAATGAATGTTGAAATATGGAACTCGTCATACCACAGAATACCGTTCCACTTTGCATCAGCCCATCTTCAATGAGCTCGGGCCCAGAGAAGCCGGCAGCGTTTCTGGGTGTTGTTGATGAATGGCTTTTGCTTTGCATAGTAGAGTTTTAAAGTTGCCCTTGCGGATGTAGCCCCGAACTTGACGTTAGTTTCCTTAAGTGTTCTTTAACACCCATGTGGTGATATCATTTACATGTTGATGTCATTGTATTCTGTTTTGATTTATGTTTAACACAACATCCCAACTTAATTGGACTTGGGTTTGTATTATGAACACAACTTGTATTTGATATATATAATTCCACAAGCATTGATTTATACAAACAAATGGCCAAGAAAATATCCTCCTTTGCTCAGAGAACTCGCTGTCAATCGGCAAAGGCATAAAAGACTATGGAGCAACATGAAATGTGTTGGTGTGCTGTTTGGCAGCCTTTTACCCCTGCAGTATTGTCGCTTAAAGAGGATGAAATTAGGAATGAGGCTTTGTGCCTTTGTTCTTTCTTCATTTTTGTGAACCAGTAACGGTTACTTCAGGGCTGCTTTGTCAATGGATAAGAGTTCCGTTTAAATATGAATACCAGTGAGGGCAGTCAGACAGCATGACTAAGTGGAAAATGATATTGAACCACCCTTATACTGTATGTCACCCGCTCTACCCACAGATGAGTCCAACCCCAATCTGTCAAAAGACTTCAGCGGCGTTCTCTCGACGGTGCCAGAGTGTTTTGACTCGGAGGGAGGCTTCCCGCTGGAAGATGAGCTGCACATAGAGCCCCTCAGCCTGGACGGTCTGAGCATGCTCAGCGATCCCGACATGGTACTGCCAGACCCATCTGTGGAGGATACCTTCCGCAGTGACAGACTCTGAATGGGACATTTTTATCCCCCTTTGATCAATACACACACGCGCACACACACACACACACAGTCACATTTGCAGTATAAAGAGCAAAGTGCATGAACCTGAATATGCATGTGTTCGATCGGGCGATGGTGCATGCATTGACTGCCACTAAAAATCATCAAATGTGAATGATGTGGACACAGTACACGGAGACATGAACACACACACACTTACACACGCACGCACATGCTTTTGAGGAAGTTGGATGTTAAAGAAACCTGGTTTATGCCTGCTCCATGCAAAGGCATCCTCACACTTGCCTCAGCTCATGTTTGTCATTTGTGGTCATGGGAGTCACCCCCTAGGCTGCCCTGCCCACTGGAATCAAAAAGTCCTGAGCCAAACATATGAGCTGCTCTATTGAGGAGTGTGGGCCATCCTTCTGTCACCCTTCTCAGCCAACCCTCGTCGCCACGGCAGCAACGCTGCCAAGGTTACATACCATGGCAATCCCTAGAACGATGCCAACACCCAATTGACTTTTTTTTTTTCACTGCTCCCGTAAGTGAGTGAATGTCAGATGAGAGGTTCTCTGCTGGAGCGGTGGCGTGTGACAGAGGTAAACATCCGCTTCCCTCTAGCTGAGGTATCAAACTGCTTCACGCTCTCGAACAATCGTATAAGGAAAAAGAATAGGAGCATCGGAGGTGTCAGTTGGAATCTAGAACAGATTCCTTCGGAGGTGTTTGCCACAGAGATCGATTAATATACGAAGTTGCAATTTTTGTATGATTCGAATGTACTACAAAACAAAAAGGGCAAACTGTTTACAAAGATATTATTTTGAGTACGTGTTACTAAAGAATACAAATGTTTGGATTTATAACTAAGAGCTCAAATTCTCATATGTGCTGCAAAAAAAAGGCTAGATGTCCCCTCAGTGGGGGCATGTTGTATGCATCAATTTTAAAAGATGAAAATAACATTTTGACACGTTTTTTAATGATCATTACTACATCCGTGTATTGTATTTGAAGTTTTGTATCAACTTGTACTGGCGCTTGCACTGGGCTTCAATGTTGTGAGAAAGGGCATGCGCTGTACTGCTGTGCATCACTTGGGTTTGCCGTACAGTCGACCCACCCCCCACCCCCGTGCGTGGCTCAAAAGACAAAGTGGCTGAGTGCAGACGACGCACGTGGACACGGGACAACATGGAACATTGCACTTCATGTCTTTTGCACTGATTGGCACACGGAGTCTTAATCCGCACGAATGTTAGTTTCTTTTTTTTTTTTAAGCAAGACAACCCAAAGAAGTTGAATGAAGCCATGATGAAGAAGATGACGCTTGTGTAAATTAATTTCCTGAGGATTTAATACATACTTTTGAAATCATTTCGGGCACTCAATGCCCCTGTTGCCTGTTTCACTGAAAGTCAGGGACTGCAATTCAAAGCGCTATATTTTGAATATCGTTAACGAAAGGATAGAGAGCATTGTTCTGGTTTTGCTCTTTTAGCTATGCAATTGTTTTCTGTTTCAACCCCTCGCCACCACCTGTTGAACAGGTGCGTCATGTACGCTATGCAGTGCAGCTAACCCTGTGGGTTTTTAATTTTTTTTTTTTTATGGACAGAACATATTGTGAAGTCACAATATTACCTGTGTCCGGTGTCCACGGTGTTTCTCGTTCAGTCTGCTCTTGCGGGTTGTCACCAGATGGAGAACTGGGGTGTTGTGTTACCAGTGCCATTAGAAACGGCACATCGAGAGCTCCCTCTTTACGGCACTGTTTGCATTTTACTTTTCAGTCAGGTGATGCCCGGCGACAGAAAAGTTTCACCTTATGATATCAAAAATGAAGGGGGTGTTGGAGTTTGTTTATCAGAGTTCATATTTAGTTAGAGCTTACAGACATTTGTGCTGGCTCTGTTGTAAACACCGTTAGACAGTGGGATCACTGCGTGTGATGGAGCCACTTCTCTTGTTTGTTTTTCCTTATGTCTAAATGCATCTAAAGTGAATTTCTGTCTGTCCCCCTCCCTGTTTCCGGGGTTCTCTCTTGCTGTCTCTCAATGCCTACCTTCTGCTGCCTTAAATGTGTATTTGTACTTTTTATATTACAGCTAGCCACCGCTCCTCTCTAGTTGTATCAGCTGCCTGTGGTCCTTTTCTGTCAACTTAGTATCCATTTTTTTGGAGTGTGTCTTACTTTTTAGCCACATATGTACAGTTCTGTTATTTAAAGAAATGTCCACTCGTGTTACTACTTCTTTGTCATTTGATCTGCGTCTTTATGGTTCCTCACATAAAAGTAAACTGTCTTGGTTTTTAATATATGTTTAGTGCTTACCCTTTTGGTTTAATATAAACAATAAAAGTCATAACAGTACATTAAGATTGATACGTGGTGACGTTCCTTCTTTTGCCTGTAAGTGGCAGTAGAGGCACAGGTGTTAGCAAATACTTGTCCATTATGTTTATTCATCTTTGTAGGATCTTAGGATCTCTGCCTTCCAATCTGTTCTAGTTCCTCCCAAAGGTGTTGAACGGGGTCAACGATTCTAAGCAAGCCATTACTTTTTTTTAATACTGGGTCACACCCATGTTGGAACAGAAAAGGGCCTTCCCCAGCCGCTTTTTACAAATTTGAAAGCTTGTGATTGTCCTTTGAGCTCCTGCTAGAGGAATGAAGATTCATGGGAAACTGACTTACAATAAAGCATGATAGATAAATAGACAGATGTGATAGTTTAATTGATTTGGGGCTTCTATTTGTGGAAAAGCTAACTGGAAATGATGCCACTTGTTTCCTATTAAATGACACCAGTGCTGTCAGTGATAATTCTGCAGGGACTTGATAAACATGTCATCATTTAATCACTTTTCCAATCTCTTATCTCAAAAAAAGTGTTCATGAAAATCATCCACCTCAATTAAGATGTCACATCAATGCAACCAACTGTTGTAATCAGTTTGGATGGAATTTATATAACACAACACAGTACCAGGACTGAAACAGAATCAAAAAGGCAAATAATTTTTCAGGGAGAAGTTGCAGTTGCACTGGAAGGTTGAGATGGAGAAAGCTCACTACACTGGGAGACCCAAACCCGGGAAGCTTTGACCGAGGCCAGTTGTGGTGAAATTTGAAAAATACAAGGACAGAACAAGAGCAAAATTCTTAAGACTCCAACATCTACATAAAGGAGGACTTTATAGATGCCTTGTGTCAAAAGAAAAAAATGCGATGTACGAGACATTGCCTACTTATGGTACGACAAACTTAGTTTACCCCCACACCAGTACACCAACACAACAGGCTCAAGTTCAACACCATCAAGCGGCATCCTGAGAACTGTGAATGAACCACCTGACCAACAAAACTCCATATGAATAGGTCTTCACTTTGACATAAAGTCACCTTGCTATTTTGTCTTAGTGTTGATGCAGTGTTCAGCAACCTTCTGCTCAGATTGCTATAGCTTTTTGGATGAGAGGCAGTCAGTCGGGCAGCCTGTCCCTCTCACCAGATGAGCCTGATCTCCCTCACCTACCCACCTCGACTGGTATTTTAAATGACTTTCTTTATTCACAGTTTTTTTGTTTGGTTTTTTTTTTTTTTTGTAGTAGTAGCAGTAGTAGTGATTTTTTTTTGTGTTTTTTTGATTTGCAGTTGGGATATTTTTTTGTTTGTTTTTCTGTTTTCTTTGCAGTTGTGATTCATTCTCAATTATCACTACTGTACAAAACTGCAATGTAACAACACAACTGTCATGTAGATGATCTGGATTGTTCAAAATCAATATTTATCTAAAAACATGACAAAACATAACATCTACTCGCTGATTATTAAATGTGTGAATGTGAGCAGATCGCTCGAGAAGTGTTCTGCTCGTCATACTTGACTTGCTCTGACCAACTAATCAGAGGACAGAAAAATGTGAAGATATTTGTAGGCCAGCAAACTGCTCCCATCCATCCATCCATTTTCCGAACCGCTTGATCCTCACTAGGGTCGCGGGGGGTGCTGGAGCCTATCCCAGCCATCTCCGGGCAGTAGGCGGGGGACACCCTGAATCAGTTGCCAGCCAATCGCAGGGCACACAGAGACGAACAACCATCCACGCCCACACTCACACCTAGGGAGAATTTAGAGCGTCCAATCAGCCTGACATGCATGTTTTTGGAATGTGGGAGGAAACCGGAGCACCCGGAGAAAACCCACGCAGGCCCGGGGAGAACATGCAAACTCCACACAGGGAGGCCGGAGCTGGAATCGAACCCGGTACCTCTGCACTGTGAAGCCGACGTGCTAACCACTGGGCTACCGGGCCGCCCCAAACTGCTCCCTTTGTGGCAAATTAAAAAAAATATTGCTCATATTTTTCGGCTTACATTGCAGATGAAATTGCCTTAGCAACACATAGAGGCTGTCATCTGGTGGCAGCAAAAATATGCAAATCTAACGTCCACATTATGTACTCTTACTGGAAGCTGTGCAACTGCTGGCAATAGATTAATACAATTCTAAATAACAGATATTGGCGATTGAGGTTGAAAATGTAGGTCAGTGTAGAATTGAGGTTGGAAATGTAGGTCAGTGTTGATGAATGACAAAAATAAATAAATAAAAAGTACTGTATGTTTGGTTTAATGACCAACAAGGAAAAAAAAAAAAGGTAAAAGGGACGATTGCCAGCATCCATAAAGGGTGGTATTTGAAACTAAATGGATGCGTCACCATGTGCCCGTCTTGTATTTTGCGGCTGCACAGACACTTCTTGTTTTCATCCGGAGCTCCCCTGGACAGCACATAGATTGCAGCACACCTGAATGTGATATTATGACATGTTTTGAATGTGACGCTGCCCTAATGGCTGTGGAAAGATTGAGGAGTTGGCACGCGTGCTCCAAGGCCGTAATGGTTTGATGTATGGTGGTCATAAAACAAAGAAGAGAGAATGAAGAGAATACAATAACTTTGATCAACTGTGGTTAAGAGAGTAGAATATAATGACACAGTCCATATAATTCAGGCTACAGCTCAACTAATACAAATCCACTGTCTGCAGACTTGAGTTATTCATGTTTTAAAATGCCTTCCAAGCTCATCGTAGTGAGAACTACTCACAGCCAGCAAAATTACAAATCGCTTGCCAGAACATTGTCATATGTCTACGAAAGCCAATAAATTGCATACAACACGTTTGCTAATAAGCTCCTGGTAATCATCTGAATATCTGTGACCAGTTTCTTTACAAACTGTCATCCCCACTTCCGCCTGTCAGCTACACAAACCTATTTACCGGTAAGGATTTGTTGATGTTCATTTACAATACGACCCCCTGCCACATCACATTTGTCTGTCCATGTAGCTGTTTGCCCAGCTTTGTGCCTTCGACCAAAATTTCTGCGTTCGCATGTTTGTTTGCCTCTCCCCGTGGCTGTTGGATATTCTGCTACAGTCGAAATCATTACAACATACCTCAAGGGACATGGGCGAATCTGTACATTCTAACGGTAGTTCGTTGTAACCATTTCCGCTAAGACGGTCTCCAACCACAAAGTATAACACAGTATGAACATTTATAGATAACATGAACGTGTAATACAGCATAAACATGTCAATTACAAATACGTGTATACAGTATGAAGAAAAAAAATTATTTAGTTCAGGGGTGTCAAACTCCATTCACATTGTGGGCCACATACGGCCTCGGTAGATGTCAAGTGCGCCGGACCGTTAAAATTATACCATACTCTATTATAAATAACCAAAATAATGTCTTTCCTTTGTTTTGGTCTAAAGAAGCACAAGAACATTTGGAAAATGTTGAAATGTAATGAAAATATCCTTAAAAAAACATTTCATGAAGCACCTTAGATTTCCTTAGACAAATGTGCAATTTACTTTTATCATTCACATATATGCATTGCAACTGATCCCATTAATTGTACAAAGACACAAAACCTTAACGAGTAATTGGTATTGAAAAATATAGTCATGCATTTTAAGATTAAATGAGATTTATAAAGAAAGGAATTTTTAAACCATTTACACATGTGCATATAAAATCTAAATGTATTCCCTGCCTACACCTTACAAACTAAGGAGAGTGCTATTAAATGTGTAAAGAATAAAGTATTCACATGTCCTTGATAGCGTCTGCTGTGTTGGGTCTGTCTCGGTGACAGACTGAGACTGCTGTTGTCTTCTTCCTTGATCAAAACAATATTGTCTTCTGCTCTGATCAAAACAGTGTGTCCCCTAGCGGATACTCCATGCATTGCATCTTATTAAAAAATATTCATTCCGTGTCTTTTATGCTTTTTTTTCACTTTTAAATTATCCTGCGGGCCTGATCGAACCTCCTTGGGGGCCGGTTCCGGCCCGCGGGCCGTATTGTTTGACACCTCTGATTTAGTTAGACATGAAACAAACAACAGTAGTGTTCCTACTTCATCTCTGAAAACATTCAGTCAGCAAATGAAAAGGGCCTCTTCTCCAGTTGAAGATGTGCCACACCCCGAAGCCGTTTACGCTCATCTTTCAATCTGTTGGCTTCAAACTCTGCCATGATTTTGTTGCCATTACGAATAATTGTCGAAATCATGGTGGGCGGCCATGATTTGGCATCATCTTCTAAAGATTAAACTATTTTGACGAGAGGTTACTTGCCGTTGATTGTGCGGTGCTATCTCCAATCCACCGTGGAGGAAGATGTGTCAAAAACAAGGCAATACAGTACAACAAACCTGTTCAAGTAGCACCCAATTGATGAAGTGGAGAGCATGAAAACCTGAGTAGAGTTGGCACAGCCTGCCCACGTTAGCATGAGCAGTTTAGCAACTAATAATTAGCTGGCAGCCACCGGACGAATGCGGTAATCAATCATGTCATCTTTTGATCATGCACATTTGCATGGGGCAATTATGCTGGGATTGTATATAGGATAAGATAAGAAAACCTTTATTAGTCTCGCAATGGAGAAATTCCTAATTCACAGCAGCAAAGTTATGAAAGGAAGAAGTAGAACAACAAAATATAGGAGCTGCTGGAAAGGCAGCCACTCTCGCGGCGCCATTTTGAAGTCAAAATAACAAAAATAACACAACACAACACATAGGACACAGACAGTCGTGCAATCTTCACCACTTTTCTGCATACACTTTGTTCTCTGAAGCAGTTATAGATGAAAGAGGAGAGGATCAAAGTGTCCTTTCACCAGTGGATCAGAGACGTCATGCTGAAAATGTGCACACGTCTGCTACAAGTAATAACTTAAAAAATATTGTGTTTACATTTTAAGGCCTATTTATTATTCCTGAACAATTTTTACTACTTCACTGTGTTCTTTTAAACTGTTCTACATTTGTTTTGCTGATGAATACAACTGTTTGAAATGAATGAAAATGTTCTCTGTTAATAAAATATCGACATACTTCATAATTATCTATGCTGTCAGCAATTTAAAAGCAATAAGTTCGTTTTGTAAAGCCCCACCCTCGGTCGGCAAATGGTTGCTGGTCCGCCAAAAGCTTGTACCGTACTTGTCTAAACCGGTCCGTGACATTAAAAAAAAAGTTGAGGACCAGAGTTATAGTGGTGGTTACCACATCTGCTTAACAGAGAGGGTGCGGTTCAAAGTTTGGTTCAAGATGTGCAGTGCTACTTTTATGCCAAACTTAACGTTTTGGATTTAGCCCAAAAAGTTTCATTTTGCTTTCATCTGACCAGAGCACCTTCTTCCTCAAGTTTGGTGTGACCCTCAGGTGGCTAGTGGCAAACTTCCACCGGGACTTTTAATGGCTGTTTTGGGGAAATGGCTATTTTCTTGCCGCAATTCCAAAAAGGCTGGATTTGTGCAGTGTGTTACAAATACTTGTCATTTGGACAGATTCTCCCACCTTAGCAGTGGACCACTGCAGTTCATCCAGAGCGATGATGGGCCTCTTGGCTGAATCTTTGCTCTCCTCGTTTGTAAGAAGTCTAACGGGACGTCCAGGTCTTGGTAGGTTGGCAGTGGTCAGATACTCTCGCCATTTCAATGTGGTTGATCGAACCAGTGCTCCGTGAGATGTTTAAAGCTTGTGAAATCTTTTCATAACATAGGCCAGGGGTCGGCAACCCAAAATGTTTAAACAGCCATATTGGACCAAAAAAAAAAAAAGAATATGTCTGGAGCCGCAAAAAATTCAACAGCAAATATAAGCCTTATAATGAAGGCAACACATGCAGTATCTATATTAGTTATATTAGCCTACTATCAAAATGAGGAAGATGGCCCCAAATACACAATGAGCCTTCATGATTATTTTTTTCCCTGCAGTGTATCTGGGGAGCGGGGTGCCCAACCTCTTTTGACGGAAGATCTACTTTTCGATCAACCAACCTCCGAGATCGACCCGTGACCGCACACGCGCGCATACGCACACACTTTCACATGCATGCCATCATGAGCAATAGCCATAACGGCTGCTAAGATGAACGAAGCATGGGACACACTTTTGCAGCGTGTTAACTATCGTAGCTCACGTGTACTGTTGAAAAATGCTTTTCATTCCCATTCTTTGCCAGTACCCTTGGTAAATTGTACATGAAACGCTGGGTTGTTTTTTTTTACAACAGCCACTGCCCCATCTGCCTGTCATCCCGCCCTGCAAATTCAATTTTCAAACATTTTTGAAAAAGCTCCAGGGAGCCACTAGGACGGCATCACGAGCGGCATGCGGCTCTTGAGCCGCGGGTTGCCGACCACCGACCGAGGCTAATCCTGCTCTGAACTCTACTTATCATCATCAGTCATTTAGGTGAACATCGGATCGTTACCAAACCATCAGGGAACTTTTGGAGTGAGTTGGCTACACTGACAGTAAAGGGGACAAATCATTTTACATGCCCCACTTTTCTAAAAACAATTTAATATATTGTATGAATTTCGTTCCACTTCATGATGGCGATTCTTCACCAAAAAAATAAAATAAAATCCAATTTAATATCTTTATGTATGAGTCCCGAAATGTGGCGCAAGGTCAAAGAGTTCATGGGAGCCGAATACTTTCGCAAGCCAGTGTAGACAGCTAGATAGATTTCTTGCGCGAACCAAATGCATTACGTATAGAGACACAAACGTCTTGTTTTATATATTCAAGGTGACCAATGAGTCGAGGTGGTCCACACAAGAAGTGTGGATGAGGAACATCTGCTGCCTCTGTCCACAATACAGCAATGTTACCTCAGGCTCTTTCCTTTGCGTGTGAATTTGAATAAACCACCAAAGTCTGCAGAGTGTCAGAGATGTACCCGCGAGCGCATAAATCACATGCCTAGGTAACTGGCTTGAAGTGGTCCAAACGCACTGTTTTATGTCAGGGGCATGGCAGTTTGACAAATCCCTTCATTTGCGAAAAGAAAGCTGCAGCGACTGAGCATGCGTGCATGTAAAAATAACTCCTTATCTATCCAATCCATCCAAATAGTTATTTGTGTGTGGCTTATTGGAAGCAGATGTTCCCGTGGTTGCAATGATGCAATCCGATTGGCTGAGCATAACATGTAAACAAATGCCACAAGCCAGACCAGAACATCAAGGCTTCCATTCACAGATCACATGCTGCCTCCTTCCCTTCGGGATCAAATTTGCTGGCCTGAGTGACATGATGTTATTGGAGGCCCTCACAACGGCAGCTGCGTCACTCTCCCAGCATCTGCATCCCGGCATCCTAAAAATAAACACGACATGCCTTTTCACATTTTTTTTTCATTTGGAAAATCATACCAGTATTTCTTGATAGTTGGTTAGTTTGCGGGGGCGGGAGGTAATGCTTTGGGCATGGTCAGAGGTGATTCTTGACACAAGGCAAGCCAGCCGGCTTCTGGCTTGGGGGCCATCTTGTGGCGGACGACAGTATAGTGACGATTACGTTTTGAAAGTCCATTCCGTTTATTAAACTGCACGTCATGCAAAATAATGAAGAGGGGCTATGCATCCAAGAGTTTGAAAAGAAAAAAGAGGAGGAGGAGAGAAAAAGAAAGCAGGACAGTGTAAGTGGGGGGGGGGGGGGGCATTTAATTTCTGCCCAACAAACCCTCCAATTGCCTGTAGCCAAGGGCTGTTCCGTATACAACAATATATTTAACACAAAGCAGTGATTCCACTGCAAAATGTCTCCAAATTTCATTAAACTTGCCAGTCTGATATTGGAACTGTTTGAACTAGGACTGTTTGTACAGTGGAAGTCTGCTGCGCATGGGCTATTCGGTATTGGGGTGATTTCGCCTGTATTTCTGTCATGAACTGAAACACTCACCCATTTGCTATTTTTTTGTGCGTAGGCCAGAGTTATTTCTCAAATATTGCTTTGGCTCCATGAGGTGGCAAATTGCTCCCGAGCAATCATGATGGACTGGAGAGAACTTCATTTAAATAGATCATAGTTTGGTGTCATAGAAAAGAAAAGCTTGTGGCAATTAATGTACAAAGCTTATTGAGGGGGTTTCTTTCCACATAACGTTATATTCGGTGCAGATTATCTGGTTGACTCTTTTCCAGCTTGATACAATATGGCAGCTGAGCAGCCATAACTTTGGGTGCACAATGAGTTTTGGTCTTTTAAAAAGATCAACTTGGATTTTTTTTTTGTAAAAAAAAATAAAAATAAAACTCATGAAATTCATCAGCGGGCATAATTATTATTACCCTACAGTACATACTATTGATGATCCTACTGTCTAAGTAGGTACATGACAAGTTTCAACAAGCTTCACATCTTTTTTTTTTTTAATCAGCAAAACCAATGACACCAAACTGAGCTTCAATAGAGGAACACAATCGTGTTAAAATTTTGACAATATGTTAAGAATTAAGGTGTGACATTTTAAAGACTTGAAAAAGCGGGCAAATATGACTCCTTTTTTTCTAATTCCAAACAATAGAATGGCCTGTGATTGAAACTAACCTCACAGTCTAAAACTCAGCAGTGTCTGTACGAAACTGTGCGGCTTTGTAGGGACAAGTAAGAGCAAAGAGAAGCATTTTGAATTGAGACAAGCGTAGCAAACGACTATGATTGCCATTAAAACCAACCCGGCAATACAAACCCCATCTGCCTATTGTTTGTTTGGCCACCAGATTCGCACACCATCGCTGACAACGCACCTCTGTCTTATCCCGGGGGACGGCTCCCATGCCTCTCCCGACCGCAGTTCAAGGACGAACATTTTGGCACCGTATTATTTTATTCGGCATCGTACAAATTGGAAGTAACTTGGCACGCATGTCCTCAAATACGTACCTTAGAATTCAATGAGAAAAGTAAAAAAAACAATTTTTTTAAAAAGCAAGCTAGCTTTTGACACTTATGACCAGCTATAGCCTACAACGCCATTCCTCATAATTTATAGCATTAATTGTAGGAACAATGTCATCAAACACCACAAAAGACCAAAGTATACAGCATATTAGATGTACCGTATTGGCCCGAATATAAAACGGTGTTTTTTTGCATTGAAATAAGACTGAAAAAGTGGGGGTCGTCTTATATTCGGGGTCTAGACATTACACCCATTCACGACGCTAGATGGCGCCAGATATCAATGAAGCGAATTTTGAACTTGACTTCCCAGGCCAAAGTGAACCCCTGCCACAAAGAACAAAAATAAAAAATAGCGGTAAGAAGGAAAAGAGGAAAAAATAATAGAAGAGATAACAGAAAATGGAGAAACGTAGTGACAATCTGGAGAAAAGTGGGTCAAAAATCAGCCAGGTTAACCGGCGGCTGAGGAGAAGTTATGATGTGATTTATATTTCAAAAACCAGAAGCCATTCATTTACGAATGTGATTGCACTTTAGATTTGAATGAGGCAAAATAATATGCTTTTTCTCTCAAATATATTGTTATAATCATTTGTTTCCGATGTACTGTAATTATTTTCTGTATAAAAATTAATTTGGTGTTCAAAAAGTCTTTTTTCTAACTTGAGTCTTGAAAAAGAGGGGGTCGTCTTATAATCAGGGCCGTCTTATATTCGGGCCAATACGGTAACACAAAAGACGACGATTCACCCTTAAAATCAGAACTCAAGTGCATGTCGAAGACGGACGGGTGAGTGAGCTAGCATCAATACGTTACCTGCGTTACCCTGCTGGTTGCTAAATGTTAACGTTAGAGTTACATGAAGGAGCACTGACCCTGCCAGTGATGATGATGCTATCTTTAGCAGCTAAACACCAAAGCTGAAGGTTCAATAGGAATCCAAATGTCATACATCTTCATTCTTTTGAGGTCCCCTCTAGTGGTCAGCAGCCTCAAGCAGCCGCTGAGCTCGCTTATGCCTTGCCCCGACTCTCTCTGAGAAGAGTCACCAACTGTGCCTGTAAAACTAATACGAACGACAACCAAATGAAATAGATAACATATTCATGAGAAAGGCGCTTTCATTTCTTTATTTCCACATATCAAAATCCTACTCCTGAGCATATTTCCTCTGCAATGGATATGATTCTCCACATTGACGGTATTTTTGTCAGTGTGCGAAACCCGGTCCAACCGCCAAGACACTGTTACACTGGCAGACTGCCAGTTCAGTAAAAAGCTGAAAGAGGTAGGAGAGGGGTTGAAGAACCCCCCTTTTAAGTCTTGTTGGAACACCGAAGTGTCTCCTTGGGCACTGATTACAGAGCGGCACACTGCGACCAAATGCGCACAATGAAAAAGATACCACACACAAGTGCATGAATGCGATGATTACTGTCAACACGCGTCCGACTGTTGCTGCCTCTCAGCAAACACACAGGACTTAAAATGTGGAGTGGGATGAACAATTATCAGGGTGAAACTATGAGGAAAATCTTTCTACAAGCAGGGACAAGAACACAGCTGAAGGACGCCACCGTGCAGCTGTGACGAAATTCATTTTTATAGCTATTCAAGATGGCATTTATCATTGCTTGGATGGCTCACTGGAAGTAGTTGTGTCACAATTTGTGAAGCGTTTGATAAACTAAAACAGTGAATAAACGAGGACTTGAGAGAACATGAAAGAAACTGAAGACACGTGACTATTCATAGAGACTGTGCTTACGTTCACTGACCTTAAGCGCAAACTAAAATAGACTTGGAGTCTTAAAACATACTTGAGACTCTCAAGGGTTCAGTGAGATTGCAAACAAAACATCCTTAACTGTGGTGTAGTGAGAAACGACTAATTTATATCATTTCTCATTGTCCCAGGCAATAGCAACAGCAAAATGGAAAATCAGTGAACCATCCCCAAAAATGAAAACATTAGTGTTGGGTGCCCTAATTGCCTTTTCCCGTACAGGTCAAGATGTGCGATAAGTGCAGACTGAGCTTTAATTTGAGCGTGTTTACATCCAAACCAGTTGAACGATGTAGGAATGTAAATTTCCTCAGTGTGGGACAAATAAAGGATATCTTATCTTATTACAAGACATTTTATATGTTCCTCCACCTTTTTAAGGGACCAAAAGTAGCACAAACCAGCATAATCAGAAATCACTGTCACCTTCACAAGTTGTTGTTCTTGAACTTGTACAGGCTATTTTAGATTTTTCTTGGCAAACTCTAATCTGGCCTTCTGGTTTTAGAGGCTCACCAACGTTTTACAACTTTTGGTGAAAACCTTGTCGTTATTCACATGAAGTTGTCACTTTCTTGTTGACTCAGACGGATACACTTCTAGTTTTCCTGATATGGCCAACTGTTGTGAAGGGGATTTTCTTGACAAGGGAAAGCATGCATCCACCAAATATATTTTTCGTGGTCTTCCTGGTCTTTTGGTGTTGCTGAGCTCACTAGTCCCTTCTCTCTTTTTAAGACTGCACCAAACAGTTTATTTGGCCACACCGAGGATCCTATTTCGGTAGACTGGCACCCGTGCAGGGCGATACGGTGCTCAATTGGTTAGCACATTGGCCTCACAGTGCGGAGGTGCAGGGTTCAATTACGGCTCCGGCCTTCCTGTGTGGAGTTTGCATGTTCTCCCTAGCCCTGCGTGGGTTTTCTCCGGGTACTCCGGTTTCCTCCCACATTCACTCCACCAACAGAGCCAGAACCATCCATATCTCTCATTCACTTCAGGTTTGGTAGCCCCCAGTGGCGTGCGGTGAGGTTCATGGTTGGTGAGGCACTGACTCCTTTAGTGTCAGATTTACAAATATATAAAGCAAAAAGGGTAGCTTATTCAATTGGCTCAACATTATATTTGCGACATGCAGATATACGGCAAGCAGCACGAGCCAGTTGCATGTATCAACCCAGTTTGTGATGATTGCGCAATGCAATGCGCATTCAGAGGTGAGGCTCTGCCTCACCTGCCTCCCCTGACCGCACGTCCCTGGTAGCCTCTATATTGATGTATCACTGTCAGCTTGACTGTATTTTTTCCAAATACTGCAGCTGTGCATATCATTAAAAGGTCTGTCCAAAAATAGCGTTTACACCATTTCAATGACCCCCAAGGGGTCAAAACAACCAAACAATGTAGTAAACCTAATAAAACAGTCAGAGAAGGTCTGTTAACAATGTGTAAAAGTTCAACACATTTGGAGAGGGACCGCTGGATGGATTGAACTGATCAAATTGTAGTCATTTTGGATGGGGCTGAAAGTTTTAAAACGTTAATTGAGGAGAGCAAAACTTGTTAAGTATGGCGTTAAAAAAAGTCAATGTGACGTTGAAGAAAAAGTCACTTATTTTCTCCTTACGTGAGACAATGAACTGGAGTTCCTGTTGCCTTAAGGAACACACCTCCAACACCGTCCTGTTATGTCTGCAAGTGAAGTCAAGGTCAAGGCTTAAAGCTGTCTTAAAGGGTCTGATAAGATATCCCCACTGTGGCGGAGTTTAAAGGTCGTGTGACATACTAAGGTAGGGGCTGGAGACCGTTCTTTGAGTTCAGATAGGGGCACCCAGGGTGTCTCACCATTACCAGGTCTTCCTGAACAAGGGACTATCGTTGCCCTGTCTGTCTCATGTCTTGTGATGGAAATAATTGCAATTCCTATAAGAATGAACTCATCGAGCACACACCAAGACTACCTGAGCAATGTAGCACAACCATTTCTTGCAATTTGTGTCTCACAGGGAATTTTAGAGCAAAACAAAAGCTCTTTTGATGGAACGCGGGTGGTGTGTGTCTGTTAGCAAGTCAAGTTGTGACATGATATCAATTTTGCATTGAGAGATGAAAGAATTGACAAACGGCCTCAGTCATGAAACTTCCCCGGAGAAAACCCACACAGGCACGGGGAGAACATGCAAACTCCACACAGGAAGGCCAGAGCCGGAATCGAACCCTGTACCTCTGCACTGTGAGGCCGACACGCTAACCAGTCGATCACCCGGCCGCCTGTGTAATTAATACTGTTGCATATTTTTTATTGCCGACTTCTGCTCTACACGTCAGGCCATTTTTCAGGAATATATTGAAAAGGAGTGGATTCAATATTAATTCTGCCAATTCGACTTGCGTGCCCCGAAATTTTCTGCTTGAGCCCCTAAAATTAGATTAGGGTCCACTTTCTTCCTAGTAGGAAAAAAAGTTACAGTAGTGGGCACTGCTACATCTTAATTACTGTACGAAAGTAGATTATTCCGGTATCTGTAGGGCCTATATTATTACTTATACATACAGTATGTATACACTTTTCTGACGACACTTGAAAACAGATGTCTGGACTGTCTTTTCCTTGCTTTGTCAAATTAAGCTTGCGACTTTTGCAGTCTCCGTGGATGATGACATGATGTAAAAAAAAAAGACTGAAATAGAAGCAAAGGCGACCACAACTAAGATCTTGTTTAAAATCAGGGACAGCAACAAAAGGGAGGGAACGTGAATCTGAATGAACGATTCTGAGATGCAAGAGATTTTCCATCCGTGGTTTTATTTCAGAGAATTATTTGTCGACTACAAGAATGATTCATGATGCATAAATTGTCTCAGCTGAAAAACCACTGGCTTCGAGCATGAAAACAAATCTCTGTCTAAACT
Source organism: Hippocampus guttulatus (assembly GCF_054856545.1). Taxonomy (NCBI): domain Eukaryota; kingdom Metazoa; phylum Chordata; class Actinopteri; order Syngnathiformes; family Syngnathidae; genus Hippocampus; species Hippocampus guttulatus. The sequence continues at coordinate 5,444,300 of NC_141263.1, forward strand.
GAGAAACCCCAGAGCCTACAGTATTTAAGGCATACATTTTCAGATGCAGTTTTTGTTATTCTATTCACTATGATGGCAAATCAAAGGGAACAAAAGTCAAGCTAACTAACAACGTGACCTGATTTGTCTTCTTCTCAACATGACGCCTATGTGAGTTAATAAAAGGGGTCGATTATTTTTTAATCAAAACGCGTGTATGTAAATGATTTTTTTTTAAATCTAGATTTTAGTTCAGTGTGTATGTACATGTATGCATGAACATGTTTGTATATATGTCCACACACACAAACGCTTAACTTTTACGTAAGCATTAAGTATCTGTATGATTACTTTTAGGATGTGGAAGTACTTTTGCCACCTCTGATGAGAATACATATTCATTATTGACATAAGCCAAGAGCAAAAAGTATGACAGAGAAGAGCTGAGCTGTGATTGGAGGGGAGAGTCAGGAATGTAGCTCAGGTAGAGAGAGAGGGAGGGAGAGAGAGAGAGAGAGAGAGAGAGAGAGAGACTCTGACAAGCGTTCACACAAACGGAATGTCTCCTGGCCAAGTTGTTGCTTTCAGTTGGCCGTGTGCACTTTGCAGGCTTTTAAAAAAAATTAATTGTAGTACGCGTTGGACTTGTTTGGATTTATGAATGAAGAAAAGGCACGAAGTAGTACAGCGCAGTATTACTCAGTCCACTTTGAGTAGAGAGACACAGGAGCTTGGAAGCGAAAGTCCCAAATGAAAGTCACTTGAGCGTGCGAGCTTCGTTTGTTATTTAATTCGAGAATAATATCGCCTTTTTTCCCCTCTAAACAAGACCGTTTCGATGTGATTTTGACACCCGAAAGTGGCGAGAGTGGTTTAAGAATTTTGAAGCGTTCTGGATGAAGCCGGTACAGAGAGGAGGCTGCCATGGAAGGTTCTGAAATCCGACTGTGGACGCTGTCAGCTGGGATGCAGAGTGCACCTGAGCCGTGCCGTTTGACACCATGAGAAGAAAACTGAAGAGCACGTGACTGATTGAGTACCAACCACCACGATGTCCTCCTCCTCATCCGCAAGGTAAGAAACGACACCCTGACTTTCAAAACGGGTTGTCACCTAGCGAAATGCAGGAATTGCATCAAGATGAGCTTCCAGCCAGTCATCAGCTTTTTTCACCTATATGCTAATTGGAGACTAATTGGGTATTTTCAAAGGACACGATGAGCAGCCTCAAATACAAATATTTACCTTGAGTTCTTTTTCTTGCAAGTGGCTGCAAAGCCGTTAACGTCTGATGGACGGGAGGTGATAAATTCCGGGGAAACTTGATTGCTCCCCAAACACTCCCCATTGTGGAAAGTGTTGTTTTGAAACGTCATTCTGTCAAAGGATCTTGTGAGAAGTATCAATCTATCTATCTATCTATCTATCTATCTATCTATCTATCTATCTATCTATCTATCTATCTATCTATCTATCTATCTATCTATCTATCTATCTATCTATCTGTCTGTCTCTTCGTCTATCTGCCTGTCAGTATGGCTCCACTAGATTTGACTCAAATCAACTTTGATGAGATGAGAAAGGTAAATGGACTGTCATTTGTACATCACTTATCTTTTTGTACTTCAAGCGCTTTACTCTGTTTCCTCATTCACCTCCCGATGCTGCGTCATCAGGAGCAACTGAGGGTTCCGTCTCTTGCTCAAGGACACTTCGACAAGGTCTCAGCAGCCAGGGATTGAACCCCCAACCTCTGGGTTGAGAAACAACCACTACTATGCCGGCCCACATTTCACATTTGATTTACTACTGCGCCAGTGGCCAGGGTTACGTTAAATCCAACTCATTTTGAGGAAGAAAATTGTGACTGTGTGTGTGTGTGTGTGTGTGTGTGTGTGTATATATATACACACACACACACACACACACACACATAATATATACTTTTCTCACAATTAAGCAAAACCGAACAATTTCCCGGTGGCACTGATGATGTCTCATTGCACAATATACTGTATACCTGAGAGAAACTTGGCAGTGAGATACTGTATGTCTGCAGTTGCGCATGTAGCATGCATGTGTACTTCCTTTAGGTCATATTCAGTCTGCTGAAAAGCGCTTCCTGCCATCAGTGAGATCATGCCACTTTTGGGATATTTCAACTCCCTGCTCTGAGTTCCACCTATGCTGCTGCACCGCATTTATCTCATCCATGTCACCAGCTATAAATAATACTATAAAGGATCTAAGCCCCTCAAAAGCGGACCCACACACAAAGTCAAATCCGCTGGTCCAACTGTGTATACAAACTCTATTTATCTTTAATCTGTCTTTGAATGTCATGACCTTCAATTCACCTTGGCTGTGTTGTGTCCTCTTCTGCACTGTTCGTGAAAACACAACGGGAATATCTCGGTGCTTTAAGCCTTTAAGGTGCTACATTTGATGTGATGTGTCAAGAGGAATTATAGGGGCTGTCTGTGCGATGAACGACAGTATGTCGCAGTGATTGGTCTGCAAGTCGATGAGCTGATAAGGTAGGATTTGGCTCAGCGCAACTTTTCCGTCTGTGATATCTCTATGAAGGAATGCTTGTTTGGGAAACAGCCACCATGCCTCTGAGCACCTCTGAACGTAGCGTGGAACAACAAGCATAAATGCAGCTTCAAAAAGAGGACTGTAATTTGGTTTACGTACAGTGTTGTCATTTTCATGTCCTCTTGCGACGAACATAATTCCTCCACTTTTCCTGGGGAGGAAGAGAAAAAAAGACTGCATTTTATATTTACAGGGGAGCTTAAATGTACAGTATTCTTGAGTGCACAGTATTACTCCGACTAAATTCGCAGGCGCGTTGGTGTTGAATATGAGCAAAATTAAAGTGAAAAACCATAAAGTGAAAAAGTTCTTCTAAATTTGACACAACAAAGAGAATAGCGTGACCAAGCCTGCCAAATTGAATGAATTAAAAAAGCAATAACAAACGAGGCTCCAAAATCACGAAAAATCGAGCCCTCCTCCCAGTTGCCGGTTGCTCGGGGCGTGACTGCTCACTGTGCTGAAAACGCATCCTGCCCGACTCTTACCTGTCACTCAGATGTGTTCTTGTACTAACATATGTGCCCAACTGTCTGTCATGTTATCTACAGGCTGAATAACATGCCGCTCTGCTTTATCAACTACGGAAGCATGGAACTGCCAATGTGGCGTAAACATTTTTAA
>NC_141263.1:7250000-7562500 GCF_054856545.1 Hippocampus guttulatus
AAGCCACACATGCAACACAAATGTAAATACAAAGCATAAATATAAATGTGCTTTTTCCAGAGCCATCATAATATCCAAAAACAGAACGAAACCCAATAATAACTCTCCCATACATTATCCACGTATAATAACTCCAAAATGCAGTACTGTATTTATAATATGAACAACATGCAAGAACAATATTATTCTAACAAACATGGGCAATATTATAATCATGTTTAAAAGTGAAAAACATCTCATCTTATTGTATTCTGCTTTATTCATTAATTTTGTTTTTACAATTGCTTCTACTGCATTTTCCTCTGCACGCTTTTCCTTTTCATTATTATTATTATTATTTTTTTTAAATTATTCTTGTTGGGCGGCCTGGTGGTCCAGTGGTAATCACGTCGACCTCACAATGCAGAGGTCGGGGGTTCGATCCCGGCTCCGGCCTTCCTGTGTGGAGTTTGCATGTTCTCCCCGTGCCTGCATGGGTTTTCTGCGGGTACTCCGGCTTCCTCCCACATTCCAAAAACATGCATGGCAAGCTGTTTAAACACTCTAAATTGTCCCGAGGTGTGAGTGTGAGCGTGGGTGGTTGTTCGTCTGTGTGTGCCCTGCGATTGGCTGGCAACCAGTTCAGGGTGTCCCCTGCCTACTGCCCGAAGACGGCTGGCATAGGCTCTAGCACCCCCCGCGACCCTTGTGAGGATAAGCGGATCGGAAAATGGATGGATGGATGGATATTATTATTGTTGTTGTTGTCTTAATTCACTCCCGATCAATTGCAAGTGCAGTCACTCATAAAGAGCTTATGCAGGCGTAGTGAGGCTCTTGGTGCCGTACAAATGTATTCACGAGAAAAGGTCAATTTTCTATTCATTTGTTTGATACGGTCTTGGATACTTGCACATCACACTTGCATGAACAAATCTCCTATATCTCTTTAAAATGATATCTGTTTGGTTAGCGACACTTGTTTGGTTGGTCAATGTTTATGGCATTCAATCCTGGGACTTGTTAGCATAAGAATGTATACAAGGAGAGTGATTTCCTGGTAAAATGGCGCTAATGGCATCAAATGGTTTAAGAAAGGAAATTCTCACAATTCACTTTGTTTTCAGCTCAACATGCATTACCTATAAATAGTCATGTTTTTATTTTTTTTCCAATTTATTAACTTCAGTATTACGCTTACAACCTTTTATCTACTGCCCCCAAGTGGCCAAATTAAAAGCACTTTAAATAATTGAGGGCAGTCCAGTCATTGTTTCGTGAAATTGCATATGTGCTTTGGCTTCTTGGAGGTTGCATCACATTTCTTTGAAGATTTATATTATTGAAGTCTTACGATGAGTATCACACTTTGTATTTACATTTATTTCGGCGTTTGTTTATCAGACATATTTGTGAATCATAAATCTATCATTCTTACATCTAATGGGGACATAAAGTGTAATAACTTTCATCCCAAACAAACAAGCTTTTTTAAAGCATGTTTTTTTTTCCTTCGAAGTTTCCCATTTTGATCCTGATGTGGAGCACCACAGGTAGTTGTGGCTAAACCGGGATTTAGAGTATAATCACCCACGAGTGAGACACAGAGAAGATTAGGGGAAGTGTGCCGCACTCAGCCGAGTTCCCTAATTAGTTGTGAGAGAACACACAGTGCTGTGGCTGCGATGGGAATGTAGCAACTATTGGCTGCTGTTTATATTGTAATATGCATTACGTGATGTGCCTGAGGAATTCAAATTGGTGTTGCTTAATTATGATATAGTACTTGTTTTTGTCATTAAGTGAGCGCATGTGTACACATATCCAGGGAGTGTTGGGATAGTTCATTTCGTCTGCTAACGAGTTCTAAATTCATTTCATAACTTTTCGAAATGAACTTGCTCAGTACAACAAGCCATTACTCTCAAATTATTGGCATTTCCCCATCGATGCCACCTATTCCGTCCACACTAAAAGATAGCTGCAAGTTTCAAAGTACAATCTCATGTGGAAAAACTTGCTGCTGGAATGCACTTTTTTAAATGAAGGAATTAAGGACCGCAGTCTTAAATGTGCAAGCACAAATCTAATTTGAAGTAGGAACCAGGCTGAGGTAGGAAATGAGCTGTCACACACAATCTAATGAAGGCCCACACTCTCACTCTTGTGTGCCTCAATTGTGTGTTGAGGGTGCAAGTGTGCAGGGTGTCCCAATTCTCCAAAGTGCTATGATGCCCCGCCCCCTTGCGCCCTTGTTCCACACTTCGACCGAGCTCTCATCCTTGACCCCTCAGTCAAAGTCTCTTACCCACTTGTCATTGCGGATTTCCCCAAAATAGTGCAAACATGGCGATGTTTGGTGGAATTCCTGTGCCTGTGCTGAAAAAAAAGGCTTTTCAAGTACATACATCAAATTATTACTACTTTAAAATTTGGTATATATGTCATTTCAAACGATGCATTAAAGTCACCTGCGTATTTTGTCAACGAAAACTAAATGAAAATATTTTCGTGATTGCACATTTTTCACCAGATGAAAAGAAGACTGGATGATACACCCCCCCCACCCACCCACCCATTAATAAACCATAATTGGGACTAAAACTGTGTGCATTTTCGTGGACCAATGAAGACGAAACGAAAATGTAATTCACTATATAAACACAGGGCTAAAATCTATGGACGTTTTAGTGTACATAGAACATAGACGAGACGAAATTCTATGATTTTGTCAAATCCTGTCTCCTCCGCCTCCTCCTCAGCCACGAACACAGAGTGACACACCCCCTTTCAAATCTGAAGCGAGCCAGCACAGCGTGCACAAACACATGGCCTGGGGTGGTTTCACGGTGAAAGGTTAAAAGTAAAGCAGTAATGGCCACGTTTTGCACGGAGAGACGTAATTTAGAGAGCCCCGACCTTTGCGCTGAAAATAGTAACATATCCCACAATCACATGCGGCCGACCATATTAGTAGTGAGCTCCGCCTTTCCCATTTGCTGGTCAGGTGGATTCCTTTGCGCAACTACACTTTGTTAGTGTATTATAAATTAACCATCTGTAACATACACAGAGACTTTGAACAAGCGGCGAGGGGTCCGTGTGCCTTTTCTTCCAATCCAAGCTGCCGTCATGCTTTCCATTTTGATGACGCGTGTAGCCGTGCAAGGTTTCTCGGTTTGCCAAATAAGGTGTTCCTTGAACTTTTTCAATTACAACAACGTATAGAGGATACACTGTTTCCCCACTGCGATGAAAATATTTCTCTTATGCTAATTCTTGTCTTTAAATGAAGGCAATTTTGTTGTTCCTGTTGTTGTTGTTTTGATAGATTTGTCACAGTATTCATGAAGACATTTAGGCAGTATGTGAATCCAAATGTGCAAAATCTGGTGACTGAGTTTGTTGGAGGTGACCCAATGGTCGACTGGTTAGCGCGTCGACCTCACAGTACAGAGGTGCAGGGTTTGGCTCCGGTTCCGGCCTTCCTGTGTGGAGTTGGAGTGGAGTGGGCTTTTTCTGGGTACTCCGGTTTCCTCCCACATTCCAAAAACATGCATGGCAGGTTGATGGAATACTCGAAATTGTCCCTAGGTGTGAGCACGGATGGTTGTTTTGTCCAAGTGTGCCTTGCGATTGGCTGGCAACCACTTCAAGGTGTCCCCTGCCCACTGCCCGGAGACAGCTGGGATAGGCTCCAGCACACCTGCAACCCTCGTGAGGATAAGCGGAGTCGAAAATGGATGAATGGATGAGTGAACCACCACATATTTGTGATTAGCCCTTAGCAAATTCACTTGCAAATTTGGCCCCTATCTTCTGTTGTTCCATTAAATAACGTGCTATTTTTGCACTCAGGCAAAAACACTTTATTGCATGACTTTGTTGCTATCTTGTGATATCTTGGTGCCAAAGTGAATTGAAGAATTTCATTGAAAGTCCTTTGTCACCATTTTATGGCATTTCTCAACCTATTTAGGGGGTTATGAGTTGTGGATTTTCGCTCTTGGCAGCAGGGCATGGTCCAATTCCCCAGGCGAATGCTACATTTCAGGTCTTGAAACCTTTTCACACTGCACTTAGAAATCAATGAGCAACACACTGTCAATGAACCCATTCATTATGTGATATGAGGGTGCAAAGATGGAATGCCTCGTCACGGCATGACATGGAAGGCACAAATAGTTTTAGATTTCTTATTTCTGATAAGCGGAATGTTATTGCTCGGTGAAGTTGTCGACACAGTTTTTGGTGATGTGTCTGCTGCCACATACATGTGTTTCACAGTAATTTGCTAGCATAGTGCTGATGCCACGGGGGAAAATCAAACCCATGTTATCTTGTAGAGGCTTGTGTCTCCTGACAAATGCTTTTAAAGTGTATAAATGTATTCTCTAACCTGGACCTTGATTTCTGCACACAGATAGATATGTTTGTGTACAGCTCCCAGTCCCACGCTGTGTCACAACATCTCTTGCTCTTTGCATGGAATTAAGATTTAACGAAACACATTTTTTCGATTTTTGCTTTGGTTGTAGACTCCTTTTGGGAGGGGGGGGGTGCTTTCTTGTTATTGTTACAAAAATGTAAAATGTGACAGTTCACTTCAGTCACCCGGTGAAATTGACGGGATACTGCATATAGTTGAACAATAATTTTCTGTCATTTGGCAGGCTTTCTTAGGGAAAAGAAAGTAAGCACTGATGCTGAGGAAAAGAGCAGAGGTAATGCTAAAATATCTGCGTTCACGCATTTGGGGGTACAGTACTTTTAGATTGTCAAAGTGAATCATGATAAGTGATCACATTCGACACAGAAGAGAGATCGAGCAGCAACGGATGAGGTGTGTGTGCAAAGTATGGAATCAGATATTAAATACGTGGGACTGTTCGTTGAGTGATGCTCCTAGCTCTTTTCCCAACAGATTGCACATTTTAACTGGATTTCTCCCTCCAGGCTGCACCTCTGTCAGTCATAGGGTCAGTCAACCAACAGATAATCGGTCTGTCATCCCGCGGCAGCCATGCACACTTGCCCTTCAGCACAGTGGCCATGTGACAAAACACGAAGCTATTTTGCATTTTGAATCAATAGAGACATTTTAAAGAGCTGGGCCTTTACCCTAAGCTTATTGGACACTCAATTCCAATCATTACTGTCCCTTGTTGCCTTGAATATGAGTTAAGACATGCCTTCAGTTTGTGTACAGTAATCTTCGCTTTAAACAGTACGGTTCAAATTTGAAAAAGTGTGTATGCCCTGTATATAGCAAGGTATACATCTGGCAGACAAGACATAGGGTATATAAAGCGGCATAACCAATTTGCAGGAACAGTGTACTAAAATATCTGTACCAAATTATTGACGACTGGATGTCCTCAGAGTCAAGATGGCAGACATCACCAAAAGTGGTTGCGATCAACCAGGCCAAGATCTTGTGGGACTTCCAGATCCAAACTGACAAATTGGTCATGACCAATGTGCCTGACATAGTGGTGGTGGTATGATATGTAAAGGGGAAGTGTACATAAATGATCCCAAAACAGGCTGAACACCATATACAGTACATGTAGGTAGGTAGGTAGGTAGGTAGGTAGATAGACATTCTCCTCTCCTCTATTATGGCGCAGCTGCATATGGGACGTGGAGGCTCCTTAATGGCTTGTGAAGCCTGCTCACTGCATCTGGGCTGTAATGCCCAACCCTCCTTGACACTTCCGCACCCCACCTCCACACGCGCTAGTCTGTGTGACATGTATTAATGTGTGCCAGTTTCCTGAAGCTATTTTTCAACTCCATACTGCTCTACTCTTAAATGAGCTTAGTCTATCGCTGTTTTTCCCCCTTGCTCCCCCTTATGTCTTTTCATTTCATCTGCAAAAACAGGGCACTGTAAAAGGCGACCATGCGGACTTCTGTTTTGTATCTCCCTGTTGGTCATTTTTTCTGTGTCTCTTATACGGGGTTTGTCTGTTCCAATTTGTTGCATTCAATGACAAAGCTATTCTAATTCTTAATGGTTCCCCACAAAAAAAGGGAGGTTTGTTCAGGTGCCGTTTCCAAATGTATAATTAAGCATTACTTTACAATTTTCTGGTATTGTCTCTTTTACTCTGCCCAAGATAATCTTTTTGAACAAGGATAATTTATCAAATCAGAAAACATGTCAAACATCATGTATTTCCTTTCATGTACTCAGGCTAGAAAATTAATTGTCATCGCCTTTCCCAGTTGTCTCCAGGCTCGGAAGAAGACGAACATGAGGGTCCCGTGTGTGAGAAGTTGGGTCGCATTCAGTTCAGCGTGGGATACAGCTTCCAGGACTCCACCCTCACTGTAAAAATCCTCAAGGGCCAGGAATTGCCAGCCAAGGATTTTTCCGGCACTTCTGACCCCTTTGTCAAACTTTACCTGCTGCCTGACAAGAAGCACAAACTGGAGACCAAAGTGAAGAGGAAGAATCTTAATCCACACTGGAATGAAACATTTCTGTTTGAAGGTTTGAATGACAAACTTATTTAATTGATAATGGCCATTGTATAGATTCCTTTCAGTAATACCGCCAGAGATTTGTTTTTCTTTTGCATGGATGAATTTCTTACAGCACAGCATGGTGTGTAGGCCTCACAATTCTGAGGTTCCTGTTTCAAATACTAGCTCTATTACCGTGTTAATTTCTTTTAAGATGCAAAATTTTCGATACTATCACCCCGCCCATCTGTCCCGAAGTCTGAAGCAATAGGCTCCAGCTCACACCTCACCCAAATGAGTGCTATAAAAAATGAACAGTTCTCTCATTACAGTCGGAATTATCCTAGTTTTGAATATTTCATTCTAGCTCATTTTTATTTCAGTTTGACTATTGGTTTTTTTTTTAAATTCAGAAAGTTTGAATTCATTTTTAAGAGTGAGTTTGTTAGTTTTAATATGACTGTTAGTTGTTATTTTTATTAATATATGGAGTATTTGTGGAGTGCAAGATGAATAAAAAAAGGTCAGTTAATATTGTGTAACAAAGTACAAATCTCAAACTACACTTCAACTTTCTTTTTGCTCTACGGTCAAACAGTAATGCTCAAGTCAAGACATTTCAAATAAAACCAAAAGCTCGTTTATGAAATGAATTGACAAAGATGAAAACAATTTGCTTTGCAGTAATTACAGTTACATAAGTAAAAAAAGTAAGTAGTTTCAATTAATTCTCCATCCATCACTCCCTGGTTGTTTTCTGAATTGCATGACTGAAAATGTTTACATTTTTCAGGTTTTTGTCATTTCTTTCGTTTCCATTGACTAAAATTACCTTGATTAGAATAGATATTGTTGCCGTTTCTATCGGTGAGGACATTTTGCGATGAGTTTTTCTATTTCCCGCTGATCATTTGGACATCGGAGTATGGATTATACTGTACTTGTGTGCATTTCTATTTCAGGGTTCCCATTTGAGAAAGTGGTCCAGAGAACTCTATACCTGCAGGTTCTCGATTATGACCGCTTCAGCAGGAATGACCCCATCGGAGAGGTGTCCATCCCCCTCAACAAATTGGATCTGGCCAACATGCAGACTTTCTGGAAGGAATTGAAGCCATGTAGCGATGGCAGTGTGAGTAAAGGGGAAAAAAGAGGTGGCAGAAGGGATAAAATGGGAGGAGGGGAGATGGCACAGAATGGAATGGGTGATGTCATTGCTGGCTGCTGTGACAGTCCCGGGGGAGAAGTGGGAGTGGGCCGGTGGGAGAGGATAGAAGTGGATACTGAGTGTCTGACAGGTTGGTGGGTTGATCACAGACCGCTGGAGGAAAATACAGTAAGAAAAAGGGAGGACGATGGGAAAGAGCATTAAGAAAAAACGAGTCGCTGTTGTGTGTCATTTCTCCAGGGAAGTCGAGGGGATCTGTTGGTGTCTCTGTGCTACAACCCCACGGCCAACACTATCACTGTGAGCATTGTCAAAGCCCGCAACCTCAAAGCCATGGACATTGGAGGCACTTCTGGTACACACGCTCCTTTAATTGGTTCCTTTGCGCGTCCTTGTTGTGTGCACTTGGAATACATTGAAATATTAACGACTCTAGAGAGGAATTAAATCCATTACATCACACACATCCAGCGGAGTACAAGGCTAACAGTTCATACTCCTCTTCCCAGACCCCTATGTGAAGGTGTGGTTGATGAACAAGGACAAACGTGTGGAGAAGAAAAAGACGGTGGTAATGAAGCGTTGTCTAAACCCTGTTTTCAACGAGTCCTTTCCCTTCGACGTGCCTGCCCACGTGCTGAGGGAGACCACCATAATTATCACTGTCATGGACAAGGACAGGCTTAGTCGCAATGATGTCATTGGAAAGGTATCTCCTTGCCTCTTCTTTGCATCTTCCTGCCTCTTCCTCTTCCTGTGTGTATTTTTGACTCCATGACAGGCCAGCTTCATTTAATTACCCAGCTAGTCTCTACTGACCCCTGCTGGTTGATGTCATGCAACCTCTCAGCTGATCCATCCATCCATTTTCTCATCCACTTATCCTCACTCGGGTCGCGGGCGTGCTGGAGCCTATCCCCGCTGTCTTGGGGCAGTAGCCAGGGTACACCCTGAACTAATTGACAGCCAATCTCAGGATACACATAGACAACCAACCATCCGCCCTCACAATCACACCGAGGGAGAATTTGGAGTGCCCAATCAACCTGCCATGCATGTTTTTGGAATGTGGGAGGAAACCAGAGTACCCGTAGAAAACCCACGCAAGCACGGGGAGAACATGCAAACTCCACAAAGGAAGCCGGAATCGAACCCTGCACCTCTGCACTGTGAGGCCCACGTGCTAACCATTTTCCACCCTCGCTCAGCATAAAGGACTTAAAAATGTGCATTCTAAAATATGTAAATTATTCCTCCAGTCATGTTCACACCGTATGTGTCCATTAGCTTAGTGACAATATTGCTTCAACTCATTTTGCGAGTGCTGGCCCGAGCCTGTAAGAGGTCCTAAGCAGAATTTCATTTGGGGGCCCCACTCTCAAACCATGGTGGGACCTTTGCTTGACTGATATCCATACAAGTGTACTGTATTAAACTTGTTTCTAGGGTTTTGATATTTGTGTTGCCTCTCAGAAACACGACGCCCTAAGCAGCTTAGTTCAATTTTGTCACAGGCCGGCTCTGGTGGCCTGTGTCATTTGTGGCTTTAAGAAACACAAAGAGTGAAAGAAAAAAACATGGTCGTCAGTAACAAAAATATTTTTAGACCAAGCAGAGTGAAAAAGCGATGGAATCACTGTATTGTGGGGAAACAAATATGGGATCACCCTGTAAATTTCCATTCTCAAAATGAACACCTTCATCAGATTAGACCTGCTCATTATCCTGTTGTAAAACCTTGGAGAGCTGTTGCACCAAGTGGACTGACATGGATCATGGTTCCAACAGCAAGGATGTCATTTAAAACAAAATAGAGAATTATGAAAACGTCTTAAAGAAGACAAATCATCATGCAATGTTGCAAAAAATGATGGTTGTTCACTCGGGGATAAACTTGTACCTCAAATCGGCGATTGCTGTTTGTTCACCGTCTAACCACTGAATCCAGTGGATTACCACTTGTACATTTGCCCAAAAAAACCCACATCATAGATAGGCCCAAAAAACGTAAGATCCAACTTTATTATCGTGGTTAATAGAGTGCACTTTTATTGTGGTTTGTCGACACAAGTTGTTTCATCCATCAGCAGATTCGTTGATGTCTGATTTGGATTTGTGTTAAAAGCCGGGCGCAGCGGAAGACTCAGCGTGACTTTTATACTGTCTGTATTTACTGCTTTGCCAGGCTCTTCTTAAAAAGCCAATTCTCTTTTGATAACACAGTACGTGAGCTAACATTGTCTCTTCTCCTCGCAGATTTATCTCTCATGGAAGAGTGGCCCCGCGGAGGTAAAACATTGGAAAGACATGATGGGTCATCCACGCACTGCCGTGGCCCAGTGGCATGCACTCAAGGCCTGAGGGAGCGAGCCGGCTCTGCTCCCCGTGCCCTCAGCACACATCCCCTGCTCTCGAGCTGCAGTCGCGGACTGCAGACAGTGTGTGTCACCTCTTTGTTCTCAGGCCTCTTTGAAATCCTGTACTCCTAAATTTCACCCCTTGTCAAACAGTGATGCCCACTTGACCCGCTCTCATTCCTCTGACCCTTAAATGTATTTGATGTCCACCCACTTCCTCCTTGTACTGTCTTTTTATGAGATTTTTTCTTTTTTTGGGTCACGATACCACTGTGTCTTTCTTGTCATCCACTCCTAGTGTTAAACGCGATAGCAGTATCTCTTGCCACACAAGAATACAAACTGTTAACCAAAAACGGATGAAACGTGGATCGAAGCTCCACTGTGGTGATAACCATAGAGATCAGACGCAGCCGTGCGTGCCAATGACACTGGCCCATCTGATGTTGGTGTCAGGGAGCAGCCCTCTCACTTGCTCGACTCTGCTGTTGCTGTCACTGCCAGTCTCTATCCTGATTCTGCCCCAAACGTCAGGAAGTTGATGAATGCAATAGGCTCCATTTAAAATGGAGTGGATGTAAAGTGGACTTTTTCTTTTTTGCTCCGGCAGCTGTGTAATTATTCACCTTGACTGGAACCCCTTGTTGTCTGTGCGTGCTGTGGGTGATGTGCTGTGACCCCCAAATGAAGTTCTTAAAAAAGAGGAGGATTCAATGACAAAATCTCCTGTACTAGGCCGCAAAGTTACAGTGTTAAAACCCTGCTCTGTCTTTTCGAACAGAAAAAAAAGAGTAGAAGTGATTGTTATCTTTTGTTGACAAAAAATAATGAAGAATCAAGTTGTTCCTCCAGACAGAGAAAATAAGCAAAAGCCAGCTTCACGATGTGGTGGTTGTGATGTATTTGTGTGTATCAATGGATGAATGAGAGAGCATTTTGGCCTTGGTAGGCCTCTATGACAGATGATTAATTTTACATTAATAAAATGAGGCATTTGAATTAGTTCCAAAGAAAACACATGCTATTTCAGCGTCACTATTTTCATTAGGCGGTGGTCTCGGGGGATCACCGTTGGCAATTGTATTATGACATGATTGTTCAAAATAACACAGCTTTTTGTCAGGTGATTCATAAGAAATCCATCGAGGTTAACTTCTGCCTTCTTTTCAGCTGCAAAGTCGAACTCTTTGCCAGCAGCAGATTAAGTTTGGTCCATTCTGGAGTTTTGTCTTCCGGTTATTTGTTTCATTGGTTCAAGAATGAGAAAATACTTTTCATTGTACTTTGTGAAGGAATAAAGCAAGGTCTAATATTCGTGTGTGCGTGTGTGTGTGTGTGTGTGTGTGTGTGTGTGTGTGTGTGCGTGTGTGCGTGTGCGTGTGCGTGTGTGTGTGTGTGTGTGAGTGCATACAAGACTATTTAATTAACAACACTGTTCATTAAGTTTGTGTGCAATATGAGACAGGTTTAAAAGACAGTGTTTTTGGTTTTCATGTTTTGAGTTGTATTCTTTTATGTCTGCACTTGAAGATGGCAATGCTGGAACAAACCTTTCATAACAACACATTACAGGGTTATTTTCATATCATTTGGATGGCAGCTGGAAGCTTAATCTTACAAAGAAAACAATGACAGATTTTAGGTTTCGACCAAAACAACTAACCACACCAGTGCTGGCATTGCAACCCCCCCCCCCCCATGCACACATGCTATCTGGCACAACACGCTCCACGTCCAGATCCCACCATGCTTTGCTGCTCACCATATGCACGCATGCTGCAAGAGCCAGAAGAAAGAGGAAAGGTGAGACAGGACAGTCATCGCCTCTCTGCAACACAACAAGGTCCCCGGAGCGCATCACGTCATCCTGAAATAACCTCCAACGTAGTTGTTTGTTTATGCTGATGGCCATGTGTGATAAACAAGGCGTACGTTATCTGTGATACTGATGGCAGAGAATTACATTCCAAAGGCATGCGGCAAGTCACCTTAATTAATGCAGCTACGAATTCTTGTTCGATAACCGTCAGGGTTTGGTGTATTCTTTTCTTCAAAAAATAAGGTACGAATGACTTTTTTGTTCTCGACACTATCATCGAATTTACAACACAAAGACTGTTTAAGTGAAAGAGAGGTTATCCAGCACTATCTAATGTACACACTGTATAAATTACAATGACATTTCCAGTGTGGGCAGGATTATTTGGGTATCACTATCTGTCTTCGGCATCTGTAAGGTGTTCAACGTCAAATACTCACTGATTGTTTCTTTTTCTTATTTATTATACAGTGTATGTAAAAGATAAATGTGTACATACATAAAAGCACATCTCATATTGTTTTCAAATCCATGCTTTTCACCACTGATACATCAACTAGGTAAGACAAAGGTATATTCTGAGAGGCAAATCTTGAAATACAAAATACCAAATTTCCCAAGTCGGCTGGAAGTGAAATTCTCTAGAGGTTTTGTTGAAATAGGATTTTTACAATTTGCGCTCCATCTTGTTGCAATGGCGAAAACAAGGCAGGCACGAGGACTGCCAAGTCTACTGTCAGCATTCCATTGGGCTTATTACAACTACAAATTTGTAAATGTAATGTGCCAAAGACGCAAGACAATCTGAACTGATTTTATTCATCCATCCATCCATTTTCCAAACCGCTTGATCCTCATTAAGGTCGCGGGGGGTGCCGGAGCCTATCCCAGCCGTCTCCGGGCAGTAGGCGGGGGACACCCTGAACCGGTTGCCAGCCAATCGCAGGGCACACAGAGACGAACAACCATCCACGCTCACATTCACACCTAGGGACAATTTAGAGTGTTCAATCAGCCTGCCACGCATGTTTTTGGAATGTGGGAGGAAACCAGAGTACCCGGAGAAAACCCACGCAGGCCCGGGGAGAACATGCAAACTCCACACAGGGAGGCCGGAGCTGGAATTGAACCCGGTACCTCTGCACTGTGAAGTCGACGTGCTAACCACTGGACTACCGGGCCGCCTCATTTTATTCATGTACAGGTTATTTATTATTTAAAAAATATATATACAGGTCAGTCCTTTTGATGATGTCAAGGCCAGCAGAGAAGGCACACCACTGGTATTTTGTCTGTTCCGTTCACACTTACCAAAACAACATCCACACTGGACTACAGCTCAGTGTATTGTTGTGAAGGAGATTAAGTCAAACATGGGCTTTTATCCAAAGCATCCATCCACAAAACTGAGGTGGCACACCAGTGAGCAGTTCTCCTGCGCATAGCTGAATGCTGGGGATGTGGGAGGCGGAGGGATAAATGGAGCAGGAGAATGAAGTATTGAAATTCCTGGTGAGCAGAGGGTGGCGACACAGCTGAGGATCAACCGCGGAGCTGTCACGACACACAGGAAGCAGCGGTGGAGGATGACAGCAAAGCTGGGCCACAGATAGGTACAGTGGGTGTGCGTGGGAAAATGGTAAATGTACACTCCAAACATGTCTCAGAGCTGCAGGGATCTTATTTTTAGTCCCAGCATCGGTGGGTTCCACAAGTGACATATATTAAATTCTTTCAGAAAACATGTTTTGTCAAAGACGTTTCAGCATTATAAATGACTTCTGTTTACACACATGCACAAACACTCAATGTGCCCTAACAGTACTGAAAGCCTTTTGAGCATAAATTCCATATTTTTCGTATTTTTCTCGAGGTCTGTGTACTCGTATGCTTTTTATCCTCACTATAACTCATATATGTGGCAAAATTCATAATCTTGTGGTTTTAAGCAACATTGCCAACCATTGTGTCTGTATGTGCACGTTCAGCTTCGGACATCCGCGCGCAATAGAAATGCATTCAGAAGAGATGTCGGAGTGAAGGACACTGCATGACTCAAGGACTTGTGAATGTGAGCTGCCACCGCTCCAACAAACGTTTGTTGGGCAGATTGATCATGAAACATTGATGCCCAGGATACTATTCGGTATACATCAACTATGATCAATAATTTTGGAACTGTATATTGACATGATGAACACAGTGGAGCCCAGTGTTGATGAAAAACTAGTGGTGGACTTCAAGTTACAAGATCCAATTTGAATAATACAGTGATGTTGTTGTGAAGCCATTTAAAATGGCCGCAAGCCAAAGTGAAGGTTATTGTCTGTGTGAAGATGATTCATCACATCCGTCAGAACTTGAACTTGTTTGCTAGTTGAATTATGATCATTTTTGTAGTGTTTTTTAGGCAATTGTGCTATGTGGCCAATTGTATAAATATTTTTTTAAACCACTTTTTCAACACCAGCATTTCCCCCCTGCAATTTCAAGGTCGGATAAAAGACCTTTCAACCATTTGACCCTTCCCCTGGCCTATTATTTGCATGAATCGTGAATTGAAACAGTTAGACCTGTTACAGTATTAAGTGACAATGTCCAAAATAAAATCTTCTGAAACCTCACACACATGGGCTGACAAATGTCCTCAGCAGAATAAACATTCCAATTTATTTTAAGACATTGTTCATACAAATTGTGGTCAGCATGTGCTGTTTTTTGTATTGTATTAAAACACCTTGTCTGATGTATACAAACATTATAATTTGACCTGCGGTCACAGGAAGGCTTGATCTAATTTAATAATCTGCGCACATCTGGCCAGAGGGCTCTTCTCCTCTCGTCTGCAGTTGAGGATTACAATGAAGGGATGAGAGGGTGGAGTCATCAGAATCAGAATCAGAATCAGAATCATCTTTATTGGCCAAGTATGTAGAACACACAAGGAATTTGTCTCCGGTATAACACGCTGCATTAGTATCATCGTAAACAACAAATCATTGAACCATTTTAGAGTAACCAGTAGCAGTATTTGTAGTACAAGAAGAGTGACTAGGTCAGTGACTGTTTAAGGAGTTAATGGCTAGAGGGAAGAAGCTGTTTAAGTGTCTACTGGATTTGGTGCGCATGGATCTGTAGCGTCTGCCTGAGGGGAGTAGCTGGAAAAGGTGGTGGGCAGGGTGCGGGGGATCCAGGAGGATTTTCCGTGCCCTTGTCTTGATTCTTGCAGTGTGCAAGTCCTCAAGAGTGGGTAGGGCGGTGCCAACGATTTTTTCCGCCGTCCTAACTGTCCGTTGAAGTCGGATTTTGTCCTTTTTTGTGGCGGCCCCAAACCAAACCGTGATGGAAGAACACAGGATTGATTCGATGACTGCCGTGTAGAACTGTCGTAGCACCTCCTGTGGCAGGCCATGCTTCCTCAGCAGCCTCAGGAAGTACATCCTCTGCCGCGCCCTTTTCAGGATGGAGATGGTGTTGACTTCCCACTTCATGTCCTGGGAGACTGTGATTCCCAGGAACTTGAAGGTCTCGACGGTTGACACGGGGCAGTTGGATAGTGTGAGGGGCAACTGTGGAGAAGAATGTTTCCTGAAGTCCACGATCATCTCTACAGTCTTGAGCGTGTTCAGCCCGAGGTTGTGTCGGCTGCACCAGAGCTCCAGCTGCTCCACTTGTTGGCGGTACGCAGACTCGTCGCCGTCTTTGATGAGACCGATGACCGTGGTGTCGTCAGCGAACTTTATGAGTTTGACAGCTGGATCTGTTGAGGTGCAATCGTTTGTGTAGAGAGAGAAGAGCAGTGGAGAGAGGACACATCCCTGTGGGGCTCCAGTGCTGGTGGTGCGTATTGATGATGTTGTTGCTCCCAGTCTCACCTGTTGTGTCCGTCCCGTCAGGAAGCTGAGGATCCACTGGCAGATCGTAGGGGACACACCGAGGTGGAGAAGTTTGGGGGTGAGGAGTTCCGGGATGATGGTGTTGAACGCAGAGCTGAAATCCACAAACAGAATCCTTGCATAGGTCCCTGTGCTGTCGAGGTGCTCGAGGATGTAGTGCAGACCTATGTTGACCGCGTCTTCCACAGACCTGTTTGCCCGGTAGGCAAACTGGAGAGGGTCCAGCAGGGGTCCGGTGACGTTCTTTAGGTGGTTCAGCACAAGGCGTTCAAAGGACTTCATGACCACAGACGTCAGGGCGACAGGCCTATAGTCGTTCAGTTCCGATGTTGCCGATTTCTTGGGAACTGGGATGATGGTAGACTGTTTGAAGCAGGATGGGACCTCACACAGCTCCAGGGATCTGTTGAAGATTTGTGTGAAGACCGGAGCCAGCTGGTCAGCGCAGACTTTCAGGCAGGAGGGGGACACTTTGTCGGGCCCCGCAGCTTTCTTGATCTTCTGCTGCTTGAAGAGCCGTCTCACGTCCTGTTCGTGGATCTGTAGTGGAGAAAAAGAGGGTGGGGGGGGTAGATAGAGTAGTTTCTGGCAGAGGTGGGTGTGTGTGGGAAATGGGGGTGTCCTTTTCAAATCGGCAGAAAAACATGTTTAGTTCATTAGCAAGACCCTTATTGTTCACTGTTTGGGGGGATGGCATTCTATAGTTAGTGATTGCTTTCAGGCCATTCCATACAGATGCAGAGTCGTTAGCAGAGAACTGGTTTTTCAGCCTCTCTGCATAGCTTCTCTTAGCGATGTTAATTTCCTTTGTCAATTGGTTTCGGGCGTGTTTGTACAGTGCCCGATCTCCACTTCTAAATGCGGCCTCTTTCTCTTTCCTGAGTTGCCTGAGTTTGGGAGTAAACCATGGTTTGTTATTGTTGAAGGAGCGGAAGGACTTCATTGGTACACACATGTCCTCACAGAAACTGATGTATGATGTTACAGTGTCTGTGTATTCATCCAGTGTGCCCGTTGAAGTTTCAAAGACGCCCCAATCAGTGCAGTCTAAGCATTCTTGTAGAGCTAGCTTTGCTTCATCTGTCCATTTTTTCACAGTCTTAACAACCGGTTTAGCACATTTGAGTTTCTGTCTGTATGTAGGTATTAAGTGGATTAAATTGTGGTCAGAAAGACCCAATGCTGCACGGGCGACCGATCGGTATGAATTTTTGATTGTTGTATAGCAGTGGTCTAGAATGTTGCCTTCTCTGGTGAAACAGTCGATGTGCTGCTTATATCTGGGAAGTTCACGGTTAAGATGTGCTCTATTAAAATCGCCCAAAATTATCAGGGGTGACTCTGGGTATTTTAGTTCGAGGTTGTTTACTTGTTCGGCTAGCGTTTGTATCGCCGTGTTAGCGTTAGCTTGTGGCGCAATGTAAACACCGATTAGTAAAAAGGAGGTGAACTCACGTGGCGAGTAGAATGGCTTGCAGTTTAAAGACAGCGACTCCAGGTCCGGGCTGCAGTGTGCGTCGAGCTTCGTGACATCAGTGCACCATTCTTCGTTGATATAGAAGCAAATCCCGCCACCTTTCGATTTCCCTGATAGCTCCGTGTCGCGGTCGGCTCGGAGAAGGCGGAAGCCGGGTAGATGTAGCGCGGAATCCGGGTGGCGGTCACTGAGCCAGGTTTCAGTGAAGCAGAGCGCAGCAGAACGTGCAAAGTTTTTGTTGGTCTTTGTGAGGAGAAGAAGTTCATCCATCTTGTTTGGCAGAGATCGTAGATTAGCAAGATGGATCGATGGGAGCGGGGTTCGAAATCCGCGCTGCCGGAGCTTGACGAGCACGCCGGCTCTCTTCCCCCTCCTCCGGCGGCGTTTCCATGCTCCGTACAGCGCAGCCGCTCCGCTCGCGATTAGCTCCGAAAAACCTTGTGGGTTTTCGCGTGCTGGTGAAAAAAGACCGAGCGTAGACTCCCCAATGCGCAGCAACTTTTCCCTCGTGTAAGTAAGCCGCTCAGGGTCGCCAAAAACTAACGAAAATGACAAAAACAGGGATAATACTAGGGAGCGTGTGACCGAGGCTGCCATTCCTGTCGGCGCCCAGCTTAATAAAATATTTAAATGCCTCAGAGCAAACATTGATGAGCTTTAAAAGGAAAGACAATTTCAGTGGTGCTTAGGATGCAATAAAAAGATTGGCTAATTCTCTCTGAAACCCAGAGGCATAGTGCCTCATAATGACCCATATGAGCACCATAGCTCGTGTAATAACTTTGAAGATGTTCATCCAGATAAATCAAATATGGGTGCTTCGGATAATTCATAATTGCCGGCTTCACTTGAAGGCATATGGCAGATGGATATGGTTTACATACAGTATGTGCCCATATTATCCATTTATAGAACTGTAGACATTTGCATCACATCCCCATCGGTTGTACTCGATCGTACCTTGTCGCCATCTGCTGAATATAAAGTGACACTGCAAGCGCGCAAAATATATTAGGTAATGAACTCAGCCGTTACCATATTTCAAGGTTCCTTTGCCTACATGATGGGGTCTCATCTGCGGTCAAAGGGCCAGCTCCGAACCCCACATGTCATTTCATGTAGCCTGCTAAGGCTTGCCACAATCTTTCATTGATTTCTGTTCAAACTGCTCTGAAAAAAATATACTGTATACCAGTATTTTTAAGGTATTCATGCAATATTTGGAATATCGATGAATGTGCCAGTTTTATTTTTTTGCATTTTGTTCAGTTGCTGTAGAGAATGTAAACTGAACTGTGAATTTAAAACCAAGGTGCAGGGGATATAAAGTCCGCTGTTCAAATGCTAGATTTGTTGTGATACAAAGAAAACATTTTTAGATCAAGGTCAAGCATGCCGATCTTTCTTTCACTGTTAATTTCACCTGGAACACACAAAACGCAATTAGGGAAAAATAAATCTTTTTAAAAGGGGAAGTACAAATCAACTCCTGAGGTAATGTGGTTGCACAAGTGTGCACACCCACTCACAAGTGGGTCCATAATTTTTTTATTATTATTTCCAGCAGAAGCCTGAAGGTTATGTTCTCGCGCTCAGAGCCATCTCTCCCATTAGGCCCTAATGGGAGAATGGTTCTCAAATAGTGGGGCGACACCCCCCCCCCCTGCCCCCGTCAAGGGGGCGCGTTTGACCTCGGGGAACATGCTTTTTTATTTTTTTAATTTATTTTTTTGTTCTCGAATAAAGTGCTAACCACTGGGCATGAATATTCATTACTTTCTATTAACTCTTAAAATGGAATAGATAATTGGCCTTTGAATTGTTTATTGTTTATTGAGCATATATAGTATACACAAGGGCGGCCCGGTAGTCCGGTGGTTAGCACGTCGACTTCACAGTGCAGAGGTACCGGGTTCAATTCCAGCTCCGGCCTCCCTGTGTGGAGTTTGCATGTTCTCCCCGGGCCTGCGTGGGTTTTCTCCGGGTACTCCGGTTTCCTCCCACATTCCAAAAACATGCATGGCAGGCTGATTGGACGCTCTAAATTGTCCCTAGGTGTGAATGTGAGCGTGGATGGTTGTTTGTCTCTGTGTGCCCTGCGATTGGCTGGCAACCGATTCAGGGTGTCCCCCGCCTACTGCCCGAAGACAGCTGGGATAGGCTCCAGCATCCCCGCGACCCTAGTGAAGATTAAGCGGTTCGGAAAATGGATGGATGGATGGATGGATAGTATACACAATAACAGGTTGACAAAAGTCAGACAAAAATTATGTAAGGAAAATTAGAAAGTAGATAAAAGAAGAAAACACACATCATCACGGTTGTATGCTCAAGGGAGTAGGAAGAAGTAAGTAACTTATCTAGTCCTACCCCTTATTTTGTGGCAATTTGATTTGATAATTTTTCAAAACAAAGAAGAAAAGAAAAATCTACATATCATCAAATGCTTTTACCCTTATGTATACTATACTATTCTATTTATACACCTTTTGGTTTGTATATATATAGTTATTCTTTCTCCTTTTGTATTTCAATTTTCTGATATTCATTATAATTTTCATTTCTTGAATACAATTGATAAGTTGATCAAATCCAAAACAAGAACAAACGGTTGTCTTACTATATTTTATAAGTATATCAAATTTATCTTTTTAATTCTGATTCATGTAGTTTTTTTGTACTAATCTTTTGAATTGGTTTTTGAACTCCTCCAACGATTTGCTCATTTTCAGGTCCGTTTCAAGCTTGTTCCACAGGTTGACACCTATTACTGATACACACCTTTGTTTGATGTTTGTTCTTGTTCTGGATTTTTTGTATTGATTTGTACCCCTTAGATGATAACAGCTCTCTCTAATTTCAAAAAGCTGCTGGATATTTTGGCAGAGGAGATTGTTATGTACTTTATACATTAATTGGGTAATCTTGAAGTCAACCAAGTCGTAGAATTTCATTGTGTTTAATTTGATGAATATTGGATTTGTGGGTTCTATATATTTAGACCTATTGATTATTCTGATTGGTTTTTTTTGGTAGTTTTAAAACAGGGAGTGTGTTTGTTTTACAAGCTTTTCCCCATATTTCTACACAGTAGGTCATATATGGGAGTAATAATGAGTAATATAATGTATACAAGGAACTCTTACTCAACACATCCTTCGTTTTGTGGAGTATCCCGATAGTTTTGGATATTTTTTTTATTATGTTATCTATGTGTGGCTTCCAGGATAGTTTTGTATCTATTACTAGTCCAAGAAACTTCAAAGAAAATTCAAATGCAAAGCAATGCCAAATTACTGTAAGATTAAAAAAACCAAAACAAACATTCAAAATAAGTCTAGGTGATGACCCGCGACCCACCTACAAACATACCTTTTGGAATTACGGCTGAAAATTCATCCTTGGTCTTTATCAGACTGTGACACACTTTCTCATGTGCACTTGGCAGATTTTAAATGTTTTTTTTTTTTAAATGGTCTTGCCACCATACCACAGACACATTTAAAAGATAGGACTCCCTGACTAGTTTTGTTCTCGTTTTTTCATAAATCTGGAAGGGATGTCTAGTTATTAGTAATGGCACTGTGGTTGCCATGAGTCATGAATTCCGACAACAACAAAAATAGTACCAATGATTACAAGAAATGATGGATGTCATACGGGTCGCTGTTGGTATCGTGGTACACTCGCCAGACTTGTGTGCAGGCAACGTGGGATCGGTTCCCATTCATCGACGGTGTGGAGATGGGTGTGAATGGTCGTTCATCTCAATATGTGCCCTGCGACTGACTGAAGACCAGTCCAGGGCATTGTCTGCCTTCCGCCCGAAGTCAGCTAGGATAGGCTCCAGCAACACTCCATGGCCCTCTTCAGGATAAGCGGCGTTGAAAATGGAGGGATGGATTAATAACACTGCTTGTTATTTCTGGCCCCGACTTTTTATGTGCATGCAGTTATATCCAAACCTCTTGCAAACTGGAAAATGGTCATGGAAAAAAAACAAGAGATGATCAATATGGATGAAATAACATTCTTGTGATGGTCACATCATAACTGCAGCACAAAAAACAAGATTGTTTCAATCCTAGGCAAAATGAATGTTGTGCTGCCTAGGATCATCAACTTAAATTCATCTTAACAAAATGTATCTCACATACTGATTGATGCTTTAGCAGCCCTGCACTTCTGTAACAAGAATAAAATGTTATCACTGTATTGTGGCCCACAATAAATTGCACACAACTGAATTGATAAAGTACAGTAATCCAGTTGGACGTCTTTCATAGTAGGTTATGTCACCATTATTTTCATTAAGCACATCAAAGAGTCTGTTAAATGGGGGGGGGGGGGGGGTCCTGGGGGGGATTTGGTTGCTCATCCACGTTAACCTTCCTTTTCTAGGTATTCCAAGCTGGGGGCATCCAACCTCTGCTCCTGATTGCGATTCTTTGTGAACTCCTTTAGCATCTCCATGACCTCTCCTTGGTAAATGTCTGGGGTGGGCTGAGCCTCTGCAAGCAAAACAGAAAGTGAGGGGATTCTTTTCACAATATTACAACAACAAAAAATAATGAACTCATAATCTTCTGATAATCAGGCATATATTTTCAAGATTCAAATTGTATTGTAATGGGAATAAAGATGCACATTTTTGAGGAAAAAAAAGAGTCATACGGTGATACTTAAACAAGAGCTTCAAATCAACACAGCTGATACCTGTACATCCGTCTGAGGCAAGTAGCAAAGTTTAGTGATTTTAACCTGATGTTGGTGTGCCCAAATACTGATGACTATAATTCATTCTTTTGACAACTACCGTATAACAAATTATGATTTGACAAGATTTCCTACAGAGGCACTATGGACAAATGGTTAGCACCACCGCCTCACAATTTTAAAATTCAAGGTTTGAATATGGCCTCTTGCTTTCCTGTTTGGAGTCTCTATATTCTCTTCGTGCTTATGTGGATTTCCTCTGGGTATTCAGGCTTAATCGGTAGGTGTGAATGTCAGTGTGATTGACTGGTGACCAGTTCAGGGTGTACTCTGCCTCTCGCTCTAAGTCATCCGTGACCATAATGCGGAAACGCATGCCAGAAAACCGACGGATGAATGGAGATTGAGTACATTACTGATCGTTATGCAGGTAACATATTGCGCTTCATTCAGCACAACTCCTTGTAATAACGCCCCATATTCTGTCAAATACTTTAATCTCAGAAAAAAATGTGCATACACAACTTTTATAAAACAAAAATAAAACATTTTTTCATGAGGTATAATTATCCCCGAAAAAGACAATACTTCAATGGGAAAATCAAGACATCCAATCGTACTCCCACAAAAGCCTATACAGGGATGGCAGAATATTCAAACTCCACAAAAAAAGGCTTCAAATGTGGGTGTTCGTAGCATTATAAGCTCATAAATTATCACATCTTTGGAAAGAAATACAGCAATGAAACAATTATTTCACCTGTTGCCCAGTAGTAGATGTCCCAGTCATTGCTGGGTTCATTGATTATTCTGTCATACTGCTGCAGCTGGATCTCACTCATCGTATTCAAGTATCGCTTGGCAAAAAGGCTACAGGGGGGGGAAAAAATCATTAGCCACAGTGAAAACGTTTGAAAACATGCACTACATTTAAACACATCAGTTGGCACAGTTCCCTCGACGGCCGGTATACTGGATGTTTGATAGGTCTCCCTGTTCCAACACAACTGTTTCAAATGATCAGAATCGTTATTCATCTTCTGCACATCTTGCTGATGAGCTGCTTGTTTGAATCAGTGTGTTGGAGCAGGGAGACATATAGGACAGCGGCCCTGGAGGACCGGAATTGCCCACCTCTGATTTAAAGACACAGGCCACAACGTTTGACCACCTGCACGATGTCGGATGGAATAAACTGTGTGTACCAACAATGCTGAAATTGGATTGGCAATTTGCACTGCATCTGATAAGGAGGTGTTTTTATTGAGCTCCAAAGCTCTGCATGAATATTGTTAAATTGTTACCTCTCCGACAGTCACCATTCTAAACTGAGCTTTGTCATATTTGTAAAGTATGAATTTATGTGCGGGGCTAAATCATGGAGGTGCACATACAGTATTCATTTGGCCTTTAGATGTATTGTATATAACTAGTATGTGGTGTAAAGCAACTTAATCAATGACTACATTTTTTTAGGGCAGCACAGTGGATGACAGATAAACACACCCGCCTCACAATGCAGATGTTGTGGATTCAAATCCGAGCTTCGGCCCTCCGGTGTGGAGATTGCCTGTCCTTCCTGTGCCCGTGTGGGTTTTGTCCAGGTACTCTGCTTTCCTCCCACATTTCAAAAACATGATCGGTCGGTTGATTAAAGACTGTAAATGATCCATAGCTATAAATGTGAGTGCAAATGCTTGTTGTTGTTTTTTTCTATTTGTGCCCTGTGACTTTTGCCAAACAGTTGAGGTTTGCACCCAGTTACTCTCAGCCAAAAGTCAGCTGGGATCGGCTCCAGCACACCTGAGACCCTGCTCGAGGTACAGGGAGTGTATGGGTGGATTCTTTAATAACCTGAGCAGTATGCAGTTCTCCAACATGCCCCTTTTACGGCTCTCGTACAGCAGGCGCCGTCTCTTGATGTCAATGGGCTCTCCAGGCTTTTCCTCCCAGGGGGGTAATGGTATTTCAATCAGGTCAGTCCTGGTATCATCAGGTGCATCGCCACGGTAACAACGGGTCGGGACCAGACCAGTGACCACAGGTCTCCATGCTGTCTGGCAGATCCCTGTCATCAGCTGGTACAAAACCACAAGAATATCAAATTAAATTAAATCTTAAACTCCTCAGCCAAACATTTTAAATTTCTATAATCATGGTTTTTTTCTAAGTAGAACTTGGAATTTTCACGAACTACAGTCAAACTAGAGATGGAACATTAGTTTTTTGGGGGTGATGGTTCGAAGTATGTTTTATCAATGCTACAATTATGAATCTTAGAATGAAGAAATGAGCCAAAATCATTGAATGTCAGTCTTTATCTGTGTCGTTTTAATAGCATTGGGCACCGGCAGTAAACATCTTGAAACCTGTTCGGGAGTGGAAAAGCCATTCACGCCACTGCTAAACAAATAAATCCATCGTCTTCAGACAAGTACTAAATTGTGGTCTCTGGCTCGGGCAGGTTAATAACTTTGCAAGGAGGTCAGCCGGTCAACAAGGCGTCATGAAATATATCGACCTGGCTCAAAGGAGATTCTAGAATATTTGTGTACCTCTTCGGATGTAAATGGTTCAGACCAACAACGCATATTATAGTGGCAATAGCCAATTGGTCAAAAAGTGGGGAACACCTGAGCGCATACAGCAGAGATACGCAACATAAGACGTGGGGTCTTCTGTCTCTTCCAAACGTATGCGGTATTACACATCATGATGCTCCCACTTGCGACGCAAATGAGCAAATATAGTGGTGTGATATGGCACTAAAGTTCGTTTGGTTTAGACATACAGGTGGTACGTTTGGTGGCAAGTAAGTGGGAAAACAATCCAATTTTTGTCTTCCTGTTTGAGAATACAAATGTCAATGACAGAACACGGCGGAGGAGTTGCATAATGTCTCTTGCTTGTCTGTTGTACAACAACTTGACTGTTGTACAATTATCCTAGCTCTACACAAGACAGATGTTTGTGCAATACATAAAAATATGAATACGTTGATGAAATACTCCACTTATATAATGGACAATAATACAGTCGGAAAAATACTCTGAGGGTTAAGATTACAGACAGTACAATATGTCGATTCAAATTACTCTCGCCCAAAAATAATAAATTGCAGATCACGAAAAAGAATTACTTCGAAAATAAATAAATACATAACTCACTCTTTTCGCAATAACGGAGGACAACATTTGGCTGCGCAGCGACCTTAACCTCTGTAGCTAAGTCGCAAAACGTCAGAAGCAATAAACGCCCCCTGACGTCAAACACCGTGTGATTGGTCCACGCTAAGCACGTGACGCATTGTGGGTAATATAATAGTTGCGTTGGTCTCAAAACAGTTCTCCTTCCAAAGTCACCGTACAAGTAGCAAAGCTGTTTGTACACAAGCGCATTTGTAACCAGAACCGTTCAAACGTGTATAATAGCTAACTACTGTATCCCCTCGCACATCCACATCCGATCAAGGAGTAGGAACCAATATTTCTTATGTTGCAAGCCGGTTGCATTTAGCAGGTACACATGACCAGGCAAGTACTTTAGCAACGCTAGTGTCAGTGGCCCAATGCGAAACTGTATCAATATAAATAATCCGTGGGAAGACGTGTGCATTGTTGACATTAAATTTGATTTTACAAGACATCGTTCTGTCGTGCTATGCTTTGATGCAAATGCACATTCATTGTTATATATCTGGTCCTAACGTTTGCTAACGTTAGCTTATGTTCGACGTCAACAAAAGTATAAATCTGGTCCAGCATCACGTTCCGCTTTTCGTTGATGCTGCACCTTGCATAAATGTGCATATCGAAACTCCCCATCTGAAGAAACCAAATTAGAAACAGCATCACGGTCATCGTCATTCTTTGAATGATTCCTGGCCCTCGTGATGGCTGCAGCCGGACCGAGTGAATCCAAAACGGCGACCGCAGACTTGTACTGTGACCTGAATCCAAAGGACGAGGTGAGCCTTTTCTTGGTTTACTGCGACAGCAGTAACTACGGCGCCGATTTTGGGCTGCATGAACTTTTCTCTGTGTCAAAAACATCTTAATTTGTAGTCTTGTTCCCTTTTTGTTGTCTTGTATCGTCACTTCATATTCCCATGTTCACGAATATGCTAAAGTTCGTATATGTTTTATTTTTTATTTATTACTGTATTCATTATTTACCCTGCAAGCATTTCCTCAAATATGATGATTCCCTCAGCAATGGTATGTAGTACAAATGTTGCTCAGGAGTGTAGTTTTGCTGAGTTGACACTGCACAGGATGAAATGTCGAAGATGCGCTCAGTTCTTTAATCTCACCACAGGATTTGGACAGAATCGATGAGGCAAATGACCTCTTCGATGATGCTGTACTTTCTGGCTCAGTTGATCAAGATAAGAAAAACACTTTGAATTCAGATGCTGGCGGGACAACGCCAACGAAAGTGGAAGATAATGTGGCCACGGTGAAAGCAGATGAAAAAGAAACAAACCAGCCACGAAGATTCTCATTGTATATTGGGAATTTCTCCTGGGTGAGTTGTACATCATACATACAGCATATTAATTAAGACAACGAGGCCAATGTATTATACTGTTGAATCGAAGTTACACGTTTTAAAGTGTGACACACACTCACTCACACTCACACACTAGAGGTAAGATCTTAAGCCCGAGCCCGACCCGGGCCTAAAATGTCAATCATTGCTTCGGGTCGGGCTTCTCTCTCGCTGACTTTTTTAAAATAAATATATGTTTAGTGCGCTGAGGCGTTTCGAGGCCATGAATAGTTTTGGCCACGAGAGACTGTGGCCAAAAAAACAGAAGTCATCACAACACGTACTGTCCTAAACTCTCTTGCAATGACAATTCAAAGAACTCCTTCCTGTCTCTGTCTATTATCCACCCGTCATTGTTCTTCTTTGTCTCTCTGCTTCTCTCTCAAAGTGCCACGCTAGATTCTTAAGGACGTACTGCTACTGTGGTTTATGGCTCAATTTTCAACCCGTCAAAATGACGGACGGCCTTAAATTTTTCCCGTCAACTGTTAAAAAAAAATCCGTCAATGATGGAAAATTGTCAGTTTATGTACCATCTGCAGAAACAGAAATATAAAATATGTAAATGTTTATACAGTCTTGTTTAACTTAGATTTCGTGACAAAAGACAGGCTTTAATTTGTTATCAGAATCAGAATCGCCTTTAATGTCATTGTATTACATACAACGAAATTTGGGTGCCACTCCTTTGTGCATTTCGTAAATCATTATCATAAATCACCCCTCCTCCTCCCTCTTGCTCACAAATAAAATATGAAATTTCGGGTTTGCTTCGGGCTCGGGCCTGCAAATCAAGTTAATTGGTTGGGGTCGGGTCGGGCTTTAATACCCGCGGGCCGGATTTTTTAGGCCCGATCTTACCTCTAACACACACACACACACACACACACACACACGCACACACAAACACAGGGTCAGGCAAAATGATCTGACACATTTGTAGGTTAGATAAACGGCAAATAACGAAACAAAAAAGTCTTTTTTTGAAAAGTACATATACAGTAATGCCATTCTGTTTCACTATGTTTTAAAAAATTAAGTGGAGTTATGGCGGTGCGAGGTCGGCCGGTTGACTTTTTAGTTTCAATGCAGATCCAGTAGCTCTGAAGTTGATAACCCATAACAAGAGCGTGTTTCGAGCTGGTACGGGATCATGTCTACCAAGATAGAAGTGCAAACAGAACGCAAGTTGTGTTGCAGTTACAGATTCGTTTGTTTTGATAAACGTTTCCACAATGAAAGCGCGATGCTCACCAGTCCAATTCATGGCAGCAACTGAAAAAGAAACGGAAAACAATGCCATTACAAAGAAACAAAGCAAAATGGCATTATATGAAAAAAATTGTACTTTTCGAAAATAAAACACTTTTTTGTTTCTTTACTTTATTTGCCTTTTATTTAACCTACAAATGTGTCAGATAATTTTGCATGAACCTGGATATATATATATATATATACTGTATATATATTATGTATGTACATACATACATACACACACACACACAGACGTTTGACCGCTGACTGATGTAGAAGACCCCTGCTTGTAAGGTAATCATTACCCATGTCCTTCTCATCCCCTCATATCCTGACCCTTTAGTGGATATCTGACAAAGACCTCCTACACTTGGCCCAGAAATTGGGGGTAAGGGATATTGATGAAATCAAATTTGCAGAGAACAAAGCAAATGGCCAATCAAGAGGGTAGGTGATTTTTTTTCTTTTCTTTAAAAATGTTAAAAAGCCTCAATTATCAACTGAATGCCGATATCGATTAGGAACATGATGTAGGGTTGATGTTAATGCACATATTCATGTCTTTACTACAGCTATGCAAAGGTGGTGGTGACTTCTGAAAATTCATTAAAAACATTGTTGGAGAAAATTCCCCAATGTACTCTGGATGGGGAAAACATAGACTGCCGTTTTGCCACTTATCAGAACTTCAGTGTGTTTGAGAATGTCGCTAATAAACGTGAGTACCACCAATTTCACACATTAGCCACATTGATCGTGTTGCAAATGTGCCCTTGACTCATCAAAAAATGTTCTTCACAGGATTTCCAATGCGCAGTCATTCCAAAGACACCGATTCGCAGATCTCCTCGGCATTTTCTTGGGATACCAATCCTCCCAGTACACCCGCTCAATTTCCATCACATCCAGTCGGAAATGTCTTTCCCCCACATTCCAGCCCTTTCCCCAGCCAGCCACCCCCTCCCTTCCCACCTCTGCCACTCAACATCCCTCCACCACATCTTTTTCCCCCTCCACCTTTCAATGCGCCGACCCAGCCCCCTCCAAGTCTGCATATCAATCCAGCTTACTTCACCCCAGCACAAGACAGACACAGAAGTCATGCTTATGGTCACCAAAAGTGAGGATGTGTACAATTTCAGTCTTCTTCCAATCAGAATTCATTACTATAGCTATGAAATAATTTGCATTATTCATTGATCAACCAGACAATATCTCCATCTGCCGGCGTAAAACTATCTTTTCAGGGGGGAGAGAGATTATGAAGACCTGTTTAACAGAAATAGAGCTGTAGCTAGCAGCGCCATTACCAAGGCTGTGACAGGTGCAACTGCTGGTAAGTGCACCTGATCCCATTGTGTTGTGCTGAAAATTGGAGATTCATTATTACAGAAGTAAAAGAATGCCATCTTGATGCATGTATGAATCTTGGGGTAGTTGTTGGTGACTCACCGATAAACTCAACTATGTGGGATTTCCCCATCATCTGTCTGAACTAAATATGTGCGTGTCACATAATTTCGCCTCTCTGCTGCATATTCATTTTCAACACTCTTTGCTGCACAAATGTTTGTAATTACAGGAGACCAGAGAGTGGCTATGGAAACGCTGCTAACGGCCATTGCCATCATCAAGCAATCCAGTGTGTACAGGGATGAGCGCTGCCAAGCCCTCGTCACCTCCCTCAAAGACTGCCTGGTGTCCATCCAGGGAAACTGTGGCCACAGGTGTGCTCACATTGGCAAGCTTCATTCCATGCATAGAAACTGCATACAGTCTTGGGGCAAAGTCACCAAAAACAAATAAGTTTAAAAATTAGGGATGTTGGATAGTAATTTGCTACCGCTATGAGTACTCAACTCTTGAGGACTCACCAATACCGATAGCACTAGTGGTTTTGATTACATAAAATGTCGATTAAACCAATGATCTTTTTAAATATCTACATATCTGAGGCGTGTTAAAACTCATTTTTGTCCAGGGATACATTTTAGCACCCGTTTCCCTTGGAGGGCCGTTATGACAAAAACCAGTTACTGTCATGTGGGGTTTGGTAACAAGAATTTTTTAAAAATATATTCATATATATACTGTATATATATTTCATCTTATTTTCTTGTTCAGTTTTTGTTTTCACAAATCTTGGGACTCCGCAGGATAACCTGGGATCTTGGGTATTGTATTTTTTACCAGCGGTTCCCAACCTTTTTTGCCCCACGAACGAGTTTAATGTCAGACAATATTTTCAGGGAGCGGGCTTTAAGCTGTGCCAGATAAATACAACAAAATATAATGATATGACCTGCATGAAAACTTTCTAAACATAATAATAAATGTGAATCATGACATGAGGAACATCCTATCTGGCCGCAACACTCTGATCGCTATGGTAATGTTGAAATTTGCCTTCAAAATAAGTTACACCTCAAATACAAAGTGCATGAAAAATACGACTCACCATCACCGCATATTATGCAGAGTGGGGTTGGTGCATGGGAATCTCCCGCTGAAATAAATCCATATTTTAGGTAGGACTCTTGATACTGTCTATGAAATGTAGGCTTCTTTTTCTTGAAAAATCATAGGCTCCTCTTCTATCTCCAAGATGGGCCTTTCCCAATTTTTTACTCAATTTACTAGCTCCTGGGTATCATTTTAGCGGTAACCTGTCACCTGACTGAGAAGTGCGCCTTGACCTGTGTCAAGAGTGACATAATCGAGACGGATGTAACTAGAGAATCTGGTAATTTATCAAAATAAAACATCTTTCAGATTCCGAAATAAATGAAACGGAAGTAATGTAAGTTTTTTCTTATTCTTTCTTTGTGGCCCGGTAACAAATGACGCACGGACTGGTACCGGTCTGCGGCCCGGGGGATTGGGGACTGCTGTTTTATACCATATCATGTGGAAAATGTTTGTTGGTATGATGATAAAATTCCTTGAATTCCTTAAAAGCAAGCAGACCGAGACGCCCCTCTTAAAGTGGTTCTGATTTGCTTGTTTGATGCATTAAGTTCGGAAAGTCGGATCATAGCGTTCGCCCTTGGACATATGAACTGCACTGTTAGTCGCGACCGCGACAGTGAAGACACCGGAGTTGATTTTCAGTGAACCAAACATGGACAAGCCAGTCTTAATTATCAATGTCACATGGTTTCTCTAGGAGTGGCAGTCATTCTGGAGACCGGGACAGAGATCGAGAGCGGGAAAGGGAGCGCCATAGAGAGAGTTCGCCACCTCGCTGGGAAGGTGCTGGAACATCTCGGAGGCACAGAGAACGTTCTTGGAGTCGAGAGAGGGACAGGGAGCGTTCACGGGACAGGCACAGAGATTACAGAGAACGCTATCGCTGACTTGGTAAGATTGTACCCAGCAAATCCTCGTCAGCCACTGTCACACTTGGACCGCCATCAAAACCAACAATGACCAACTGCTACGCCCCGTCTGTACAGTGACTGTGTGGTTTATTGATGATTCTGCCACCAGAACAATTGCGTTTAATTTTATGTCATGATGTCACTTGAAATTGCAACTTGCAACATGTAATGAAATGCCACCAAGGATTAGCGTTGTACAGTTGCTTTCAGAAAGTATTTAGACCCCTTCAATTGTTACGTTTTGTTTTTATGCTTAATTGGTTTAATTTTCTTACCGAAATAATTTCAACACTGTGTTCAGTTTAAAAAAGCAGAAGCCGAGTTTGAAAATGTTTGCTTTTTTTATGAAACTTGAATTGTCAATGAATTGCGATAATTTGCTTTGACTTGAAATTTAACTCTGGTCCATCTTCTTCTTGGTCAACTTTGAAATATTTGTAAGCCTTAACGAGTCCACCTTTTAAAAAAAAATAGAAAAAATTAACCAAATGTGATTAGCCTGTCTATGTAAGGGTGTCGCAGCTGAACAAGTATATCTGAACAATTTGAAGAGGTTTTGTCTCAAAGTTCCTTCTTACCCCATTGTTTGGGTTTGTTTCTGAAATGCTTAGTCAAGTCAAAAGCTTGATATTGTGCCTTTGAGACTCAAATGTATCAAGATATGGAAGAACCTGAGTTAAGTTTTATTCATTTGAAAAACGGGGAGTGTTGAATTTTGAGGAAAACAATGTTATGCATAATGCTGAAACAATTTTGAAGGGGGCGGAATACTCTACCCTTATTTTATTTTTTTGGTTTGTTTTTTTACGAAAGTATGCTGATTTCCTTTTACACTCCCGTTGACATGCATGAAGGATAAAGCCTTTTGCTCCGACACAACCTTGTAAAAAGACTGAAGATGTAGGTATCTCCAGAAGTCTGTATTGTTTCATTCTGCTCTTAACGGGCCTTTGAATTGTTCAAAGGAAATACTGTGTGGATAGTCATTCAGATTGGAATCCTTGCATGTGCAAGACACCTCTAAATGTATTTAACACAGTGTCGTCGTTGTCTTTTGTAATATAAAACAATCCCACAAACATCTGAATGGGTTTGTCAGGCTTGTAAGATTTTTTTCCCCCATTTTGAGCAAGTTCAAATATAAAAATCAGGAACTTGAAAAAACTCGGACTCAAAACTAAACATACACATATACAGGCCAACTGTAAGAAAATAAAAGTCCAACCCATTAATTCTTGGTGAGAAATTTAAGCATGTCAGCATGGAAAAGCAGCTTAGTAACAGTCACTTCACAAGTTTAAGGTGACAAAAGCATTAAGATTGCCTTTTAGTTTTGACCATTATGAGTTGATTTTGCAACATTACAACAAACTGAATTTGTCAGTGGTAAATGGTAGTAAAATGTATATAATTATTAATCTGATGCCTATCCTTTGCTTTCGTACAAGTACTCTTTGATGGCTACAACAGGACATACAGTACAACACAATAAACGGCAATGTGCCATTTATCAGCTTTATTGAAAGAAAAAAGAAAATCAAAAGTATTGTGTTCAAAGTAACATTGTTTTCCTATTGCATCAAAATAAAAGAGAAGGAATCAAACAAAAACACACTCTTATTCAAGGAGGCAGTTACTTTTCCAGGGGGGCATAATTTAACAACTTCTCAATAAGATCCACATGTGACAGGAGCATCCTTCGACAGCAATATCTCTTCAGGCCCAAGGCATCAAGAGCATCACTGAAGAGGTGAACGGAAAGGGGTAGATTTCATCAACTTTATAACATACTCCGAACAAAGCTGACTGGAAATAATTCTATCACAGAATTAAACATACATATCATTTAAGTAACGGTAATTCAAGTCTGACTTCTTTCATAGATATTTCTGAAGAAAAAAAAATTCTTTGAATAACTTTCTTTAGATTTGTTTTTCTTACCCCTCAGTGTACTCGGCCTGGAGCAAGCCAAGGTACATCTCCCACTTGTTACCCACGATCTTTCCACATGTGAAGCACCGCACTGGGATGATCATTTTGAAGACAGCTAGAGACATACACACTTCAAAGTTTAACGAGGACTGCAAGTGGAAGGTCAACACTGAACACATCATTGGATTTCATTACACATACACGCCCCTTGCCAAAAACCATGTAAAAACTGCATTGTAGATTTAAGATCAGATAAGAAAACCTTCATTGGTCTCACAATGGAGAAATTAGCAATATCCAGCAGCAACATTTGAAGGGGATAAAGTAGAAAAACAAACTATTTGCATACACAAAATAAAATTTAAAAATGAACTGTACACAGTACAGAATACAATATAAAACTTTTTATATTACTCGGGTAATCAATATTTACGTTTGTTTGATCATCTTATACATTTAAGTGGGCAAACTATCGAAAAAAACGAATACCTGTACTTTGATAATAAGAAACCTTTTTTCAAGGAACTGCATGTTTAGCAAAATCAGTTAAATCAAGAGGTCCTTGATTCAAATTGTCCTGTAAAATGAAAATAGCCGTTTCAATGTTTAGCCACCACAAAATACTGTATTTTTATGGTCAACCAGATTAGAATCATAAAAGTATGTTCTCATAATGTCTGAACATTATTGCGCCAGTTACTGGGTCTGGTTAACTCATGTTAGCCTAACAACAAATGCCCACAGTTTACCCACGATGTTAGCACCAAAGCCACTGGCTACATTATTGCGCCAGTTACTGGGTCTGGTTAACTCATGTTAGCCTAACAACAAATGCCCACAGTTTACCCACGATGTTAGCACCAAAGCCACTGGCTGACTTTGCCTGGTACCTTTATACGAGTTGACAAACTAACAACATTTAAGATCAACAGTTATGATCCTATTTAACTCACCCTCAGTGGTTCAGTTGGAGAATGCCCAACAAAGCAAAATATGACAACAGAGCTGTATATCGCTACAGCAGAGTTCGTTACAAAAGTACTTCCGGCAACATTAAAAAGTAAAAGTATTAACTTCCGGTACTATACTTCAACATAAAAGAAACGTCTGAGGCCGTGTATGTTGCATGCACTGAGAGTGACATCCATCACATGGATTTATTTGTGTAAAAAATATATATACAGTATATATAAATTATATATATATATATATATATATTTATTTATAGATTCCTTATAACCTATTACTTTGACTTTTGTACCTGTTAATGTTAATTTTTCCTGTGGCAGTGCTGTGGATCTTGGCAGAGGCTTAAATGTTCACAACAAAAACACTACAAAAGGCACTGTTCTTTTAAATTGCATTTAAACGATTTTTTTTCATATTCCATAGACAAATTATATATATATACATATATATATACAGTTATACATTTAGTTTAGAATGTATATGTTGTATATAAATATGTTCTGATGTAAAATGTATTTTTTATTCATGTAAAATAACTACCTGCTTTAATATAAGTAATATAAAAAGTAAATTGGGAATTTATACCAATGGCTGCCTTTTCAGCAGCTCCTATATTTTGTTGTTCTACTTCTTCCTTTCATAACTTTGCTGCTGTGAATTGGGAATTTTCTCCATTGCGAGACTAATAAAGGTTTTCTTATTTTCTTATACAAAGGCATGTTTACATTAATCATTAAAGGGGTAGTTAAGTAATTTAAAAAACATCTTATAATGATTATACGCGTCCACACTCGTCAAAACAGGGTACGATGATAAATATTGCATTTATGGAATATGAGTTAAGCAGAAAAATCCACACTTGTTTTCATTCTCAGGGAGCTGCCAATTTACTTTGTAGTGCCACTTGCTGCCGACTGAGAATGACATTACAATGCCTAAGAGATCAGGTAACGACTGGCACGGCTCATCTGTTTGGTCTTGTGATGTTTGCAATTAGACCAATGGAAGCACATGGAACATACTGTAAAGAGATTTTTGGTCCTTACTTCCTCTTTAAGGTAAAGAAACAAGCAACAATCTTGAATAAAGCTTTGCAATAAATCTCAGAGAAAACAAACAATAGTTTGGAGTTGGTTCACTGCCTTTAATAAAGGTTGCATCATAACCACATTCTTTGTGTACATTAGGGGGAGGGGGTCGTACCCCAGCTTTTTAATATATCAAAAATATACCATAACCATCATTACAGCCACCATAAATACATACTTTCTATCACCTCTAACATCATTGTCATTTGATTAAACATCATACTTGACCTATTACATCATCATCATTTATGTGAAATAACTTGCTACAGCACAACATAATGTGCTAACTAAGGACTGCTACCTGAATTATTGCATTTATACGCTGCTGTTATTGAGTTATTTAAAAGAATACTTCTTTTGGTACACTGATTTATACAATGTCAGGTGACGTTAGTTCCAGTTTTGGCATTGTATTGTTTGGATGTGTTAAGGGTGCAGAATGCATTAATGTACACACATACAACATTTATTATGACTAATATGTTGACTTGCAACCAGAGAAAAGTGGTGAGTTCTTTTTAAACAGGGCCATTACTGTGTGAATAGACAATGCTGGGAACACATGTAAGAGTGCAATGTGTGCAGACACGAAATAATGACTACTTGACTAATCCACTTCCTTTACATGAGCACTCTAAATGTGCCTAGCAATACTTAGTTATTAATAAGGTACTGCAAACAAGGGTTGTACTTGATGGAATACACAGGGAGCAAAGCACAGTGCAATGAAGCCTGATTCAACTGCAGGCATTGAACTTGATACCAGACCACTAATGACTGGTCTGCCAGTCTACAATGAAGTATTTACGATCAGAAGTGGACATATTGATGGGGAACATTTGCAGATGGTGTTTTATACATGAAAGACTATAGATTTGTCACATCATTTGATAGTAACGTAAAAATCATTCTGATTCTACAATCTACTTCAAGAAATAACATTTCAACACTAGTCTGCTGTGTACACAGTCACGAAAATATTCTCCCAGATGCCGTTCATGAACCGCAGTATTCTGAATTGAACCTTACTCATTTGTCAAATGATCCAAAATCATGACCTTTTTACTTTCAAATAAAAGAAAAGGAAACCCTCGAATCCATGATAATTGAATGATATCACTTTTCACTCCAGGAGCTCTTTGGGATTTGAAACGTAGGTCATATATGGTGCAAATATTGTTTGTTTCTGTCAACGTTTGAGTAAATAATATAAAACCGATATAAACGCAACCTTGAAGAATTTTGTCTTGTATGTTCAGCATTATGGTGTAGTTTTAACAGATTGTAAATTATAATGGCATGCAAATGTTTTTTTAATAAAGCTTTATACAGTGTTTTGAGTTGTTATATTTATATTTATGTTAGCTAGCCAAAAAGAAAGCAACTCCCCATCTTCAATATCAACCATGATTATTTGTGAACCAATTTTACATTGAGTTAAATCTTAGAGATTATCTTTTTAATTTCTTCTTGCCAGTAGCATCGCCCCGAGCAAAATGGCTCCAACTGCAATTACAGCACCACCAATGAGGAAAGGTTTCAGGTGCTCCAGAGAGTCTCTGCAGCTGCCCGCAGCCCCATCACCTGCATCACCTTCTGCCGACCCATCCTGGGGAGGAGGAATCTCTGGCTCTGGAGTTGCAGGAGCAGGTTCAGCTTTACGTGGGCCTGCTGGCTCCTTTTTCTCTGCTTTCGATGGCCCTTTGGGCGCAGGAGCTGACTTAGCCTTGGCTTCCATGGATTCTGGGACAGAAGTGTGGGCTTGTCTGTGCTGCTGCTAGCTTGATGATGCTTCACTAAGTAAAAATAGCAAACAGACACAGGTAGATAACGCCCGCTAATGTGGGCTCAGACTTCACATGATATCTGATAAATGAGGGAACAGAGATATAAACACACCTTTAAAGTCATAATCACTGTGAAGCATTGGTAGCCCTGTGGCAAGAGGGCATTAAATATGACCTTGAAGAACTATCACCGTGTTAGGCACATTATGAGGCGAAATACATTGTTAGCATTTTGGTCAAAGCAGCTATGAATTCAAATTGTGTCACTACTGCCTTCTTTTCAAAACCATAGCTACCTGGATAACTAGCATTGGTTAATACTGCTGCAGCTCTGCAGAACCTATTCCTCATCGCTGGCTGAACATTTATTTGGTGCACTATGATGAAATCTAATTCAGATGCAATGCAGATCCTTTTTTTAATGTGTCAAACTTCATGAGTCATAGGGCCTAAATATGGAGGACAAGAGAGAGATGAAAAATATGGCATGGTTGCTTAGCTCTCAGTGAAAGTTACAAAGAGCTCATTGAACAAACATCAATATACATTAACTGAAAAGGAACGAAGCTTGCACTTGCAAACAGATTGGAGATGTTTTACAAAAATACATTTTAATATATGGTTCTTTCTAATAAAACAAAATGGGCATTACGTACCTCTCCTGCTGCTTCACAGTAATTACGAGAATAACTGAAAGATGGAAGGTGCACAGCAGAGACTGGATATCACAATGCCCTTAATATAAGAAAATGACAGAACACAGGGAGATGGAGGGCACTGAAGGCAGAAGGGAGGAGAATGGAAGCAAAACCAGGATGTACCATCTGGCACAAAAGATAGGGGGACTACTTTCTTGAACTGATTCTCTCTTTTGGTTGTAAATCAAATAAATAAACAGATGCCACAATTTTTGTATGCAGTACCATTACAAAATTGTGGCTGGTATTCAGATTTATAAAGAATGGACATCCTTAAAACAATTCCCAGGTTAGAGGGCTGTCTCAACACCCTCACATAAAAGACGAACATGTTTAGTCGATATTTTGTCACAAAACTAATAGCACAACTACGGAAGAGGATTAGGGCCAATTAAGAGAACAAACAAGAATGGCAAAATACTCACTTTGTCTCATCCTCTTCCGTACAAATTTGCCACGGACGGTCATAAATGTATAGTAAATGAAAATATAGCCTGTGTTTATTTGATTAATTAGGGCCAACGAAGAAAAAACAAGTTGGCAATAGGCAGAAGGGGCTTCAACCATCGTCGATTCATTGTTGCCATGGTGAAATTTTCTGGGCAAATATATTAACTTTCCATCTTCTTTGTAGTACCGGATCACTGGAAAGAGTGTTCCAATAAAAATAGTTTAATTGCAGAACATAACGGGCAGCACACCACGGAGGTTGCTATGCTTTCATCTTTAAAAGGGAAGTCAAGTCAGCAAGGTTCTTCACAATGGCTGTGTCCAAATTCACAGGCCGCATTTTTCAGCCGGATGACGTCACTTCCTGCACAAAATGACCGCACATGTTATCCAAATTCTCAAAAAACAATTCACAGGCTGGGTCCTGCAAGGCCTTCAAAGGCTCCTCCTTATCTAGCCTCCATGAGCTGCATAAACTGTGTTGAAATTGGACAGGCTTAATGTTAATGTAAAATGTAAAATTATGTCAAGCCCCCAAAATTGCGGCCTTTGGAGAACCCAGCCTGTATATTTGGAAATAGCCAATACGTTTTATACAGACCCACCTGTTTTTGGTCATGTGACGTTCACAAGCTGAGCTGTGATCGGTCATTACCTGAGCCCTGCACAACTGTGACGTTATTTTCAGTCAACAAGTGGCTAAATGGCCACCCCTGAGATGGATAAAAATGAGTGGACATTGCTGCTGAATTCATATTCCACAAATGCAATATTAATCAGAATGCAATGTTTCGACCAGAGGATGTGCAAAGAACATATTATTGTAAAGACATTTTTTTACTTGACTTCCCCTTTAAAAAGTCACAACTTTTGATCACATTTTCATCTTGCAAAACACTAGCACACACGCCTTTGCTCTCACACTCTTTTTTTTTTGCAACTGCAGATGTTGTGAAGGTGCCATACAATAAAGATGTATTGTATAAAAAAATAGTATTTTTTTTTCCTTCAGGTGGCTTGACACAAGTAGAAACCAGAAATTAAAATCCCGCCTCACTTTTCCTCAGGAAATGCGTGTTGCCGTCTGTGGTCGCGGTGCAAATGAGCCTGATGTACAGGTATCTCTGGGAATTAATGGCATTTTTCTTCCCTTCTTGCTGTCGAACTTTCAAATATCGTCACCTGGCGATATTCGGTACCTGGTCATGATTTCGGATCGTTTTTTTTTTTTATTACCACAATATCCTTTCTCCGACCACCCAAAAAACGCGTCTGCCGCTTTGGGTTGCTAATTGCTATGTTTCAAAATCCCAAGAAATGTGTTTCATGTGCTTCCAGTCATAATGCTTAGTGCTTACGGTTGCATGAGAGCCAATGTCTTGTGTGTTACATTACCGTAATTTATTTTATGTTAACTGTT
Organism: Hippocampus guttulatus; assembly: GCF_054856545.1. Taxonomy (NCBI): domain Eukaryota; kingdom Metazoa; phylum Chordata; class Actinopteri; order Syngnathiformes; family Syngnathidae; genus Hippocampus; species Hippocampus guttulatus. Next base: position 7,289,413 of record NC_141263.1, read on the forward strand.
CTGTAAAGCGCTTTGTTCCAACTGCAGCTGTGGTGAAAGCGCTATATAAATAACACTCTATTGTATTGTATTGTATTGTATTTATGACTTGACAGGGATCCACGCCCAAATTACGTCGCACCGAAGGAGGGTTATGTGTCAAGAGAATTATTTTCGAGTTTCTTTATGATACAGTCCATGAATGTTTCGCTGCGTTGAAATGTTCTCACGGACTTGGATTGCAAAATCAAGTCATTGAGGCTGCGTTTCTTTTGATTATGATAGAGCGTTTAATTATAAATCAATACGTTTATGAGACAAAAAAAAACAACGTTCCAATATTTCCTTGGTGTGAATGCGCGTTCTCTTGGATGGTACACATCTTGCCCAACCTGTTTCATCTTTGGAGCAGTAGCGGACTTCTTGATATTCACAAACCACCAGTGGCGCCCTTTCTCTGCAATATTTCACGAGTGCCTTCCGTATAAGAACCCAGTCAGGTATGCGTAATCAAAACGCCATACGTGATATGCGCAGCGGAACGCGGAAGGGGGATTGCATCCTCGTACGAAATTCAATGTAGATATGTATGGGCCGGGGGAAGCGCCCGTTTCTCGTGGAATGCTGCCTTATTTTGCCTGCTGTCGTTGCTGGGGTTCGGGAGTTGTCCCGCGGCGGTAGCACTTACTCGCCACTGAGTACAACGTGACACGGGTTCATCCTTTTGCGAATGTCTTGTTCCGTGGATTCTATCCCAACCATTCCTAGCTGGGCTGGAGGAGCACGGAAAAGGAGCCGCGGCGAGTGACCTGCCACAGCCGAAGACGTGTTGCTCTGACAATCAACACTGTAGACGGCTGCCGAGCCCCTCGACCCGATTATTTGACGTTTCCAGTTCCATTCATCTATGAGCTCGAATGACAGCTGGTCGGTTGTCATAAAATCTTTCACTGAGGCGTTTGCTGACTTTCCCCTTCCTCCGGCATCTTTGAGTCGGTGTCGGGGAGAACGAGTCTAACGAGGCTTGTCTCCAGTGGGGGGATATGGGCGAGCAAGCAGACCCGATGCAGTGGTTCGTGGCAAGGCAGCGTCAAAATTCAGGTGAGAAATAGCGGTTATCGGACGAACACACCTAAATAAACCGACATCCACCTTTTCTGTCCGCGCTTTGGCCTATCAGTCGGATAGCCCATCTTTTATATTATTTTTTTTCTATTTATTTAGGACATATTAGTAGGCCACATCACAATTAGCTAGGCCCGCAGGATGGTCTCATCACTGCAACGCGACTGCTTGTGATCATACACGTGTTTGTTGGATGCTGACACGCACGCACGCACGCACACGGATACTCGCGCCTGAATTCTTCCCCTCAGTTACAAAATCGTTCTTTCTTTCTTGTGTATAACATGGCCTGGAGAATGACACCTATCTCAATGATCACTCCACTAACGGGTCACTCATTTGTTGATAGAAGGGGACTTAAACTCACGAAACCTGGGGTCGGCTGGACTGCATCAAATACTTGACAAAAATAAAAATAAAAAAAGGATACAGATCCAACCTTTTCAATCTATCAATAATAGTTCAGAAAATAAACCGGCTCCTAAGAGCTTCTCTTGCCTATGTCAACCTTTCCCTTCTCGGCAGGTTTTGAGAAAAACATGACTGGGGCTGGCTCAATGGAAATATTTTCCGTCCTCATAGTGTCACTTCGGAATCACATTTCAACCAAGTGTCTAACATATTCAATTTTCATTGGCTAACCTTTTGACAAAATCATCAGAAGTTGTCATAAGCCTCAGCTATGGTCCATACAGTAAGTGCTAAAATACTGTACATGCTGCCCAGGGAACCGATTCGCACAATGACTCAGCAAAATGGTGTATTTGCTAAATTATGCAGCCTACACGATCACTAAACTTTGTCAAGTAGGAGTGAGGCCACAAAATTGCATGCCTTGTGCCTTAATTGGCCCACCGGACACATGTTTGAAACCCCCCTGGTTTTAGTGTATCACAGTGCACAGTAATTCATGAAAGAACTTTGAGAGATTGATTGTTCATTTACTTATTAATTTTCTAATGGGCACAAATTCACAGTTTTGTATTTGTGTCTCTCAAGAATCTTTTATAATTAGATGTGCATGAAACACACTTAAATGTTACATGCACAAACTCAAACCGTTTGTATTTATACAAACTCTGATATGTACAACACAATGAACCACTTTGTCATTTAAAAATACCCCTCCAGGAGGATAGTTTCCAACATCAGATGAGAAGAATGGCAGGATTCAAATTTTCCATTGTAAGTTGACCATTTCAGATACTGTATATACTTTAAACACATGAAGAAGCAAAGTGTCAATTCTTTAGCAGAGTGATGCTCGCAAGCTATTCCCCTGCCATTTAGGTCTGAATAGTGTGTGTACACTTTGTTCAATGCTGGAACCACAGTCTTCAACCCTTGAGGAAAGTGACCATCTCCAGGGTGACTCGACAAATATGTCTCTGTTTGGAAAAACGGTGCATATTTAAGAAAGTCACTAACTCTTTATTTTGATACCCTGATGCAACTCTTCGCTTTGCTCCATCTTGCTGACTTTTGAAAAGGAGTACATGTATACTATCCATTAACCTGTAAATGGATTTTCTGGTTAGTTTTCATTGCAAGACCATTCAAGTATGAATATCAAGGTTCCTTTTAAACATGACAAGTGCCCCTAAAGAGAGAACTCTTTCAGACTGCATTGAGTGAAGCTCTACCATGTAGGTTGTGCCACTGTGGCTGGTACTCCAATGAAAAGGGTGCAAAAAAGTAAAAACAGCGGCATTCGGTTTGTTCTCATGGTGTATTTGTATATTTTCTTCATGAAATATCACATTCATGCTGTTTTGTTTTGCTATTTTGACAGGAACGCAACAGATGTATACAAAGTAATTCAGGAAGAGAGAGGGAGGATTTATTGCAGATCTCGCAGATTCGTTGGTCAATCCGAAGATTTACAACAGTTTAATATTTGTGTTGGTACGCAAAGGGAAGCAACAACTTAATCTTCCTGAAAACCCTTGACATTTGTCATTGATAAGTGGTTTAGTCCACTAAAGGATTTTAAATACCCGCAAATACGTGACAGCGCTGTTATTAACATCATGCTATGTTGGTCCCTTAACTTAAGTTTTATTGTCTTTTATTGGGGGGAAGGAAATGTACCGGTAGATTTTTCTCAATTAGATAACCGCACAGTGAGAGCTACTCCTGTTGTTACAATGATGGATAAATGATCGGTCATCTACTGGCTGCACTGAGAGTTTCTTGATTGGTTAACACGATGGAAAATTACATTAAACTCATTGGGGCTAATGTTTGTTTTTCAATTGTGGATCCACTGGTTCAATTAAGTGGTTAGTATCTCTTAAGGATCTGTTTGCATTACCATGCATAAAAGGTGAGAACATTGTCATAGTTCACAGTGCGAGTCATACCATGTCAGATGACTACAGCTCTATGGTACGAGCTGTGGTACAGTGTCATTCTGTGGATGTGAGTTGCAAGTGTGCGACCCCACCCTGCCCAATGGGCCTTGCAGAAAGTCATGTGGTTTTGGAGCCAAGTCACAATTAGCTCCTTTTAAATGAAGTTATATTACATGTTATGTTTGTTGATTATGTTCAATGCATAAAAGTCCATGTCTGCAGTCCTTGTGTCGGCACATTTTCAGTATCTGACCAGATACACATGATTTCACATGGTTTGTGGTTGGCCGCTACAGACAGGTTGGCGGTTCACGTTTGCACTCCAGCACTGGCAAGCATCCGTATACACAAGCAGGCACATGCAAACACTAATGCATCGCCTGAAACACGAGAAAATGGAGAGGAAGGAGGTGAAAAGGATTGAGTGGGTGGCGGTGGGAGAAAAAGATGGAGAAAGAGGCAGAGGGAGAGTAGGAGTGAGTGGCACATGGCTTTCAGTCTAAAAAAAGATGAGCAGTGGTAAACCAAAACCAAAATCTGGCTTTGTTAGATAAGGAAGAGCAAGGCGAGAGGAGAAAATGTAGGTTTCCTCTGTGCCGAAAATGGTGCCGATGCACTCACTTGTTTCCATGCTCACAAATGTCCTCTAAAATATGAATAGTGAATGAGTGTGTGGGTAGGAAGGAGAAGGAGAGAGCATTAGGACAGGGACAAGTGAAGAACGGGAGGGAGGACTGGAGAAGGGAGGGTTTCCTTTGGATGGACAGCGTGCTGCTGTCTTGTGATGGGTTGTGGAGAGACAGGCTGATTAGAAACAGCGAGAAGTGGATGTGAATGTGACGAAAGCTGAAGGGACTCTTAAAGCGGTGTCATTCTCACCCAACCTGAGATGAAAGTGAACATGCAGGAGATTGAAATTGGAACTGCATTGTGACCCGTCATGCCAATTCAGTGCAACCTCGCCACTCGAGCTCGACATTCTCTACACCGTCAGGGCACGCACGGAGATGTGACTGTGTGCCAGAGTCTCTTTTATATTAGTATTCGTACATCTAATATTCAATGTTATATCGCTGAATGATAAAAACAAGGCTCACGCCTCTTTCAACTGTATTTCATCTGAATATGTTGATCAATTCTGAAATAGAATGAAGCAATATACAGATGACAGTTTGAATTACTCTTTTTTTTTTTAAATATATGTGTCACCTTCTCTGTGGTTGTTGGTAGGTAAAGCCATCCATCTATCCATCCATCCATCCATCCATTTTCAGAAGACCGCTGATCTTGAACAGGTCGTGGGAGGGTGCTAGAGCCTTTCCCAGCTGACTTTGGGCAAAAAGGTGCACTACACCTTGAACTGGTTGCCAGTCAGTCACAGGGCACATATAGAAACGAACAATCATTCACACCCACATCCACACTGTCACTGAGTGGGAACTGATCCCACGTTGCTTGCACATAAGGCAGGCAGGCAAGTGTACCACTACACCATCAGTGATTCGTCGACAGGTTTAAAAAAAGGAAAAATAATAAAATACCGAGCAAAACTACTCGTGTTGCTGTTCTTTTTTTTTTCTTCTTTAGTTTGGCTTATCACATAAATTGTAAAAATAAATAAATAAAAGCGCTTGTAAAAATAAAAAGTCCCAATTGGGCTCTGTACTACTCGCTCTCAACGTCTTTGCATCATCACATTTTCTACAATTTACTATTACCATCTTTTTTTCCCTAATTTGTATTTTTTAATGCTTTTTTTTTTCCAGACAACTTTCGTGTTCTAACTGACTCAAGCCCAAGTCAAACACAAAGAAAGAACAAACTTAGTTTATTTGTATCTACTGTTTGGTCAAAATTTAAAATCAGAATGTTATTATTCTATGCAGAAAAAGCAAGGAAAGCCTGCAGTCTTCTCACATTATTTGTGTTTGTGAAACAGTAGCGACGTCATTCATCAGGTGGACCTGGCATTTATCTTCCCCCAGTTACCGATAAGGTTTTTCGCCTGTTTGTTGTCCAACCAGTTCGTACGGTCTCTTAAGAGTGCATCTGTTTGCAAGACAAACAAAATGTTTTCTTTTGCCTCGGTTACTTGAGCAATTGAGAGAGGAGAAATGATAGAGAGTAAGAGCCGAGGAGGCTTTTGTGCTATAGCTTGGCTTATTGCGAAGTCACAGGGGAGGGGAGGAACACCAGCTGCAAGTCATCCCAGATCAACCTACTGTTTGTCAACTGGGCTGTACTGGTATGTTGACATCTTATGGCTTATATCAGACATGGCTGTTACGTTTGATATTGTGATAAGTTTGAATTTTGATGATTTAAATTGCGGACCTTACTATTGAACAACTGTAACCTTTTAATAGATGTCCACAATTACTTACTTGAACAGGGAAGTAACACACACCCTTGCTTTTGCTGTTTGTTTCAACGTACATGTGAAAGAAAAAGCTATAAAGACAGACTGGGAGCCCTGTCATTTTTGTTGGGTCAGGTGGTAGGGGTCAGGGCCTGGCACGCGGCCATACACCGCATTGCACAAAGGCACTGATCACGTGCAGGGATGTGTACGTCTTTTCACAAAATGTACGCATGCCCTTTTGATTCTCCACGACTCAGATGATTCTAACCAAGGCAGCATTGCTGCACAGAAAGTCAATGTATGTCAGGTATAAGATTATTTTTTTCATTTCAGGGTACAAGTTTAGCATGACGTAACCCGTGCAAAAGCAGCTTTGGTTCAGGTACAGTAAAGAAACACAATTATTTCTCAAGAGGGTCTTTGCTAATGAAAGTTCCCTTACCACAAACAACGAATAAAATGTGCAAGTAACAGTGTTGTGGTCGTGTGCTTTTTTTGTGTCCTGCTAAAAGGCACAAATGACAAGGCTTCTGAATTAGACTGGCATCTCTCGGCTCACAATCACTCCGTCGCTTTGGCCTAGAACAGGATTTGAACCAGGCAACCTCTGGTCAAATTCTTACAGCCAAATCACCAATAGCAGAAATGAGCCAAAAGTCACAGAATGGCAGATGTGAAGGCCCTTGCTTACCTAAATGCTCTGAGCTTTCTTGAGACATACACTATAAATATTAGTCTTCTGCGCCCCCCCCCCCCCCCAGAGGTCAGAGCTGAATAGTTCTCCTCTGAAGAAAAATATAATTAGTAATGGACCAGAGCCTCTCCATGCTTGTGTAGTTCCATTGACTGTGATGAGATTAGAGTAGTGTGTCTTTTATGGGGAGCTGTCACAGTTGTAGCAGGTTGAATCGACTGTGCAGTTAGTTTGTTACAAATATATTACTTGAGGTCCTTTCAGCAGGATGTTGATATTTTGTGCCCTGCTGAGAGCTAAAGATTAATTTCAGAGCCATATGAAAAACCGATTAATCTAACAGCATGTGATTATCGTATTATGTCAACCTATTCTGGTCAGTTTTGCATTACATATCCTCTAATGTCTTTTACAATTACAGTATGTGATTAAAGAAATAATACCAAGAAATGATAGTCCTACATACAGCAACGTTCTTTAGACCACAGAATGGACCATTCTGGTGGTTATACTCACACACAGGTTTTAATTAAAACTGCGGTTTATTAGATTTGTCTTTAAAATTATTCTGGCAGAAAGTGTAAGAAGTCACTTTGAGTTAGGGATAAAGACTAAAATGTCACACTTTGTTTGTTTGTTTATTGAACATAAAACATATATACAGTAATAATTTGACAGAAAATAAGGTAGATAAAAAAAGAAAGAAATCAATCTTCATACAACACAGTTATTATGTTCAAGGGAGTAGGAAGAAGTAAAAAACTTATCTAGTCCTACCCCGTTATGTGATTGTATCTAATAAATCATTTTTATATCAATCAGAAAAGAAAAAAGTAAGAAGAAAGAAGTCTCCATTAAGGCTCATACTTTACCCTTAACCGTGATATTTTTACAACTTTTGGTTTGTATCGGGATTATATACTTCCACACCCTGACACTCTTGTGTCAATTTTCTCTTGTATTCATAATGGATATTTATATACCTTTCTCTATTTATCAACTTAGTTCTGATTTATCATTATATTTAATGTTTAGAATGTATCATTTTAACTCTGATTGATGTAGGTTGTTTGTACTATTTTTTTGAATTTGTTTTTGAACTCAGCAAGCGATTTACTCATTTTCAGGTCCGTTTCGAGATTATTCCACAGATTAACACCTTTGATAGATACACTTCTTTGCTTGATGTTTGTTCTTGTTTTGAGTTTTTTGAATAAGTTGGTACCTCTTAAATCATAGCTGCTTTCTCGAATTTCGAAAAACTTCTGAATGTTTTGGCAGAGCAGGTTATTGTGTGCTTTGTACATTAATTGGGCGATTTTAAAGTCAACCAGGTCATAAAATTTCATCGTATTTAATTTGATAAATAGTGGATTTGTGGGTTCCGTTATTTATCAAATTAAATACGATGAAATTTTATGACCTGGTTGACTTTAAAATCGCCCAATTAATGTACAAAGCACACAATAACCTGCTCTGCCAAAACATTCAGAAGTTTTTCGAAATTCGAACACTTGACATGCACTGGTAACACTCTGGTAAAAAAATGTTGAGTTTGTGGTGGTGGTGGTGAGAGGGTGGTCCCAATGCTTGCTCACCTCATGCTTCATTACCACAATGACCGTGGATGGGGCAAGAACATTACGCCATGGGGAGCGACTATTTGTCCTTCGGCAGCCCAGACCAAAGAAAACAAAGCAAGCAGCCGTAAAAAAGATGACGTAAAAGCATAATTTTCATTTTCACTCCCCGAGGCCATGTTTCCAAGCTGGTCAATTGCACATCGCCAAATACTCCTCTCCCCCATGTCAGACACTCACCCCATCGAACATGTGCAGTGTCAGTGCGAGAAACCTGTCATGCCATCTCTCCTTTTGACGAGTTCAACTCAGCTTTCATTGTGTGTGTGTGTGTGTGTGTTTTTTATGTTATTCCCGTAGGCTATGGTTGTAGGAGTGTTCTGCCCTCTACCTGTCTTTGAGTTTTATGTATTTGCCGTTTGTCTGACTACTCAATATTTATTGGCTTTTTGAAGCCCCATTAATCATCTTGACTGACTGGTTACATAGTAATTGAATTAAGTCTGGGTCTCAGTATCTCAGGCCGTTATTCTGTTGGGTATCTGGTAGTTTAGGTGGGGGTTTTTTTTTAATGAAGTCTGTCTGGTCCTCTGGTATGGAAGAAAACCTCCAGGTTTTCTCATTAAGATATGGAAGAAAATAACATGTACAATGATGGCCCGTGTTATGCTCTCAACGCAGCAAATCAATCAATGAGAAATATTCACTAATAAATGTATTGACAAAATGCAATACAGTCATACCTCGGTTTTCGACCATAATCTGTTCCAGAAGGCTGTTCGAAAACTGATTTGTTTGAAAACCGAAACCACGCTCTTTAAAAAAAAAAAATCTTTATTGAACACATCTGTGTACAATGGAACGCTACATGAGGAAGCGTCACTTCCTCGTGTAAGGAAGGCGAGAGGAGTCAAGTGACACATTCAAATGCGCTCAGTTTGTTCGAGAACCGAAATTCGGTCGTCATCCGAGGCATAAAAACCTCGACATTTTTGGTCGAGAACAGAGATGTTCGAAAACCGAGGTTTGACTGTAGATGTTAATAGCTGCAAATATCTCAATAATGTGGGCTGTCTATCTATTCTGTCAAAGCTGACATATATATGAAGAAGAATAAGGGGGCGTGGAGTCACTTTGCTATTTTACTTAATTGCACTGATGGTCCATCAAATCACCATGCTGCAACACCACAGCAAATCACAAGGCTTCCATCTTTCATTGTAGTTGTTCCGATGTCAAAACGTTAAATATTCAATGAGATTTTATACTCCACCAAAGGCTTAAATGTCCTGTATCATGCAAAATCATCTTTTTTGAGCTCTTCACCGTGTTAAAATGCTAATTCCTCACCAACCTCCCTCCCCCCCAAAGTGGAGTTTTCCCCCATTTATGCATGCATGAGCATTCCTGCTCGTGCCTGCTCTCTCAGCACCAGGTCCGCCCAATCTAAGAAAACGATTGGTCTTACATGTGTAAGATTGAGTGAGCCTTCCCCGTGCCTCCGCTGCAGATGGAAGCACACACCGATTTCTCAGAGGCGTTAGGGAGAAGAGCTGTAAATAAATCAAACCACTTCCCAAATGAAGACATAATATTATCATTGATTAATTATGCATTAATGCATTTGTTTCACCAGAAAGAGGACTTTTAGTATTGAATGTTTGCCAAGACACGTACACCTACAAAATTGAACACCAAATGTCATTCATTTGACCTTTTTTCTTTCCAATCGGAAACCTCCTGTAAACGTCTTCACGGTCACTGCGGTGCTTTGTCCACTTCAAGTTTATGATCGGACTTTGGATAGAGGATGTAAGGCTCCACAATATGTTCTTCTCTCTTTATTACAAATTTACTGTCTTGTGGGCGCCAGGCGTCTTACGTCATTAGTTCGCTGTTGCGCCATAGGCAAAAATAATCATATATGGGCTTCCAGTTAAGTGTAGAAAGCTTCAAATAGCCTGATACAGGCCTTATGAATAATAAGCAAATCTTTTGGTGCCCTAAGATTTTCTTACGTTCGGTCCTAGACATAAATAAAAATATCGGTAGTGTGTTGAAAAAAAATAAATGATAATGTTTTACGTTTTCAACTGTTCTCAAGTGTTAAAAAATGTCCCAAATGTGGTTTTTATTGTGATCAAAATCATTATCCTTCCAGTAATTTGTTGAACAAAAAAATTTGAATGAGGGTAAAGCATTACGAGCAATCAGAAAAGGCACTCAGTCACTTGAGTCTTATCATACACAATTTGACATCTACTACAGTATAAATGGAAGAATGTGCATTTAGATGCTTCCAGATCTGCTGAGAAGAAATGCTGGTATTTTTCTGTTTTTCGCGTCCCTGCTGAGTAGGTGGTGTTGCTAATACATAAATGCATTTGTTTCTTCCCATTCAAGTACTTAGGCGCCATGTCGCGTCCACCAAGTCTACACAGTAGTTGCTGCTGTATACTTTATTTTTTTATATATTCAGACAGTCCCAAAATAACCCCGAACTCCAGATATGTTAATAAATTATCAATTTGTTTTCCTGCTTGACACACTCATTCACAGGTGACATTCATCATGGCACACCACAGGAAGCCATAACTACGACATACTGTAGCTCGTGGCAAAAATGAGTTTGACACACTTGCGCTAGCTGCTCCGTGTCCCCACGCACGATATGACAACGAATGTATCAGTGGGAATGCTTTGGGCTAGTATCATTACATTGTCGGCAAATATTTATACAACTCTCAGTTGTAAAAGCGCTCCCAAATAGCTTCCTTGCAGATGCCTGAGGTGCCCAAAAATGACTGACTCCACCTTGATTAAAGCCCCAACGTCCAGTTGCAGCGGAAAAGAAACAACCTCAAAGTTTAATGATGCCACCACCATGGTTGGTATTTTGCTAATACTGTAGAATTATCAACATTTTTGAAGAAAACATTTATTCATTCATTTTCCGATCCGCTTATCCTCACAAGGGTCGCGGGGTATGCTGGAGCCTATCCCAGCTGTCGTCGGGCAGTAGGCGAGGGACACCCTGAACCAGTTGCCAGCCAATCGCAGGACACACAGAGACCAACTACCATCGGCTCTCACACTCACATTGAGGGACAATTTAGAGTGTTCAATCAGCCTGCCATGCATGTTTTTGGAATGTGGGAGGAAACCGGAGAACATGCAAACTCCACACAGGGAGGCCGGAGCTGGAATTGAGCTGTGAGGTCGACGCGCTAACCACTGGCCCACTGGGCCCCCCTTGAAGAAGGCATATTATGCTTTAATTTTTCCACCAGTTTAAAAAAGGCCAAGGACAATGGCGACCACCAGTGAATGCCAAACACAATTAACAAGATTATATCTATCTATCTTTATTTTTCGTGACATTACTTTAAGTATTCAAAATGACTTCACATAACAACATTTTCCGCATCCTGAGCATTTGGCTCGAACATGTATAGTACAACATATATCTTGCCAACAACCACCTCTTCCTCCAACTCTTCAAACACTTGCATCCCCTCAGATAAATTTGAAACAGCGCTTTCCGAATTGATTTCTGACTGGCTTTTGTACACATTCCATATTGAGCCCCATTATTGTTGTCTTTGAAGTGACGTCAGAATTCTGGGGTTGTCGCTCGCCAGCATCTCACTTCAGGAAACAACTACGTTGTGAAATTTACGAAATAGAAATGATTGTTTCCTTGCTTTATTTAATGTGTTTTGTTTAATTCATTTTACTTGTGACCTAAAAATATTTCATTTGTGATTTTCTGAAATTAATTCACACTTCATCTTTAAAACACATTCCAAAATTTCATTTCAAAACAGGTCATGATTCACGGGCCAGACATTGTGCCGAGATGATGTTTGCAAGCTGAGCTGTGATTGGTCATTACCTGAGCCCTGAGTAATGTCATTTTCAGTCGACAGTAAGTTGCAAAATACCGTATATTACCGTAAATAATGAAGTTATCAAATTCATTACAGACAAATTATTTGACTGCTGAAAATTGCGAAAATAAGTTTACTATCCTTTTAACTGTTTATTATGGTGGCTGATGGCTAACAGTCATCCGGACGCCACGGACCAGTGGCAAGCTCATCAATTCCTCACCACCTCATGAGTATGAGTTCACGTAACCCTTTGAAATTAGTTGTATGTCACTGCATATTTGCTACAGTGAAGATCAACTTAAGCCAGCTTACATTAGCACCTTTAACCGGATAATGATGCAGCTATTCTCTTGGCATTTTAATTAGTATTATTCATTTTTAATGGCACCATGCCAAGGAAGACTTTTAAAAACTGTGATGACTGTGCTATTTACTTTTGGAACAAAGCAGGTGCTGGAACTCTCTTAATAACTGAAAAATCGTTGCGACAGACGGAACGATCAGTCCAAGTCTTTTGCTCGGCATTTCTCATCCTTTCATTTAATTGTAAAACAAATAGGCATGATGTTTTTTGTTGTTTTTTTTCTCAAAGCAAATTTCTCAACAGATATCCTGGAGTCACTCACCATAAAGGCTAGCTCAGCCTGTGTGTGCATCATAAGGCCTGCATCAGCCTCTCTGTGGCTCCTCTCTTCCTTCCCTCCTCCTCTTGTGGCTTTGCCATTTCAGTTTGTTTCAGCCCAGAGGCAACTCCAATAAAATCTGCTATGCTTTTCAATAAGTGAATGATCAGGATGATGTTAAGGAATCTTTTACATGTTACATGATACCCTCTAATATCAAAACAGGTTCGCTTTCGTAGAACCTGTTTTAGTAGAATATTTCTCAAAAGTCCATCTTGAACTTTGTTGTGTTATTGTCATTTTGTGTTAGGTGTTCTGTAAAGCACTTTGTTACAGCTGCAGGTATTGTGAAAATCAATCTGTGCGTGCGTGCGTGCGTGCGTGCGTGTGTGAGAAGGAAAGGCACACGCATGCACTGGTGTGACACCAGGTGGTCATGTTATCTTAGTTGCCAAGACAGCATTCAAATGAACTCAACTGGATGTGAATGTTTCGCACGCTAGCCACAGTCGCGGTTTTACGTTAACAAAATGCAACTTAAAATTAATGCGACAATTAAGACACACATTCAACAAACTCAGGGCAACATAAACCCACTTAAATAGTATTACTGGTCAGCTAATGTATCATTTTTTTTTCAATCAGACATGAACGTTTTCTAAATGAATATTGGTTATTGATTCGGAATCTGCCAACCGTTTTTCTCTAGCACATCAGGCTTTTCCTATTGATTACAACGCATGGTAAAATCTACACTGCAGAAGCTTTCATAGGTCAAACTTGAAACAAAAAATGAAAAGATCAAAAAAAATCCTATATAATAGATATTTTTTAAAATCAGAATCAAAATTGCTTTTAGAAACACATAATTCCACCTCTGATTCAAATTTGCTGTTGAGCAGTGTAATGATTAATGACCCCATGATGGAAATTTAGTTCAGTATTGCTTGTCACAATACACTCTGGGTCCCGAAGAGTGGCCGAAAAGTACCCAAACAACAGTGATTTATTTATTTTTTCCTCCTTCCTTCCTTAGAAGCAAGACCGCAAACATTTATTTCCCCCCCACAGGGCAGTGATGCCTGGCATGGTGATGTTTCGGAGGCGCTGGTCAGTCGGCAGTGATGACCTGGTGCTACCTGCCCTCTTTCTGTTTTTGTTACACTGTATCTGGTGAGTCACTTTCTGTCATAGAACTCAAGGCTTGAAATAAGCGTTTTTACATTGCTGTTTGCAGGTCAAAATGTGGACTTTGCGCCTCATTAATACACATGAATAGCAAAAACGGCGAATCAAAATCCGAGGCAACCGTCAAAAGTAGAATTGCACTCTGTCCGTCGTCACGTATGAAAGAGCGTCGCCAACTCTCATCTTTCACGTCAAAGAGCCCGTGCATGATTGTCAATTAGTCTCTGACTGCACAGAGCCAAAGTGACTGACGGCTGTTCGAGCACACGGGAGTGAGAGAGATGACAGATACATGACAGCAGGAAAAGGAGACATGCTGTATATGAACACATTCGAGCTTTATGGACAATACAAAGGCAAGGACAAGTCTGCAAGGACAAAAAAAAAATCAAGGAAAAAATATATGATATTACTGAAGCGGTCAGCTATTCCTGCTTGGTGCCAGATGGAGACTGCATTGTCGCAGTGTCATTCCTTCCTGAGAGAATCTTCATCAAAGCAGGGCAGATAATGTCCAAATGAAAAAAAACAAACGGATAATTAATACTTAATTTTTCTCATTGTCGGTCTTAACTATACAAAATTTATGTGGATGCTGTTTTCCTCCCTTTTTGTTTTACGTAGTTTAATGTGTATTTTGTTGTGTTTTGTGTTTTTAAGTGCTTCAGTGTCGCTGAAAAAGTTAAAAGCTTAAATTATAAAAAGTTCAATTGAAAATAGTTGGGTTTTTTTGGATTTTACTTTTTTTTAGCTCTATTTAAATAAAGGAATAAAATTACATTATAGCAGAGCTTTCTTTGCTTCTCGACAAAAAAAAGTTTGCTGCTCTACACTGTGAATTTAAGAAATAAAAGTAGTTGACTCCATAAAAAAAGAACCGATTCATTCATCATATTGTCACATTTTTATTGTTTAATAAAGCCCTTGTTTCATTTTTCTGGGATTAACCTACAAAAAAAGCAACCACAAAGTTAGAAAGTGAAGTTCTCCGATGAAGTCTTTGATTTGCAAAACTACTCTGCAATGCAAAAAAACATAATTCGAGCCTTGGAACTTTTTTTTTTTTCTTCTGGCACAGTTTTTCTCCACACTACATGATTTTACTGTGTTGTTATGTTCAGGCTGGTAGTTCTCTCCGTGGTTTTGTTCGGCCTTCCCTATGGCTCTGACCAGTCCTGTTCTATAACACTGGTGGACCATGGCCGAGGGTACATGGGCATCCTGGTCAGCTGTCTTATCTGTGAGAGTGCCATCATGTGGTTAAGTATGAGAGGTAGCATCCTGTACACACAGCCCAGGGAAGCTGTGCAATACGTCATCTATATCCGACTAGGTAAGCTGCCCCACTTTTAATCAAGGATATATTTGTACGTTATTGATTTACTTTCTGGTTCTGTGGTATAGTTTCAAGAATAAGGAGAAATAATGTTTTTTTGCTCATATTGATTATCCTCCTGAACCTTTTCTCTCTCTCTCCAGCCATTCTTCTAGTAGAGCTTGTGTATGCAGTCGTGGGAATTGCCTGGCTTGTTCAGTATTACCAACCATGCTCTGATGTGACTGCCAAAAACCTAGCTTTGGGTGAGTCTAACACAGGCTTTAGGTAGATCACTTGTGAGAATGTTAAAATGGTACCATCATATCCTACAGGCATGAATAATATTTAGTCTTTTGCCATCTGCTGCAGTCATCAACACATATCTTTTTGTATACAGAACTTAGATTATAACCTGTTTTTAGTTCAACAAATTCATGATTTTTGGGGGGGTTGTGAACGGACGTCATTCACTCGAACTTGATAACTCAACTGTATTTGAGTTCACTTGAATGAATGACGATTCATAAAATGCCCGGTGAGATACATTGTGCTCCTCCACATGCAATTCTAGTTTGGTTTGAAATGTATGTATTGTTCTGTTGTGTTTTAGGGATTGTTGCATGCAACTGGCTAGTGATATTCAGCGTCTGCATTACGCTTATGTGCACTTTTGATCCTACCGGTCGGACATTTGTCAAACTGAAAGCAACTCGCCGGCGTCAACGAAACCTTACAACATACACACTAAGGTACAAACAAACCTCGTTTTTTGGGCGCACACATGAACAGCCACACGCCGATTATCATTTGTTTCCTTATTAACAAATTTCCTCCGCATTTAGACACCGACTTGAAGAAGGCCAGGCCAGCAGCTGGAGCAGGAGACTGAAATTCTTTATGTGTTGCACAAGAGCCCAGGACACACAATCAGTGAGCCACCTTAATTCATTTTTTTGAAATAGAACTGCTTTTGGAATATGCAGTATAAAGTGAGCCCTAAGTATACCAAGGTAACGCTATACCATGTTTCAAGGTTACAAATGACATGCAATGAAGTACCGGTACCTTAAAATTCAGGCTGCCAAACTTGTCCAACAAAAAACAAATTGTGCATCTCTCTTTCTCTTTCTCTTTATCTCTCTCTCTCTCTCTCTCTCTCTCTCTCTCTCTCTCTCTCGCTCTCTCTGTGTCTGTGTGTGTATGTGTGTATGTACCTGTATATACACACACACACACTATATTTAACCATATTCAAGACACAGTGAACTCTGATAAACCAAGGACCCCCACACTATATCCATATTTAAGTTTGTCAGAGATACTGAACACACCATGCCCTCACATCTGCTGCTGTCTTCTGCAGGATGCATATTCAGAGGTGGCAAGCCTTTTTGCAGAGTTCTTCAGAGACCTGGACATTGTGCCGAGTGATATCATTGCTGGCTTGGTACTCCTCCGTCAGACACAGAGATCTAAAAGATCATCTATCCTGGACCAGGTATTCAATGTTTGTTTAATATGCCCCATATAAGCCCATAAACACTATAAAAAAAAACACAACAAAACCAAAAAACATCAATTGTATTTTCACTCTGGGAGTCAGCACTTCATCACCGAGCCGCCAATAATGCTCGTCATGTAGTGTATGCATCTGTGTAAATGGCGCATGCATCAGACATACGAGAAAATAAAAAGCCACTTTTCCAAGCTAGCTGTGTTAATGCTTCATTTGAAACAAGATTGTTCAGCTTTTTTTTTTTCTCTCCACAGGGCAACAACGATATTTTAGCCTTCCTGTCTGGGATGCCTGTCACTCGGAACACTAGATATCTGGACCTTAAGAACTCGGTAAGTCCTTTGGTATGTATATGATGAATAGATGAAGCCAAAGCTGAAAATCATATTTTCATTCACACTGCCCCTCTATGTATGGACCTTTACACGTTTTCCCTTGTTCACTATCCTGGGTGTAAGGCACCAATGTCGAATGGTTTCAGACAACTCAGGAATTTGATGACTTCTGATGTAATATCAGAGGTCTAACATAGACAAAAGGTCACATACCGCGACTCGAGTCTCATCACACCAGGCTCCTTTATGTTGAAAGTGCTGTGTTACCGACATCATGCCATCATCTTAATGATGCAAGTGTGAACATGAGTGAGATTGGGACACTGCAATATCCTCTTTTGTCGAGTATTGTCCGAACGGCATGGCTGAATCAACCCGTCCACTGCTAGGCTTCTGATGCTCGAATTTACTCGCCATGCATCGTGTATAAAGAAATACTTGACTTATTGTGCAATTTTCAGCAGTAAAATGGAAATATTTTGTCTGGAATTAATTTGATGACATTTTACTTCTAAAGCACTTTTCATACAGAAAAATGCAACTCAAAGTTCAAAATATAATGTAAAAAGAGGACACCTCACAACATACACAGATATATATCTCCTTAAGCATCCCTGCACACGCACACACACACACACACACACATACACACACACACAGGGCCAGTAACTCGTTTACAATTAACACCTTTGAAAATGCATTTACCAATTGCTTTTGACATCATGTGGTCAGAACTCGGGTAGAATCCAATCATGGCTCATGGGAAGTTCAAAGTTGAGACTTGATTAGTCATTACCTGATCCCTGAGCATTTGTGATGTCATCTGGAGTCGACACCAAGTGGCAAAATGTGTTCTCAATGGTGTACATGAAAAATCATTACGCTATTAAATTCATTCTAGACAAAATATTCACTTCTTACTGCTGAAATTGCAGTGTGTGCAAATGTGTGCCGTGTGAACACCCCGATTAATTATGATGCCAAAACAAACAGTTTGGTCTTTCAAGAAAAGTATTTGGTTGGCCTAGACCACTCACAAAGAATTGAGATACAGAAAAAGTTTTTCCAGATTTATTCACTTGGCGTGATATTTTTCTTTCCTTGTGTGTTGTGGCTTAAATGCGTATCTGTATCCTTCTCTCCCAGACTGAGATGGGCATGTATAAGGATGTGTGCTACTACATGCTCTTTGCTCTCGCTGCGTATGGTTGGCCCATGTACCTGATGAGAAAACCAGCCTGTGGACTGTGCCGCCTCGTTAGCACCTGCCCGTAAGCACTCAAACATACATCCTCACAGTTTTGATCACATGTTGTTTTATGAGTCTTATGTGGCACTTTAGAAAGGATGACATTTTCTCATGCATCAGCACTTGCTAAATGATAATCCGTTGAGATTGTGGCACTCATTTAAGACCCGCTCACTCCAAGCAATGTTGGAACTAATCACGTTCTTACACAGTATGTAATGGGATTATGTATTTTATATACGCTACACAACAGTTCATTTTGGGCCCACTTAATGTTTCATAGTGTTTTTATGTCTGTTTTCCCCTTCCTCTGCCCCCAGGTGCACATCAATGTCTGGCTCACGTTTGTCCCAGTCAGTGACAGTGGAGGAGGACAATTGTTGCGGTTGTAATGTTTTGGCCATACGCAGACAATTCTTGGACCGGGATCTGAAGCAGGTTCACATAGTCTACACTTCCTGCCATGATGCAGTGAGTATTCTACCGTCAAAGCAGTTGTAGGTGTTGGAGGGTGTACTTCCTCAGTTATGCCAAAGGCTACTTTTGTGGAGCAGTTTATGAACAGGTTCAAAAAAGGAAGCACCTAGCCAAGCGGTCAGCCTTTGCAAACATTAGTGAACTAATGGGTTGTCTAGTGCTCACCGAATATGCTTGTGGTACCTCTTAGAAATTCCTTGTTGTAAATTGAACATTCAGACGTATTCAAGTAAAATGGAGTTTAGGACCAACTCGGGCATGGAAAGCACATGGCACACATTGTTAAAGACCAGGGTCGCTGACGGCTGAGGTGGATAGCGTGTAATAGTTTCCACCGTTCTGCTGACTCAATTGCACAGTTCTAAACTTCATCTGGCATTAACAACGTCACTAAAACTGTGCTGGAGTATTCACAGCAGTTTCTGTGGCCGAGCAGCTGCATAAACGCCTTACATCACCTAACACAATGTCACGCATTGGATGGAATAATGTGAAGCATGCCATCACTAGACGCTGTCACAGTGGAAACAAATTTTGTGGAGTGACATATCAGGCTTCACTACCAGACTGATGAGAACATTACAACTAAGGAAGGGCGATTTTACAATCTCCATTTCCAACAGCCTGCGTTCTTACAAGATTCGGAACAAAGACATGTACAATGTTTTAAGTTAAAGTGGTCATTCAATTGAGCATGTTAATGTAATGTTATGTATACAGCGATGGTTGTTTTAAAGTGCTCTATAAATACAGTTGAGTTGAGTTGAGTTGTCCGGCCATTGCATATGAAAACTGCTGGTTCTGCATTTTGGGGAAAATCTGGAAAGATTAGAAACTCACTAGAATTTACGGTGATGTTTACCAATGTCACCGTTGCATAAATATGTCATTACTTCTACTCAACTCATGTTCATCTCCTGTTCTGAACTCTTACCTTCACTGGTCAACTCCATCCTATGAGGCTTAGTACTTTCAGATCTGACAAACAACGGCTTATCAGTAAACATGAATTCCAAATTTTGATTTCCTGTAATTATCTTTACTGTCTCGCCTGCACTAATGACTCTCATTGTCACCACCTCACCTGAAGAATATCTATCTATAGATCTATCTATCTATCTATATAGATGGAGAGAGAGCGATACACACACACACACATATTGGGTGGGTGTATTGCTTGTCTCAGACACTTTTTAAAATGAGAAATCAGCTGTGCTTGGTTACAGAAGATCATTATGCAGTAGGAAAGGAAATCTGTGACTCTTGTTTGATGCTTTTTGAGCAGATTCCTACTCTTTCTGATACAATGCCTGGTCCCTCCCCCCCAACCCCACATTAGTGTAATAGCACAATTGCAGTTAAAAATGGCACCCAACTAGTTCAATTTTGTGTGATGTCAGAGGTTTTATAGCCTGAGGGAGCCTGAAATTAGGCGAACGCTCAAGCGTCTATATTTTGTCATGACTATTTTGTTGAAGCGGTGCAATATTAATGGCTTTACTATATATTGGAATATTAGCTGTTATTTGTATCTGTTTTGATGACACTTTGCTCACTTGTTTAGTTGCTGAGAGATGGAAGAGTTGTGCAGTCTCAGTGGGTGTCGCAGTCCTCTGAGACTGCGTTTTGTCACCCATTTGTTGATGAATTGTCATGAACTGAGTCTCAAGATGCCGAGAAAAAAAAACAACCCCACACACACTTTTGGACTGTAAATGCTCATATTTTCACATACAGATTTTAGGCTGAAGGTTAGTCTGGCTAAAGGGTTGGAAATGATTACCATGAGGTGCATTCGTCATTGACGGTGTATCGATTCTGTTCTTTCGATGTGTTATAGCCATGTGACACTTTACATTGCATGATCAGTTTCATTGAAGCTAAACTTAACCTCTCACGTGACACATCCAAATCTTACCACCGCAGTTTTATCCTTGCGATGATTCTCACCTATTATCCATTTATACTGTACACTCTGCTGTCTTCTATCCATTTTCCATTCAGGTTTATGAGACCCCATTTTTTGTGGCAGTGGATCATGAAAAGAAGAAGGTGGTCATCAGTATCAGAGGGACATTATCGCTAAAGGTGAATTTCATCTTTGCACAGCAAGACGCTCGACTTCTATCACCTCGAAACCTGTGTTGGGCCCCATCTTCTCTCTTAGCCTCATCCGCACTGAGGTTCAAGGCAGTGTTCACAAACTCCTACACTGTGCAGGCACAGTACCAAAGCAGCACTCGGATATAAATGTCCTGTCTATTGTTTACGTAACACTAAAGGGAAGCTTGCATTGCAGTATTTAAGGCTATGATTGAAATGTCAGAGATCACTCACGGCTGTGACAAATGACAAAATACTTTTCTCAGAAACCTCAAATTCTAGAAAACTCTTCATTTTCATTTTAGCATAGAATGTTTTTTTTAAATGAATGTTGTACTTTTTACTTTTAGCCACCTTTTCTTTTTACTTTGACCTGTTTTCTTGTGTGTGGCAACAGGATGCGTTGACTGATTTGTCGGGGGATTCTGAGCGTTTACCTGTGGAGGAACAGCATGGGACCTGGCTTGGTCATAAGGTCAGAGAGAAATGATATAATAGTACATTGGCTCTGCAGTCACTATCTTTTAAGAAGAGCTCAATGCAGCAGAATTCTTGTTCTTAGTTGGACCACTTAATGCTTCTTTCTCTTTTCTCTTAGGGGATGGTTTACTCAGCAGAGTACATTAAGAAGAAACTGGAGCAGGAAATGATATTGTCACAAGCTTTTGGAAGAGACTTGGTACACGGACACATTCACACTCTTTGTCTAGATCAGGGGCACTCTGGGACCTCATTGTCCTATTGTTGCAAAATCGTGACTCACTTTGATAGAGGTTAAAAACAATATTTTGTTTGGTTCAAGTATAGCCTCTGAAAACACATGCAGTAATATTTTTAAACACCGTTTAAAATTAGTTTGATGTACCTTCAAAAGCATAGTGGTAGCTATGACGTCCGCCAGCCAAAGGCTGATTTGAACGGTACTTGTTTACAGATTTAATTAGTTGCTGTCCTGTCCCTTCCTTAAGATATTCCACGTGGGACCTGTGTACTGTACCTTGTAAAAAAAAACACGTTTTTGGCCGTCTTCAACCCACCCAAAATGGATCTGCTACCCACTTTTGTGTTCCGACCCACCAGTCGAGAACCACTGGTCTAGAGGATGAAAGGGGGAATAGACGTATCGATATCCTAATACATGTATTTTATATGGGGTTATACTTAGAGCGTAATATTACCATAATAAACAAGGATAATTTTGTAACTATTGCTAAAGTAGCTGCAGTATATGGGCTGAAATATCTGCCACCAGAAACTGTTATTTGAATAATTTGTATTTGGTGGAAGGCGCAAGCATGTAAACAGAGGAGCTAGGAGCGAGTACCTAGGAGTGTGCAATTAGAAGAATGAGATGAGCCCTTGGCCTACTGTTTGAAAGAAATTCAAGCCCACTTTTTCTGAATGATATCATCGTGCTAAGGCAAGTATTAGCCAATTCTTTTCACCTCACACGATGGCACTATTTAGGAAAAGTGGGCTCGAATATACTATTTGAAACAATACTGCCTATTGATATGTGTTGTGCACCATTTCTAGCGGCTAGAGATTCCAGACACCTAGATTTTAAATCTAGCCCTAGGTGTCAGTAATCTCTAGGGTATGTAATTCAATGCAGCAGGACATCAGGTTTAAAGAAAGGAAAAAAACAGAAAACATATTGCCTACAGGGCTTTGTTGTGATATGTTCATAAGAATGAATTGTCCTTTCCTCTATTTGAAAGGAAGCCCTATTTCATCCCTGCCTGACCCGATGATTTATACCAATAATGTTAAGGAGCTGCTTAGGAGATCCAACTCTCTGGAGAGCCCCATGTCATAAGATATCCTTTATTTGTCCCGCAAAGGGGAAATTACAATCAGAATTCAGAAAGGAAAAATGCTGGGTAGGGAGAGGGAAAAAAAACCCACGCTTGAACTATCCTCTTCCGAGGATAATTTAAGTCCAGGATAAAAAAGACCCTAGCACATGAATAAGCATTAGACAGTTACAACAAGTCACAAGACATAACATGTATAAGGGGGGGGATGAATGGGAAGGGGCGGGGGGTAGGGTAACCGCGACGCGGCCTAAAATGACCAGCTGCATGGTCACCGTTGCGCTCCGCATTATCGAACCACGTCACGGGGGGGGGGAAAAGAATCGGAGCGATGAAGACGGTGATAACAAGGATGTGTATGCGCGTGTGGTTGTCCAGTTGTGTATGTGTATGCGTGTACAGGTCATAGCTGCTTCGTCGAGGTCTGCTCATCATGAAGACAGTCCCGGCTTATCAGTCCATGGCCGAGAAGGAGGGGGGTGGTGGTGGGGGCCCTAGACTCCATGCGTATTTCCATCCAGGGGAAAGGCCAGATAGCGTTGTTTGTTTTGGAGAGACGGCCGCCAACAATTCAAGACAGCCTTGAGTCCTTGGTCTGTATCTCTTCACTGGCGCCGATCAGCCCGAATCCGAAAACTCTTTCCGCAGCGTGGATTCCAACGTCTCCATGGTATTATCGATCGCGCGGAGTCGCTCCAACACCGCAACAATATTGCGGTTGAGCTCAGTCACCGCTTGAGTCTGAGTGTTGGACATTCGCGCCAAGCCATCCAGAGTGACCGGCAGCTTCTTCACTTCCAACAGAGCCGCTCCCGTCGGTTGAATTTTGCGATAGAACAGCAAGCTGCCAACACCAAACAGCAGCATACCTGTTATCAAAAGGCCAATAATGTAGATGTCTTCCACATCCTCCACGGACAGTACTGTCAGGCACACCGGTCTCCACTTTCTCCATGGATCCAGGGCGTATCCGGCAGCAAGTGTCCCCGGAGGGCAAGCAGGCTCCCCACTGCCCGCTCTTTCCGTCGAAAAAATTTTGTCGATTACATCGAGAGACCAGCCAACTAATTCCATGGTTAGTTCTTCAGATGAAAACACGGTAGGAGGCTAGGGAAAAAAGTTAGACAAAGACAGCACAAAAGACTAAGTGGCGAGCAGGGAAAAAAAAGGTGGGAGGGCAGGGGAGCTGTGCAAAAAGCGGCCGCCTTCGTCGAGAGCCAAGCAGACACTCAAAAATGATGATGCTTATTAGTTGAAGAGGATATCTGTGTGTCTGCGATTGGTTGCTATTCCTAATGTAAAGGTTGTCTGTCACAGCTAATTTAAATCTGAATTAAGAGAACTGGATATACTTTGAATGAACTGAAAGTGAAAATATGTATACCCGTAGTCGCATTTTCAGTGACGATCCAAT
Organism: Hippocampus guttulatus; assembly: GCF_054856545.1. Taxonomy (NCBI): domain Eukaryota; kingdom Metazoa; phylum Chordata; class Actinopteri; order Syngnathiformes; family Syngnathidae; genus Hippocampus; species Hippocampus guttulatus. The sequence goes on from NC_141263.1 coordinate 7,313,440, forward strand.
ATTTCCCCAGTGTGGGACAAATAAAGGATATCTTAATATAGTTTCAGAGAACATAATTTTACGTTCCGTGTCAAGTTTATCTTCACTTCCAGTTCCAGACTAATAAATCAAATTTCAAGTTGGACAATTGAGATTCAGTTTTTCAGCACCATGTGTCAAACAATAGGAATTCAATTAATGTCATTTAAATTCATTTTTTCAATGCCATTATTCAAGTTGAGCTATTCGAATTTAAATATAAACAATTCAAATTACATTTCTGGGAGCACATACTTCATCCCATTGTAGTGTGCCAGTGTAATGATACGGGCCATCTTTCAACAGAACAAGGGCACCATGCATTATGGACTGGTGATAGTAGGCCATTCTCTTGGTGCTGGTACTGCTGCTATTCTTTCCTTCCTGCTGAGACCTCAGTATCCCACACTTCACTGCTACTCTTACTCCCCACCTGGTGGCCTTCTTAGGTAAATTTGTCCTTTTTCACACACACACTCACACACACACACACGGACAAAACTATTTTGTACCCCTCTGTCAAAGAAAGACAAAATCATCATCATCATCATAAAAGAAAGGAAATAATGACATTAAAATTTTACTGGTTCAACAGTATAAATGAAAAAAAAATCATGAAAGAGGCCTGGACAAAAGTGATGGTTCTCTTCACTTCATATTTTGATGTGCTATCTTTTGAGGCAATTACTTGGCTGCTTACTTTCAGTGAGACTTTTGTACCTCTCAGCAGGTGTTTTGGTCCACTCTTCATAGGCCACCTGCTCCAGTTGTCATTCCCAGGTTTGAAGGATCAACTGTTTCTGTTCCTTTCACAGTTGCTCAATAGAATTTAGATCCAGGCCTGTAGAAGACCACATGAGAATATTCCACTGTTTGCTCTTAGCCATTCGTGTCTGTTTTTAGTTGTGTGCTAACGTCAAGCCCTGGTTAAGAAACAAGAGGAACAAAGCAGCTCTATGGAACTGTCTCTCAATTCAACTTTATTTATAGAGCACTTTTATAACAATGACAACCACATTCAAATCTCTGTATTTAAAGTAAAAATCAGACGTAGAACATCAAAGACTGCTCAACTCCCAGAGTAGCCTTTGATATGTGGGTCTCAAAAATCTACCCAAATTTTCCTTGTTTTAGCACCCTAATAAAAACCATAATAAAGTCAATAAAAAGAAATGATACATTTTAAAGTGCAAAATAACAGTTTACTTCAGTACATTTACATAATTATTTAAAATTCAGTATACAGTAATCCCTCGTTTATCGTGGTTAATGGGGACCAAAACCACCCGCGATAAACGAAAATCCGCGAAGTAGCGACCAATAAACATATAAAAAAAAAATTTAAGTCCGCAAACGGTCTGAGAGAAGCTGCAAAACAACAGCAAGTCACATAGAGCAACATATACAGTACTGTACTCCATGTATATGAAAAAAAAAAGAATATGTTTGAAAAAATCTGCGATGCACTCAAACAGCGATAAACAAACCGCGAAATAGCGAGGGATTACTGTACGGTGAAAATGGAGTCCGGAATGTATTGCTTGTACAGAGTGCTAATAATGGAAATTTTGGATGTACATGGATAGAATTTTTTGGGGGGTTCGGGGGGGATATCAGACCAATATCAATATCGGATCAGGACACACCTACATATTTCCCTAAATCAAGTCAATCCCAGAAAAAAACTTGTCCTCATCCTCGCTATCAGGTTTTTAATACTGAGCCGCACTCACTGATTTTACATGTGACACAACGCAAAAGCCTCAGTAGAAGTCTGTTATTTTGAAGCGCATTTGATTCAATTTGATAAATGTTGATTTGGAGTAAACGGTTTGTTCAACCAATTTCTCCACTATTTTTCAACCTGCTTGACTCTTCTTTTCAACCAGTGAGGATGCCATGGAATACTCCAAAGAGTTTGTCACCTCTGTTGTATTAGGAAAAGATCTGGTACCAAGGTATCTCCTTCACTTGTATATTGTAAATGCACTCCTTAGAATGCTGAACTTGTCACAGAGTCAACCATTGCTGTTGTCTCCTAGGCTGGGCCTGTCTCAACTGGAGGGGTTCCGTCGCCATTTACTAGAAGTTCTACAAAAAAGTAACAAGCCAAAGGTAAGCCTCTTCCTGTAACACCTGTACAGGACCTTAAATGCAACATTGATTTGCTAACACTATTTCACGTACTGTATAATGCTTCTGCCTAAAACAAAACAAGGCATTATGCCTCAAAGCAGAGATAATGTGCTTTTATTGCCACAGTGGAGGATCATTGTGGGAGGCACCAAATGCATCCCAAAGTCGGAGCTTCCACTTGAGGAGGAGGATCCTCCATCTCAGCAAGCAGCACCCCCCAGCAATCGTCTGTGGCTCCACCCCAGTGACCTCAGCATCGCCCTCTCAGCCTCGACCCCCCTCTACCCTCCTGGCCGGATCATCCACGTGGTGCACAACCATCCTCCAGAGACCTGGTAAGAAGGCTGGTTTCAGAGCTGCACACTTCTTTCTCTTATTATTTTTTTTGTGTCAAAATGAAGGGCACCCAGTTGTTGCTTTTTTTTATTTTTTATTTTTTGGGTTTTTTACTCTCCCTTCCTCCAAACTGGTGGTAAACCACCACTGCAATTTGTTTACCAGAGAAATGACAGTCAGACAATCCGTGCGTTTAAGAAGCCAATGTGAGATTTTCCCTGGTAATTTACTGGATACTTGACTGCATTTAGAATCATATGTAATTGTCTTTTTGTTTCTGTTCTTAAAATATTTTTTTTTCTAAGTGACCTCTAGTCTATTCACATTCTCATATTGTTTAGTTTCATCAACGCTTCCCCCGTGTTGACAGGAAAATGAGGTGGATGGTAAATCGATTTTTTTTTTTACTTTGTCTTATTGATTTAAAACGTTTCTCACTATCTCATTCTCTCTTTTAGCTGTGGGCAGGAAGAGCCAACATACTCGGCTCTTTGGGGGGACAACAAGGCCTTCAATGAAGTCATCATTTCGCCCGCCATGCTTAATGAGCACATGCCTCTCATGGTGATGGAAGGTCTAAACAAGGTCTGTTTTCTTCATGTGCATGCTGATTCTTTTGTCTACACTGACGTGGTGCTGGGATGTCATTCTTGTACTTATTAAACTATTGCGTGAAGAGGGTGTTTGAATAATAGCTACCTATTTAAAAAAACATTTTAGTTATATTTTAATTAACTACTAATGGGGTATATTAACTGTTCAAATTTTGAATGTACACAAAGACACAGCCTGATTAATTACCCTATTTTCTGCACTAAAAGGCGCACCTAAAAGCCTTCCATTTTCTTAAAAGCTGACTGTGCGCCTTAAAATCCGATGCGCCTTGTGTATGGTCATTACGGTAAAAGTTCGACCCCAAAATGGCTCCTTGCTCGAGACAACGCAAAGCTCAAGCTTAAGGCAATCGGTTACGCAGTTGAACACGGAAATAGAGCAGCGGCAAGAGAGTTCAACGTTAACGAGTCAATGTTATAACTTGCTGTTGGTTAAGTGAACTGTGTCGCTGCTGTATTAAACAAGTTTTACTGACATCTGATCGTTATTTCTGTTGACATTTCCTTGAGCCTAGCTCCATCTCGTGGATGCATTGTAGATTGCATCTTATAATGCGGTGTGCCCAATGTAAAAAAAAATTACAAAATAGGCCATTCATTGAAGGTGCGCCTCATAATCCAGTGCGCCTTTTAGTGTGGAAAATACGGTAACTCACACTGAGAGCCTTCATTTAACATAATCATTATTTTACTCCAGAAGTTCTCCATAGTTTAGAGGGCTAATTTCCATTTAATAAAGAATCAAAAAATACCTTGACATTAGAAGTTTAGGTCTTAAAATAAATAGAGAGATATATCGTATATTGTAATTAATTTCTAATCTTAGAAATCGATTGTCCCAGCAATCAATTGATAGTAATCAGAAATGGACCATATCAAACAGGGGAAAAAATGTTCATTGGTATGCCTCATAAGTGCTGTTACTGATTTGAATTGAATGTGTGGATTATCCATTTTTTTTAATCTTTCCTGTCATTTCATTTTATTCACATTGCTCTACTAGCAAAGCATGGGGAGCCTTCCATCTATTCTGGATGGTTCTATGATGTCCTGTGGATATTTGTTCTGGTGTAAGGGTGTTGAAGTTTATGTTTGCATGGGAAGAAACCACTTTGAGGATTGCCCTTCGCCATGCCTGTGGAGATAAATATGAGGTGATGGTTGGTTTGGGTGACGGTGCATCTGTCTAAAGATGAAGATCTATTGAAGTGTCGCACTATGTGATTGTGTGCGGAACCTCTGGTGTGTCCACAGGTGCTGGGACCATGTTATCCTCTGTCTGAACAGTGGACTCTGGAAGTGGAGGTGCTTGAGGTCTTTCAGCCTACCAGTGGCACCACTGTGCAATAACCTCGAATACAGAATCCCATTCTAACAGTATTGCCCATGACATGTCCTTCCCCCGACCTATAAAGACCTGTTTCACAATGCCTACCTTGCAGACACCGAATTGCTCTCTGTCAACCACCATCTTTTCGTCTCCATTTACGGAAGCTATTAATCCCTTTAACCCTCAGTCAGCAACTCTTTCAGTTGCAGACAATTTCTGCATTCCACCACAAATCCAAACAGACGCACCTTACACCATCTTTCCCACTCCTTCTGATATCTTACCCAATGAGTCCCAAGAAAAAAATGGCTATCAAGATGGGAACATCACATAACTCCTGACAACAAGAGGAAGTCTGTAGTTTGGAAACTACATGGTGTTCAGTGTTGTTATTTGATGATGTTATGGCATATTAAGGATTTTCATTTCACCTGTGCATAGCAGTGGATGTCACCATACACAGAGATGTACAAATTACATTAACAATGCTCATCATTTTAATGAAACCATTTTCTCGTAACTCCGCCTCCACTAACACTGTGAAATTCCTCACTGAGATCATGTTTCTTAGATTGAAGGGATCAAGATCTTACTGGGGGATATCCTGACTTGAAAAGCCTTCATTGTGGCTCTTTTGCACATACAAAGTTGTAGCTGGAGGCAATAACAAGTCCAGGCAAGATCCCGAGAGGAAGTTCAAAATCACAGCTGCATTCCAGGGAACAAATGACTCTTATATTGCTGTTACTGCAATGAGCCTGTAATACTACATCAAACTAATGTAGAAAGTAAAATTCACTAAATTGTAATTTATTTTTGCACCCAGAGTGATCCAAAACCCACGTTCAGCATTTTGCTGCTGTCTGTGCCGCTGCATGTTTGCGCAAATGCTGTGACGTGACACTCCCCCAATCCTGCCATTTCTTCCTGTTCACAAAGCTTCCGTGGTGATGCCGTTCCCACCAAGTGTGTCTTCTTTCCTCGTCACTTACTTTTTCCTCAAAACACATTTCTGCTTTCCTTCCAGGAAGCTAAAAATGTCCTGGCATTTCAAAATTAGGAGTAACAAGGGCATTTATCATTATTGTTTATGCTGCTGCTGCTGGGTCATTACATTATGCGTTATTGTTCTTATTGAGGCAGTTGGAGTCATTTTTAAACAGAGGAAAGAAAGGAAGATAGATTTCCTCATGCATATGTTTAAGAATCCTGTCATCATGTGCATCTAAATTATTGAAGCGCATATAGCTGAACCAATTTCAGATACTGCATGTCTTACGCTACATCAAGTTGTCATCTCAATGTTGTCAGTTTTCAAGCCGTCATTGTGCCTTTTTATATTTCTGACTGTTGTGTCACATACCTGTATATTGTCACTTGCAAGAGTCTTGCATGAGCAAGCCATTGGCAACACCCTGTTGTGTAAAATGATTCTATTTATTTGCTAACATGCTCCTTGACTGATATTTGACCTCGCTGAACAAATCCATTTCAAGCCTTTATTTACATTATTTTTCATTTTGTTTTCTTTTGTTCTCACATTTGCATGTCCAGTCTTTTTTTTTGTTTGCATAATGTGCCTCTGGCATGTATTCAAGCTTATTAAAGCTAACCACAAATGTCAGTCTAATTGTTGTATTTATGTGATTGTCTATTTTATTTTGTTTTTGTAACTTGTGTACACAGCAAGTATATGGACTGCTATTTCCTCAAATACTGTAGGACTTGTATGAATCTTCCTCTGGCATCCATGACTCCAGTGTGGGTGTTTAATGTCAGTCGGAGTAGGTGGAAGCTCACCCTTCGCTCGCACTTACATCTATCTTAACCACTATGTACTATCACGATAGATCTTTTACAGTATCTGCAGTTAAATATAGAAAGGATGTACAGTGTGTGCTAACTATCCAGTTAAAATGTAAATCATACAACACTGATGCCACGTTTAGTATTAATTTAGACTTTGTACAAACATCTCTCAGATGAGTGTGTTCCAGGCTTACTGTTTCCATGAGAACCTACTGTATACATGAATAGTTCATTTTAACAATACTTGATCATTTTAATGAGTCTTCTTACGTATCAACTGCAAAGATGAACAAAAATTTGTGATGCTACAGCTGATGTTTCTGTACACTTTCATAATGTGCATACTTTATATTCATCGTCCCTTTTCTCTGACATAGGTTGTTCATATTGAAGCTCAAGCTCTCACGCATCAGAAGCTCTGCCGTGCTCTGAGTCACGTGCATATACCTCTTGTGTTTGCGACAGGTCCTGGAGAACTACAACAAAGGCAAAACGGCTTTGCTGTCGGCAGCCAAGATCATGGTCAGCCCGACAGAAGTGGACTTGAACCCTGAGAGTGTGTTCATGGCTGCATCTGCAACAGCCCAGCAGCCGATGCCTGTTACTCACCACCGCAGGAACAGTAGTGTTCGGTCAGTATTGAGCACCACTTTGGATGTGTTGTGGTCTAAAATATTCCGTTTCCCCTGTAACCTGTTGTAAGTAAACTAAAATAACTATGGTATTCAAACTCATATTTTTACAAGGTGACAGGTTAAGGCTAAATTGTTTCACAAAACAATAACATTTAATTTTACAAATGGTTGCAAATTTACATGTTGAATGAGAATTTAAATCCTTTGTTTTGATGCTGAAATTTTCAGATTAAAACTTTTGAATTGTGAGGTAAAAAGCAGGTCTCCTTTCAGTCAAGTCATCTCTTGATCATCTTTTAGTTGTTGGCCCAACTTTGTCGTTCAACTGTTTCCAATGCAATTGACAGAACATACAGTGGTACCTCTACTTACGAACGTCTCTTCATACGAAACTGTCAAGTTATGAAACCCCTCAACAGGAAAATATTGCCTTTTGTTACGAAAGAAATTTCAAGATACGAAAGGTAAAAATACAGTATGGCCTGCTACTCGAAGCTTCGAGATTCCTGAACGCAACATATTTATAGCTGCTCTGCCATTGGCTATTACCGAGCATCATCCTGGCATCCATTTGGCTTAGGAGGGACCTCTACCGAATGTGTCTGTGTGTGTAGATAGATAAATATGTGTCTATGCAGCGTACTCGTCATTCGCACCTCGGGCCATGAGGTGTTTTACATAAATGTGAATGACCCAGAAAAAGTGTTCAGCAGTCGGGCGATCGCTCACTATGCTGATGTTTGCCTTAGACATTTTCGAAAGATTGTTAAAAGAAGCAGTTACAGTATTTACAAAACGCCAGGCAAAAATCCCTTCTGAGAGAAAACATGGACTAAAGAGGGCAAAAAACGATGAGGATGCAGTTAAATGACCATCAGTTTTATTCTTTACTCTCTTCTTTGTTTTTTTTACATTATGCACAACTCTCATTTATTGTGCAATAATCTAATTGTAACATGTATTGGTTACATATTTTGATGCAATTTTATGCTTTAGGAAACATTTATGTCTGAATTTTGGGGGGCTTGGAACAAATTAGGGCATTTACATGGAAAATGCATCTCGACTTACAACATTTTCTAGTTAAGAAATTTTTTCCAGAACCAATTAATTTCATAAGTAGACGTACCACTGTAGTTGTGAAAGGCCTCACATCTGACAACGTATGTGGGAGTAAAAATGGGAGCTACAAATATTTTTTAAAACAAAGTGGCTTCTTTGTGCCCTCAAAAGTCAACAGACTTTTGAGAAAAACACACATCTGTTGCCATAACCCGGATTTTAAATAGTTTCTGTAAGCACCATAAAACATATACAGTAACTACATTTCAAACCAGCATTCCAACTGCTACTAATTTCTGCTCTTGTTTTCTCAAACTTGTAATTTCTGTTTGTTTGGGTAACAAAAAAGACAAAAAACATTGCTACGGTAAGGAAAGCATGTGATCACTCAATACATAATGTGCACCATTCTCTCATGCACGCTTGCACACTGTCTGACCACAGTGCAGTGACCTCATACGGTAGTATTCAGTTCTCTCCACGCCCCCCTCCGGTTCAGTCCCTGTCCAAAGTCTGTGTTCTGATAGAAGTAGCTGATGTTACCTTTCCTGCTTTAGAAGCACCCACCAGGATGCTAACCTTCCACTTTCCCGTCAGTGTTTCTCCCTGGTACTGATTTAATTTTAAGTATGCAAACATGTCATATGTACAAATGTATTGGGACAATTTACTATGACACTAACAGAAAGTGAAAATAGAAATATACAGTACATAAAAATGTTTCTTCCCTTGCAGCTACATAAGCTTCCACTCTCCCGCACAAATTGTTGAAATGTCTCTAGGAGTTCTTGTTTATTCAGAAAAGCATGAGTGAGGGCCTGGCCCACAACATGTCTTAATTCATCTTGGTCACTCAAAGGGACTTTGCTGGAAGCATGGAAAGGTCCTAACTTCCTCAAGTACGCTGTAGCATTTGAAATTCGTGGTTAGTTGGGCTTGCCCCACCCCTACTCGACCAAGAGGTTTGTCCCAAGACCTTTGTCCATATTTTGGATGTTTTACATACAAACCATTGCCCATTTTCCCTTCTGTAAGCCCTCCCTAGTCAAGTTGAGATTTTATTCATGGCAATCTCGCCATGTGAGTCCTGCTTCCCTGTCACTCCTGTCCTTTCTCATCCTCTCCTCTAGTTCCTGTGCCCAGTCTGAAATATCTCTGGATGGTTTCTCTGAGTGTCCTCCTCCTCCAGTACCTGTAGTGTTACGCGGAGCACGGGAGCGCCTGACCGTGGAGCTTAGGGACCGCAAAGCTCCATTAGCTGTCATGGAAAGCCTGTCAGACGCTGAATCTGTCTACAGCCTGGATTCCAGGCGCTCCTCTGCTGCGCTGAGAGGTTCTCCAATGCTTAGTAGCCTACCCTTCCCTTTGGATGCGCCGATTCCTGAAGAGAATCCATCTCTCAGCTCTCGCACTGAGCTGCTGGCTGCTGACTGCCTCTGCCAGGCCACACCAGAGCACCTGGGTGAGATTGGGCCTTTCTTCACGCCATTGGACCCTGGATCGAATCCGGAGTACTCCATGCAGCTTTCCCCTGCCACACCTCAATACAGTGGACATTATTCCCCTCAGCCTTTCAACGCAGAGCCTAACGTCTACTCTGAAATTGACCCTGATGTGCAACAGATTCCGGGCGTCTACAGTCCAGGTAGCACTCCCGACGCTCCCCGGAGTCCACAAATTGCTTCTAGAGCAATGGATGAAGATGAAGACAAGTGGGAGTTCAGCACGGAGACTGGACGGGAAACTTCCCCGCCGCCCACCCAGCTGTCAAATGGAAACCCCAGCCGAACGGTGCTGGAATTTGCCCAGTACTTGGACTCTCTATTTAGACTAGATGGCAGCAGCTCACCTCCAATGGATCTGTCTGATGGGGAGTCTGAGTCAGGACGCGGCTCACTTGGCCACGTCGAGTGTTTGGGAGATGAACCAGATGGCAAGCAGCTTCTGGCCAGGGCAACACTGGAGCCGAACCTGGTCCCCAAGCCACCGCGCACTTTTGCCGGCTCTGCTGACCCGTCTTCTGGCATCTCCTTGTCACCTTCCTTCCCCCTCTCATCATCTGAGGAACTCAATGACCTTTCACCTGGTGAGGGTGCCCCACCTGCCAATGACTCACTACGAACATCTCTCCCCATCCACTGTTCTGAGGAGAACACTCTGTCCTCTATGGTGTAGTCCACTTCAATCAACTGTATACTCCAAATGAAGGACGCAGTCATCCCAGATTTAAAAAAATAAAACAACAAAACAAAAGAAACATATCACAGTATGTGCATGCGATGGAATGTAGTCACTCATCAGAGACCTAAGAACAAACCTTGACTTGCCAACTCACAAATAATTTCCATTCTTCAGGTGTCCTCCCCCACTTTAATGACATTTTCGCACTATTGCAATGACTACAAAGAAGATACCTCTCTGCATGCCAGGGGGCTGTGCTGCTTTTGGGTGGAAATAAACAACTGTAGCTTCACCAATACCGTTCCAAAACAATGTCGTGATACATTTCAGCATATGTTCATCCCCTGACTTAACTCAAGGAAGGAGAGAGTCGTTAATTCAGCAGGGATTCAAAAGCTAACACTGTAGAAGAAGCTAATTTGCATCGGCACGTCATCTTGGGTTGACGTGCTCTACTACTTCCTGCACCCTCAGCAGCATATTTTCCTGCTCTTTATTTTTCATTGTTCATTCAGGAATGTGAAGATGGACGTATATGTCAGTCAGTAGAAGTGTGAAGACGTGACACAATGTTCCTCAGGTCTACCTATACAGAGTTGGTGTCGAGGAAGAGATGATGTGTATGTTTTTGTGTGTGTGTGCGTGTGTGTGTGTGTGTGTGTGTGTGTGTGTGTGTGTGTGTGTGTGTGTGTGTGTGTGTGTGTGTGGTTGAAATCGTGTCTTAAACATTTTGTGATTGTGACAAAGTTATTACAGACGCCTATGGATGTTTTTAAGCCTTTTGGTTACTCTTTATAGTGCATGATAGCTCGTTTGTCTTTCTTTTCAAAGGGATTTGGTTACTAAGTCAGTTAATTGACAATTGAGTACTCTTGTTCACATCATGTTTGCTTGGTACCCTCCTTGCCAGATAATTGAATACCTTGATATTACCAAATCTATTTCTCAGATGTACTTTTGTTTATGTTTACTGCTTTATTTGAACACAATAAGTTATGTTTATGACGTCCCACTCCTGTCATACCCATGGAGACTGTTACACACACCACAGGATAGACGCCACCTGACCACCATGGCTTTCATGTTACCACTGCGGATTTGTGTCAGCCTTCAGGCCGCAATAACCACCAAGCTCATAGTTTTCTTATTTTTCTAGAGACGCTACCGTTCTCGTGGTCAGATTCTTTGCAGTGGGGCTAGTTTCCGTGATACAAATGTTGCCATCATGTCAAAGAAATCCTTCTGTTTTTAACACCAGTTTAATTCAAATGCAGGATTCCAGACATAACCAAACCATGCTTCTTCTAATTGTCCCAGGATGCATTTACTCTTGTTCTCAAGGTGCTCTCAGACATGATGGACATCAGGTGTTTGCTTCCCTTTAATCTGGTTCACCTCGCTCTTCCTCGAGGTTGGACTCCATGGATAAATGAGCTGGTGTCGATTCTACATGTGGTGTACAATTTACCATATCACCAAGGGTCTAACAGATAAACAGGCGGTTTACTATTTGCGTTATTTATTATGATAAATGGTTTCACTAGTATTGCTGTATTTGATGGTAATATCCTTATTGCTCTTGCAACAGATTGATGGTGGTGTAATTTTTTTTAAACTTGAAACTTTTTTTGTATTTTTTTTAAAAGCACTTCGCAGAAGTTGTGCGTTCATCTTTTTTTCTGTCCAAGTGGAAAAGTATTTGACATTGGGCACATTACGAATGTTCCATTGTGGTGAAACATTCTGCAGAATGACCGTTGGTGGAGTGCCTGGCCTGGAGTCACCAACGTGATCTGCTCAGTTTCTGTTTGGACCAAGAGTTGTTACTCACAGCACATCTCACATCTTGCCAATTTACAGGCTGTCACTGCACAGATCATTTTGCCAGTCCCTCATCTCTCTCACAAATACTCTTGGGTTATAAACCCATTCAATCACTACTCTTGCAACCAGTCCAAGCACTGATTTGGCCATGATGTGTACAGCACCATTCTCTGTGTGTATTATTTATGCAGATGTCTACTACTAATAATGATAATTCCAATAACCTACCAGAGAATAACTTTATAACAAAAAGAAGGTGTCTATTTAAGATATAAATATTGATATACAAGACAAGAAATATTTCATCTGAAAGTTATTTATTGGAACTATTGGAAAATTTTGCAAATTGTTCTTGTAAAGAAAGAGGAACATTTGCATATGTGTCGACGCCATGTTTATCTGGTTTGCTTATCTCCCCTCCTTATCCAAATGGGAATGTATGTGATCCCTTTCTGACTGAATTTGACCGTTACGGAATAAATGAAAAACCATGGTCATAAGTGTGCTGTTTCTTTCATGCAAAATTATTTCCTCTATTTTAATACATGTTACACTACTCAACTCTGGGTAGAGAAAAGTCAACTGCCAGTATCTCTGTGAGTGCTAAGTGTTTGCACACGAGGCGATCTATTTTTTATTTTTATTTTTACATTTTTGTCAGATTTGTGAAGGTTGCGAAGACATCCCCCAGATGTTAGCAAACAGTTGTCTTGGTCCCAAACTGAAGGAATAATTATGTATTTTCGTATTTTAGTTATCATACATTTGCGTTATAATAGTGAATTGATTATGCTTGCAATGAAGAATGCTTATGCTCTTAATAAATGATAACGTGTATGCTCTTAATAAAGATATGCTTATGGTCTTAATAAATATATGCTCATATTTATAATAAAGAATGCTTAGTGCACTGTGTGACAGTTAGGGGACACAACCACCTTTCCGAGAATGTGGTTGGAAAGAGAAAAGTTCTTTTTTACATCTTTAACATTTTCCAAATTTGATGGTGACAAGAAAAAACTGTTTGTGAACCTTTTTGCAATCTTCGACGAAGCCTGATTAAAAAAATTAAATAAAATCATTTACACCCCCAAGCATTCGCTACTCAGTAAGATAATGTAAGCAGGCGTTAACACACAAAGGCTTTTTCAGTCCAGGCACCAAGTGGAGGTGACAAAAGTTCTAGGTTGGAAAAAGAAAATACTAGACCTACTGATTTGACTCCTTTTCTTGTGTACACGTGGGAGAGTGTACTTTTTTTCTACTTTATTAGTACAAATGGGGGCGGCCTGGTAGTCCAGTGATTAGCACGTCGGCTTCACAGTGCAGAGGTACCGGGTTCGATTCCAGCTCCGGCCTCCCTGTGTGGAGTTTGCATGTTCTCCCCGGGCCTGCGTGGGTTTTCTCCGGGTGCTCCGGTTTCCTCCCACATTCCAAAAACATGCATGTCAGGCTGATTGGACGGTCTAAATTGTCCCTAGGTGTGAGTGTGGGCGTGGATGGTTGTTCGTCTCTGTGTGCCCTGCGATTGGCTGGCAACTGATTCAGGGTGTCCCCCGCCTACTGCCCGGAGATGGCTGGGATAGGCTCCAGCACCCCCCGCGACCCTAGTGAGGATCAAGCGGTTCGGAAAATGGATGGAAGGATGGATAGTACAAATGGAAAAATAGAATTTGTATCTTTTTTTTTTTTTTTTTTTACAGTTTTGAACTCTCAACTCCAACCATGGTTGACCTGTCGTGTTGTTAAAAACTTTTGACAAAGTAGTATGACAGATCTACTTTCAAATGTAAGAAATTAAAATAAAACATGGGGAAAATAAATACTGAAAATATGGATTCCTGAAGAATATGTATATACGTTACCGAAGTAGTTGTATTGCTTTACAACCTGAAATGAAACGATATACAGGTATGATCTTTTATGGGTTTTGATCCAGCAACCTCAAGCACCTTGGATGAGATCATTTTCTTTCAATGATTCCGTTTTGATACTGTACACTAATACCCGGCCGTTAAAACCACTGTATTGAGAACTCCGGGGCCATAGGCAGGGAAACAGGAATACAAAATGGAAGTCAATAAAGACTCCTAATGATTAAGAATATTTGTACTCCCGAAATCGAATGTACAGTACAGCATTTGCAGAAATTACAAAAGTGTGTAAAAGGTGCACGTTTGTGGGTGCAGCCACTAGAGGGAGGAAACGTCTGAATTACAATCCGCAATGCACAGAAAAGGACGAATAACTTCCGGGTGTGACCGTGGGCTCCAGTGTTCGTGTTTTGCTAAATTAGCATGCTATCATGAATTAACGCCGAACTGTCAACGCTGGATCTGGTAAACATCTTTGTAAGTAAAACACGCAACGACGCAATGGTCGACACTTAAACGGACAGTAGTAATACATTTCGATTGTTGGTAACGTTTCTTTAAGATGACTTTCGTGAGATAATGTAGCTAACTATGTTTGGTAGTTAGCATTAAGATGTCTCAAATCTAAGCGAAAAGTGAAAGTTGTCACTTTGGTAGTATCTGTCTTGCCATACTAATGAATACGGTGTTTTTGGTAGCGCTATTATGTACAAGGCTATACAGAATACAAGCAGGGGCGTTCATATCAGAGTTAGGGGTGACAAATTGTCCTGAAGCAAACTTGTTTTATTAAATGTGTATGACGTATGTGATAATGCGTGTATCTGCCGCGGATAGTGCTCCGGAAATTGGGCACTCAACGTGGAACAGGTTTCCCTAGTTGTTGTGAAAGCGCTATATACATAAATAAATATGTATTCTTTGTATGTAGGGCGGCCCGGTAGTCCAGAGGTTAGCACGTTGACTTCACAGTGCAGAGGTACCGGGTTCAATTCCAGCTCCGGCCTCCCTGTGTGGAGTTTGCATGTTCTCCCCGGGCCTGCGTGGGTTTTCTCCGGGTACTCTAAATTGGCCCTGGGTGTGAGTGTGGGCGTGGATGGTTGTTCGTGTCTGTGTGACCGTTTCAGGTGTCCCCCGCCTACTGCCCGAAGACTGCTGGGATAGGCTCCAGCACCCCCCGCGACCCTCGTGAGGATGAAGCGGTTCGGAAGATGAATGAATGAATGACTGTTTGTATGTATGTATGTATGTATGTACAGTCGTGTATAGTTCGAATAACAATTTCGACGTTTCTCGAAAGAGCAGTCCGCCATTTGTGGAAGATTACGTCACCAAAATCGGGAAAAACTGGCTTTCCGTGTTGCGGCAATTACAGGTAAACAACGGGTTGATAATATATCGCTTGAAGCGAAACTAAAGTTCCAACAACTGCTGTCGCCGTCACTTTCGCCATTTACAAGTGTTATCCACGTTTTGCCAGATGCAGAATTATGTTGTGCACATACCTGATTGGACACAATTTGAAATTGAAATTGAAATTTTCCTTTTAATATTCTTTATCACCATCCTAGATTAAACCTTTTTAGAGCCATGATGAGCCATATTTTGGTGTGCTAACCGGCTCTGGCCCTGTGTATTTGTGATATGATACAGTCCGATAATATGAAGTTGTAATTATTATTTGATATTTGCAGTCTTTATACTGTAGTATTTAAGCCTTTAAGAAAATATTACTTCTATGTAGTTACTTTTTTGTTTCTTTTTTACCCCACCAGTATAAAATCTAACTGAAAATTTGACATATTGTCTGGGCTTTACATCTTATGGATGCATTATATCAATCCATTCTTTATTTGAAAAAAATAATTACAATAATACATTTTCCAAACTCCAGCATTTCTTTTCAAATCAAATTCACAATATTTTTTCTCTGAAAAATGGCGAATGGGAGGGATGGTGTAATTCTGGAAAACAAACATTGAACAACAAAAACATTGAAAACTGTTGAGGAAAAAAAAACAATCACAGAATATACAAATCCATGGGTGCTGAACCTTACATACGACTGTAATTGTTTTAATGTTTGTAAAATTGTGTGTGGAGTGGTAAGAAATATGGGACAGATATGGAAATACTATAAGACAATGCATACACGTGAATCATTTAACATTGAATATGTCACTATGTCATTACAGAGGCGAGGTAGGCAGGCAGAGGCAGACATGTATGCCTCTGGTAAATACAGCTCCCGGGGACCTGCTCTTATCCCACGGATGAAAACCAAGCACCGTATATACTACATCACACTCTTTTCTGTGGTGTTGTTTGGCCTCATCGCCACTGGGATGTTTCAGTTCTGGCCTCACTCCATTGAGTCCACCGCTGATTGGACCGTAGACAAGCGCAGTGTTCATGATGCTCCCCTGATGCGCCTCCAAGTCTCGAGTCCCATTCCTGAAAGGGGAGACCTTAGCTGTCGCATGCACACCTGTTTTGATGTGTATCGGTGTGGCTACAACCCTAAGAACCGAATCAAGGTAATTACTCCTGTGCATCACTTCCATACCACATTCATATGCGTCAGTGTGTGTGTGTGTTTTTTTTTTTTTTTAAGAGATTTTATTTTCTTTGTTTAGGTTTACATCTACCCCCTACAGAGATTTGTTGATGAACTTGGGGTTCCCATCAGCAGCACTGGACTTTCGCGTGAATATAACGACCTTCTCAGCGCCATTTCGGACAGCGACTTTTACACTGATGATGTCAACAGGGCTTGCCTTTTTGTCCCATCAACCGATGTTCTGAATCAGAACTCCCTGCGAATCAGAGAGACTGCCCAGGCTCTTGCAATGCTACCTCGGTAAATGTCTCACTTGCAGTTGGATTCTTAAAAAAGACTTTTAAAAAAAAACTCTGAGTCAGAATCATCTTTACAAGACAACTTATGTTAAAACACTCAAGCAATGTGTCTCTGGTCGTTGGAACCACTATTACTACAGCAAACTAGCCACAAAATACACATTTAGGGCATAAACAAAAATGTGCAGAGTCATTTAGTAATAGTAAGTGTCCAGACGTATGGCAATACATATTCACAGCTCAACTCTAATTTGTTCACAGAGCACAAAATTAACCACAATGGTAACAAAGTGCTGTCTAGAAAAATTTAATAAATTAGAATAGAAAACCTTTATTGTCACTGTATCGTACATCTGCAGCAAAATTGAGGTTATGAAAACATAAAAGACAACCAATAATAAAATAATTAGAATGACAAGCATTTACTATATGAAGTGCGAGGGTGAGGATGTTGATGTCAATGAGCTTCTTGATCACCCTGACCGTAGATTCATGAAAGTCACGGCAGACTGCAGTGCCTCATTTGCTGGGTGCAGAGCAAGAAGGCCTCGGAGAGAAAGATGGAGAGAGAGCTTGAACCATCACACATTCTTTATTGAATGGTGAAATTGTCTCGGCAAGTGTATAAACCGTCCATGTCCTTTGTAGTACCAGTCACTGGTAAACATGTACAAATAAAAAGCTGAGTTGACTTGATGAATAGGTAGGTAATAGCAGCAAATAAAATTGAATGATTAAAGACTTGCTTGAAACTTAAGTATCCAAACCCCAGTTCCAATGAAGTTGGGAGATAATGTGGGACATTGGTTAAAATACAAATAAAATAGAGTCAATCATTTGAATACAGTTGAATACACCGCTATGGCAACATATTCCATGTTCAACCTGATGAATGTATTTTTTAAAATTTTATTTATTTCTTTTTTATTTTATTGTTGAAAATACAGTATTTGCTCATTTTTAAGTTTATGCCGACAATTCATTTCAATAAAACTGGGACAGGGCATGTTTACTCCAGTGTTACATCACTTTTCCTTTTAACAATAATCAGCATTTGGGAATTGAGGACGCTGTAGCTTTGTAGGTGGAATTCTTTCCCATTCTTCCTTGATGTACAACTTAAGTATCTCAACAGTCTGGGGTGTCCGTTGTTGTATTTTGACATTTTCAATTGTAGACAGGTCTGGATGGCCAATGCTAATTGTTTACATTGGGTGAAGTTAGCCCTGTCCTCTTTTGTTTCATACTCCACTGTGAGCTTGGTCCAAGAGACAGCAACGCCAATGTCTTTGCCTTGTTGCTACAGTAACACAGGCATTTAATGTTTGATTATTTGCTTAACTCATTCACTCCCAAAGACGTTTTTAAACGTCTTTTTAGACTTGGTTCAGAATTGGCTGTTACTGAATGAGTTTAATCAATTAATAACAATCGTGTTTAATCCTGGTAATATGTAACTCCATGCATCAAGTAGTTTTATTGGTTTTGTTTGTTTTTTTAAGGTGGAACAAGGGGATGAATCATCTACTTTTTAACATGCTGCCAGGAGGCCCACCAGACTACAACACTGCTTTGGATGTGCCCAGAGACAGGTAGCTTCATCATGAACAATCTCTCTTAATTGTACAGTGTAGATCACAGGTGTCAAAGTCAAGGCCCGGGGGTCAGATCTGGCCCGCCACATCATTTTATGCGGCCCGCGAAAGCAAATCAAGCATGTCAAGTTCCATGATGCTTGCTAAAGTAGGAACCAAAATTTCAAATTGTCATATATAATCCACAATAAGAGTCATTATTCTTGACTTCTGATTTTAAAACTAGTTATTCATCAATTTGTTGTGCGCTGTGTATGTAAGATGTGGAGGGGATTAAACATTTATATGCGTTCCCAAAATTCATAACGGCCCTCCAAGGGAAACAGTAACTACAATGTGGCCCGCGACAAAAATGAGTTTGACACCCCTGGTGTAGATCATATTGTCAGCAGCATTGGGGCGGGGGCTGACAAAATGGAAACAATAAATGCGTTACCCTTTAGCATTTTTCCTGAGTTAGGGGAAAGCACTACCCAGCAAAGTGCATGTCAGTAGCTGCAGCATAATTTCATTAGCGTCCTCAGATGATCTCCTACTATTGTCAAGGTATTGTGTGTAATTAATAAAAGAGATCATATCATGGACTGGATGGTAGGTGGCACAGCGCCAAAAAATGATTGATTGTAACGACCCTAAGCTTTTGGCTGGATCTCATACTCGAAGCAGAACACACATGCTAAAGGATGATTTCCAGAAGGCGAAGTATATATTTACTAATAGCTACAAATAGATATCCTCTACATTAAAGTGATGGTTGGTGGTTTAGTGTGAGCTGATGAACAATATCTTCAGATGTAAGGAATTTCCTGAGCTCATCCAGAGAGTCTATTTGGCATGAAACTTTATTCGAACCAGGTGTGGAAGAATTTCTGTGTTTTTGCCTCTGCCTTTTGAGTTGAACGGAATCCCCAAAATCATCACTCAAATTAACACTTGACCATCCACTGTATAAGGGGATTGTAACCAAAATGTCAACCTTGCCTGTGTGTATTTTTGTTGCTCTGTTCTGTCAAACTCCTCTGTTGACTAATTCGCCTTTGTTTCAGAGCGCTCCTGGCTGGAGGCGGCTTCTCCACATGGACGTACAGACAAGGTTACGATGTCAGCATCCCAGTTTACAGCCCCCTCTCTGCTGATGTTGAGCTGCCCGAGAGACAGCCTGGGTGAGCTCATTGCAACCATATACTGCGCCAGTGTGTGGTTATCTTAGTGAAGTTTACGTAGCGGTTTGGTGCATTTCAAAGATAACTGTCAAGCAGATAATTGGATGGAATAACTGCTGCAATAAGGCTTGACAACAATGTACAAAGAGAGGAAAGTCTAATAATGCAAAATGGTTTGGGTTATAATCGAAATTTGAGTAATGCATAACCCTGGACACCAGCATTCCGAGAACACAGTCATATATATATGGCTTAAACATTGGTTCATCTGTGACATTTTATTGAATAAACCGTAAAGTGAGGTAAAGTTTTAATCCAGATCCAATTTGGGTCAATTGTATGTTGTTAAGATATTGTGACAGAACTAATGTATTTGTGCTAGATCATTTTCAATCTCAATCTTCCAGACCTCGCCGCTACTTCATCCTGTCATCTCAAACAGCCATTCACCGTGAGTACAGGTCTGAACTTGAACGCCTGAAGGAAGAAAATGGCGAAGCTCTGCTTCTTTTGGATAAGTGTAGCAATCTCTCCCACGGAGCTGCCTCTGCTCGAAAGCGCTGTTACAAGGGGCAAGTGTATGACTACCCGCAGATCCTGCAGGTAAGCACAGCTGCATACAAATATATTTTCCAAGATAAAAGTTGTCAAAGTGTCAGTGAAGTATATTCAATGCTTTTCCGATTTCTCTGCAGGAATCCTCCTTTTGTGTGGTGCTGAGAGGTGCACGTTTGGGTCAGGCTGCTCTTAGTGATGTGCTCCAAGCCGGTTGTGTCCCCGTCATCCTTGCTGACTCCTACATTCTTCCTTTTTCTGAAGTTCTTGACTGGAAAAGGTCAGTGTTAGTCAGACCAGCGTTCATTAAGCATGAAAGAACTTATGTCGTCTGTTCTGTACTCACTTACGTTGTTTTGGTTATCTGGCACAGGGCATCAGTGGTTATCCCAGAAGAGAAGCTCTCGGAGATGTATACCATCTTGAAGAGTATTCCGCACAGACAAGTGGAGGAGATGCAGAGACAGGTAGCGGTTCAATTCTAATTACAAATATTGTAGCCAGACAGGCAGCATGCCGTACTTGTGATATGCACTTGCTTCAAAGAATGGAAGCAAACAAATGTGTGTTTGCCAAGGCACCTAAGCTGGCGCAAACCCAACGCGACAAGTGACCTGCCTGGTTCAGCACAGTTACTTTCAGTATCTAGACCACTGATGGTGACAGTTGCTATTCTGACTGTCACACCACTGTAATTATTGCCATGAGTTTGAAGCTGTTATTTAAAAAAAAAAAAAAGGCTGGCTTATGTTGTGTTATTGGCAAAACAGACATTCTGACTGACATTCGTACCACTTTTTTAAAATTTCCTTCTTCTTGTCTACGTTTTAAAATGGACAGCAGACATCCAATTTGATGTCTCCATTTATTTGGTGTATCCACCACAGTAAAAAGAGATTTGCTGCTCATTAATTCCTTGTGTCAACTTTAATCCATTTACCAATTATTCAATTAAATAATGGTACCGGTACTCCTTTTTACTATGGCATGTGTGTGATGACTGATGGGTGTCAAATAACGTCTAACCAGATCTGAAACAAGATTACACTGTCCAAAGCCCATGCTAACTGAGAAGAAACCCCAATAAACTGTGTACCACCAATCAAAGGCTTAAAAGCAACCAATTCTTTTTAACTGCATAACTGCAAACATCTGTGCTGACTTGCATAGTAACTACCATCTGAAGCTTCTGTTAAGTTTGATATGCTGGATTTAACATAAATGCGGCAAAGGACCTTGGTGTTCTCTAAAGTTTCTAAACAAAACCGTAAACAGTCAAAACTAATTCACCAATGCGAAGAAATTGATATGTTAGATTACATTTAGTGTTGTTTGGGTTGCAATTTATCAGATCTACCAGCAGAGGGCGCACAAGGCTTTGGTTTGAAGCTGTCTTCATCTTTCCAAGTTACGTTGGAATTCGGACATAGTTTTTTTATTCAAATAGCGCTGCGAAGTGTGTGTTTTGTATTCGTGGTGTTGACCAAATGTAACTTTCTCAATGCTATTATAATATTAGGGCCCTTTCAAGGTCTAATTTGACCATTTAAATTGTTTATATTTCATTCATCTTGACCCAAATAATTTTCCTTTGACTGGATTGTCATCTTGTGGTGATTGTCAGCCATAGTGAAGCTTTTCAATGTTCGTAATTTCTAAAGTCAACATTAAATATTTTGTTTACATGATAGTCTAGAACTTCACTGTACTTTGGAAAAACAGTGATCAACATTTTGGCCCATTTTCCGACCTGTTTTGGAGCAAACCAGAAATTGAATCATAATTAATGGTTGTGCAATTTCTGCAGTGTCAATTTGAAATATTATCCTTTCTTAAATTAAGAGATGGAAATTAAAACGTTTTTTTTGGGTTTTTTTAATCTGATTAATCGATGATTTAATCAATCATTCAAATGATTATAAATAAAGTTAAAACTCTGATGTATTTGTTTCTTTGCATCAGGGTAAATGGCTAGATAATAGATGAATCGATAAAATCAAGAAGTCGATTGCGGGTCTCAACATGTTGAGTTGGAATGAAAGAGAAGATTTGCATGTGTGTGTGAAAGCACAGGTAAAGGTAAAGTGTTAATTAATGTGTAGCACAACATTATTCCCAGTGAGCAGCTGACATGTGGTTCGGCTGCTGTTTTTGATTAAGTCCAAATCACTAATGATTGCCTGGTTCTCGCCACGGCTCACTCAGTGGTTCGCAGATCTGCTCTATAGGTGCAGCCATCTGTCACATACTTGACACGTAGACTTAAACAAAGACTTCTGTACTCCCAACTGTTTGTGCTCATGACTTTGACCTCTTCTCTAATGGATTAAATGGTAAAAGAGAGTGGGCTCTTGAATTCAGTTATTTTCTCTGGTATTAATTCTTTATTAACAATTTGCACATATTTACAGTGAGAAGGGACCGCTTTCAATATATATATATATATATATATATATATATATATATATATATATATATATATATATATATATATATATATATACCGGTATTTTTTTTTTAATTGGGCTTCTTTATTGATCCTTTACTTTTTAGTGATGATTTGTTTATCACTTAAGCTTTAAAAGGTTAAACAAGAATAAAGGTTTAGAGTTGAACATGGTTTGTTAATATGTTGCATTTGAAATGGGGGAACAAAAAGGTCCTCTTCATTCCAGCTCATAAAACTATGTGCAGTAATGGGGGAGTGGGAGGGCTGTGCGTCATTCCCTCAGGCCAGCACGGTTTCCTTACATCCTCCTCTTCCTCAGAAAAGAAAACTTTCATCAACTTCTGATTGATGAAGTGTTGAGATTTCCCAGGAGATTCGGAAAGTCTTTTTGGATTTTCCTCACCACTCTTTAAAAATAAAAGATGCATTTAATGTGTTATGAACTAACCTTACAGCAGGGGTGTCCAAACATTTTGGACCGACGATCTACTTTTCGATCAACCAACCTCCCGCGATCTACCCGTACCGTGCACATGCACCCAAATACACACGTATGCCATGAAGAGCAACAGACACACGCGGAGGATTGCGACGCACTTTTGCAGCCTGTTAACTATCGTAGCTCACGCGTACCGTTTTAAAATGCTTCTGTCGGCCCTCCAGATTGCCATTCTTTGCCAATGCCCTCGGTGAATTGTACACGAAACAAACTCTGAATGAGAATAATGATAAACAACTCTGACCACAAGCTGCAATTGCAGACTGCTGAGCGCTAACAACTTCCGGTGACGCAGGTCGCGCGCCACCATAGAATAAAGATGACCTGCTTTATTTTCTTTTCTTTATTGAATAATTTTTGTGAAAGTGAGACTGATCGGACGATTAAGTGCAGTGTGCATCAACACAAAAGATAAACTACTAACATGCCCAGAGACACACAAATGTTTTGTTTTTTTTCTTCTCTACACCCCTCGCGAACAACTTGGACCAGTCCACAAGCTACCAGTCGATCGCGATTGACGTAATGGGCACCCCTGCCTTACAGTTTAGCTAGTGATACAAACACTGGTTTGGGACCAGTAAAAATGTGTGATTGTGAACATTTATGTACAGCTCAGTAACATAACTGGGGGTGTGATGGTTTGTGAAAACTGTCTAAACCCTTCGATTCAACTGTTTGCATAGTCATGCAAAGCTCCTCTCGCCCTCCAATTAATAAGATAAGATAACCTTTATTTGTCCCACACTGGGGAAATTTGCAGTCAACATCATCACTTTGATGAAAAATAAATTCAAAACCCTTAAGACCTAGATTTTTTTTCCTTCATCGTCGACAAAATACCAAATAGGAATTGTCTTTACCTCTTCCCAAAAAAACAACAAAAAACCCTGGAAAATAAATCTAACTGAATACATTTGAATGTAAATGAATGTATTTTGGGCTTTCCCCCCCCTGCCCCCATATGCTCAGAGAATCTTGATTTCCAAAGTACCAGAACCAAACAGACAAGTGCGGTGAGAGAGATTATTTGTGTTTATTTATCGATCTATTTATTTATTTAAAATGTTCTTCTCTTTTCAAGACTTTCATAGCATGCCTATGTATTGATAAAGAATAAAGAAAAATATATGTATGTATTTAATTGGAAGTCCACTTTGTCCAGTTTGTTGTGACAAGTAATGGGAAAGTGTCTTTTTTTTTTTTTTTAATATGGTAAAATATGAAGCCATCTGTTTCATTTGTTTGTAGGCACGCTGGTTCTGGGAAGCCTATTTCAGCTCCATGAAGGCCATCGGCCTGACGACGCTGCAAATCATTAATGACCGCATCTACCCATATGCTGCACAAACATACGAGCAGTGGAACAATCCAACTGTTGTGGTATGTAACTCTTAAGTCTTGACGTTTACATGCACCATGATAAAAATGACCCACATTTTAAAATATTGATGCAAAGACCTTGGATTTTTTTTTCTTTTAAAGGCAATTTTTTTGTGATATAACAAAGATGAGTACTACTTTATTAATTACAGAAATATTTTCCACGCTGATTGTGAAGCAGTACATACAATTCAATTAAAAACGTAAAGGTCTATCAGTAAAGCACATCTTGACTCCGCAGTATGTGCAAAGATGCTCCAAACCTGTGAATTGGCGGAGCATTTCATGTGCTCGGCCCCCAGCGTGTCACCTCACTGATTTTCTGTTTTCTGTTCCAAAAATCTTTTCGAAGTGATGCCATTCTTTGTCAATTTCGATGGATGCTGTTCGGTCATGGTCAGGCCGAAATCCTCAATGTCTTTTCAGGTTTCTTTCGGATACTTAATGTGTTAGTGCCCCACCACTGTGATGTTTGAAGACTTTGGAGACTTAATTACTCCATTGTGAGTTGTGACTCAAGCAGTTTCAGAAAAATTGCCCCAACATGACACCACTGTCACCATGCGTCTCTTTGCATATGGTCTACTTTGTTGTAATGTGCAGTGACTGAATCGAAGTTCAAACTCGGTCTCATCTCACCATAACACACACACTTTTGAAAGAGTGTCTCTGGCTTTGGGAAAAAATTGCAGAGCTTTGATTTTATTATTGTAGAATGGAGAATAGAGATCATTGTCACATGTGGTAAACAACTAGTGCTTGCCAAAAATACTCTGCAATGACTTTAATGTTGCCGTAGGCCTCTTGGCAGCCACTCCGACCGGTTTTTGGCTTGTCTTTTCATCAGTTTAGAGAACTTAACTTCTCGCCCATGTCACTATTGTGCCATGTTTATCTTCCATTTGTTTGTGGTGATCTTAGTTCACTCTGAAACGTGACTTGAAGTCTTTACGCCTTCATGCGTCCCAGGGACATTTTGTGCCATTCAGTTCTTTTATTTTCATTTCATTTTGTTTTTCGAATAAAAACATTGCTCCTCAGATTTTTAGACCATTAAAAACGACAAAAGCTTAAACGTGAACTCTTTCAGTTTCAGTCCGCTCTTAAAGTGTTCATACCATTTTGATCAGAAAGGAAGACTTTCAAACTGAATTCGCCCTATTCTACTTAAACATCACAAGTCAGAAATTAATCAAGCATAACAATAATCCACTAAAAATATGTGTTTATGTTCTGGAATTTGAGTAAATAACATCTTAATGATAATGTGCTTTAATATTTAGTCGGTTTGGTCGAAACAGCACATTTAAACATTTATGTAAAATAAGAATTATTATTCGAGCACTCAAAAAGAAAAGAATTTCAGTAAAAGGGCTTCTCCACATTAATGTACCGGTATTAGGATTGACAGAAACATAAAAATATAAATGTTTATAATTTCGGGCAGCAGCAGGTGAATTACCAAGTTAATTTTGTGACCAAATGAACACACCAAGAGGTGAAACGAACTAGTTTGATCAAAGTTCGAAACGCTCAAAATCCTGAGAACCTCTATTTCCATCCATCCATTTCAGGTGCTTTCCACACATTTTATTCTACCTCAAAATATTAAAAAAAAGGAAGGATTGATGGATTATTCCTTTATAGAACTCGAAAAATCAATATTAGGCTGTTAGAAAATAGCTATGCGTTTTTCCATAAAAATATATATTGTATATAAACTGAAATATGTAACTCCAATATAGTATTTAAATGTATGACCACCGTTTATTTATTTGTATTTCGGACATGTACAAAAAAAAAAGTACATTATAATTGTAACTTGTGAAGGGAAAACCCACCAGAAAAAAAAAAAAAAGCAAAACAGATCATCAATACAACATAGGTAATGTACGACCTGCTTATAGATCAAGATCATTTACAACGTGGGAGCTCACTGATTCAGTGGACTGCATAACACCTAATACACTGTGCATATGGCATTGTGTTTTATGGAGTACCACACAAGCAGTGTTCGATCTCCACCAAACGGGCTCAGCAGTAGTCCGAAATGAGGCGGATGCCTGCATTGCGGTGGGAGAAAAGGTTCTTGCATGTCTGAGCTGATCTGTTTGCGAATGATAGGATGGGGGTTACTGTTTATCATTCATGTGGTTGTGAAAGTTTGTGGCTACGCACAGCTTGGCAATGCAGCCGCATCTTTGGAGCCGCTACTCAGCCCCGGTCTCGCTTGTCTTAAATCAGTGGGGAGGGGTGATTGTAAGAGTGTCTCTCCGTTTGTCTATGAGCGCTCTGAACCAAGTCTGGCAGGTGTACAGGAATAAGACTGTGCCGTTGTACAGAATTATTAGTTGTTCAGTCGAGAAGTGCTCTGCCTTTGTGTGACGTTTGCTCTTTGTTTTCCCCTTCATTCAGGTTTGTTCTGACCGAGAGATGAATTGGCACACGGTAAAGATTTTTGGGGGTGAAGTGTTTTAGGGATCAGTTCAATGAATGAACGGCATGAAGAACTTAAATCAGTCAGAGAACCCCCCACCTCCCCTCCGAACCCCTCACCTCATGTAGTCTTTTAGGCTGGTAATTGAAAGCACATTTTCCAGAATTGCTGGTGCTGTTACACTGGGGTTTCAGAATGGAGGACAGGCTGCTTTTTGTTTAGGGCTTGTGAGTAAAGGGTTTACTTTTAAGGTTGAGGCCTCTCAGCCTTTAAGATGTTTTGGTCTATGCAACTGTGTTTTGGCTATCAATTAAGCTGCGGAGTAAATTGAGACTTTTGCCGCATCGATAAGCATCTTAAAAGTAAGGAGTGCACATGTTGCTTTTTCTGTTGATACTTCACATTAAAGTTTTAAAAATGAATCTGCTCTGTACTGATTTGTACATGAATGCTAAAGTCAACAAAAACATTTTTTTAAAAAAACAATCACTGTTGTAATAGTTACTGACACTGCACCACATGTTTAATCCTTTTGTTCCAATCTTCCTACTTTTCGAGCATAAGAGCCTACTTTATGTTTGTGTACACTGCTTGTTGGGTCTTATCATTGGCATGCCGGTCTCCCTCTTAGAATGTGTTTCAGACATCGTTAATTTGCAAATAATAAAATTATGTCCGTGCATTTTGCGTAATGTGAAAATCAGTTTCCAAAAATCAGAAACGTATAATGAAAGACTATTCAGCTCTTTGATCTGTCAGAAGTTTTTAATCTACAGATGTCTTTTAATCCAATTGATTTAGTTTGACAAGTGACTGAAGTGGTTTCTGTATTTGAATATGCGTGTTGTATGTGTTACTTTAATGACTTCCCCATCTACTTGTTTGACTATGTGTGAACTTGCACAGGGAAATTTCCACTTGCCAGTAAAGGACCTTTTTACTGGTGCATTAGTAACGGATGTTGTATAAGAAGCTGTAGCTGACTTGGGCTGATGTTGTGGAAGGTGCCACATTATCGTACAGTCACGCTTTATATGGACTTCAAAAATGCCACAGATGTATGGCCCTTTTTCAACAGCTTTTCACTGCAACGTTTTTGTCATCGCAACAGCCATGACGCTTGTTTAAGATAAGATAAGAAAACCTTTATTAGTCTCGCAATGGAGAAATTCCCAATCCACAGCAAAAAAGTAATGAAAGGAAGAAGTAGAACAACAAAATATAGGAGCTGCTGGAAAGGCAGCCACTCTCGCGGCGCCATTTTGAAGTCTAAATAACAAAAATAACACAACACAACACATAGGACACAGACAGTCGTGCAATCTTGACCACGTTTCTGCATACACTTTGTTGTCTGAAGCAGTTATAGATGAAAGAGGAGAGGATCAAAGTGTCCTTTCACCAGTGGGTCAGAGACGTCATGCTGAAAATGTGCACACGTCTGCTACAAGCTAAGTTTTGAAAGCAAACACGAAGCTGTAGCGTCCATTGACGAAAAAAGATGAGTTCACTTCTCCTGTCCCACGTAATCCGCTTCAAACTCCAAGCCGCGACTCCCAGTTCCAAATCCACATCGGCGCTCCGCGCTAACGCTCCTTTCTTTTCATCGTCGGCTCCTCAAGCCTTACATCCATCCAGCCGCAGACCGTTAAACAGCACCGATCCCTCCGCTGAACAAAGTGGGGCTGTGAAAAATGCTGCCCATTACAGGCGCAAGACACAAGCGCCCCCGGGACTGTCCGGCAACGACAGTCAAATGCCGCCGACATTCCTCCCAGTCAAAAACAATGCTGGTATACCCATGCATTTATATGTTCTAGTAAGGCCTGCCTGCATGTGGAATATTATTTCAGTTCATTTGTATTGTCGGACTTTGCTATTTTCCATGCCAAAATAATGTTTGATAATAATCTGTTCTTTGTACATCGGATCAGAGAGCTGACCTGATGGGTTCAATGAAATGTTATAGGTCATTTGAATGGGGACCAATGAAAGAGGAGTACAACTTTGAAGATAGTCAGGCAGTTGTTAACACCAACTCGCATTACTTGCTTTCCAGATTTGAACCTCCTCACATTTCTTGAATCCATTATCTCATGGTTCTTGAACCCATCGTTCGAGCACCACGAGGCCCTTTGATATTTGAGAGGAGACAGTCAGCCTTGCTTCTGTAAGAGTTTCTGTGATGGACTGAGTCAACGTGCTTTGTCCAGTCAATTAGTCCTCATGAGACACACTACTGAATGATTGTTGCATGCTCATAAAATACATCATTTGAAAACTATTGCGCTTGACGTCACCATTTTGTGGAGGGAGTCTTAAAGCTCCGTACATCATAGGAAAACATCCACGTGTTACACTGAAGAACCTTGTCCTGCCAAATACTTTTAAGAAAGTGTAAAATTGTGTTGTTTGTATGTGTCTTTGCCTTCTGTCTTGTGCAGAAGTGGTCCAGTGTGAACAGTCCCCTCTTCTTGCCACTTATTCCACCAAGAGCGCCCGGGTTCACAGCAGTGGTGCTGACCTACGATCGAGTCGACAGTCTTTTCCGAGTCATCACAGAAATTTCCAAAGTTCCTAGCTTGGCTAAGTTGTTGGTGGTGTGGAATAACCAGAACAAGAGTCCTCCTGAGGGTGAGTATACCCATTCACGCATCCACACGACGAGCTCCCCCTACGACATGTTAGGTGCACTACGGTAAAACGTGTGTGAATCGGAAAACGGCTCTCCACTTCTCCATCGCAGCTTGAGTTGCAAGCATTTCATCGAGTTTTGTGAGGATACCTAATGTAACGTTTTAGAGCATCCGGGTCAGCAACAGACTGTTTGTTGTCTTTTGGCACATTGCAGGAAGCTTATGTTTTCTTGCACCTCTAATGATTTTTGTTTGTTGACGGAGCAATGCAAATAGTAAACCACTGTTAACCTGTCTCACTCTGCCATTGGCACCCGAGTTGACGAAAATAATGAAGTAGTGGCGGGGCTTTGAAGTGCTTTCTCCTGGCCGTGTGTTTCCTTTTCATCAGAGGCGTCAGCGGCGCCTGGCTGGAGTGGCGTGACCCATTAGAATTAACGAGGGGCCATTGACAGGTCAGACTCTCAGGTCTAAGTCAAGTGCATAGGAAGTTGAATGGCTCGAGGGTCATAATTACTTAACGTTGACCTGTTATTTCGAATTCCTCTGGTATTTTGTGTAAGATAGATAGGCCTCCTATTCCATTATTATCATTTTCATTATTTAGATCAAACATGTATTGACAATCAAGGGTAGGACCTGGTAATTTTTTGTTTGTTTGTTTTTTAGCATACTTGTTCCTTCTTGTAAGCTTTTTTTCTCCTGATTCACACCAAGCTTCACAGGCTGTTGTCTTTTATAGCTTCCAACATCTTAATCGCTAATGTATACATACAATCACTTGAAAAAGGCAACACGGCAAAGGATTTCATTTGATTTGGAGTTGAGAAAGTCAGTCATTGAAATTTGATCAGATTTTTAAGTTTACCAGTATCCATGTCGACTGAATGGATCGACAAGGCTGAACTCAGCTAATAGCCCACAGTTTTCCTGCTGTCGCCTGCCAGTCTAGAAATAAAGGACGGAAAGACAACAGTTGGGCTGAAAGAGAAAAATGGTTTCCTAACATACCTGAATATCTCTCCAACAGTTTTTGACAGGTCGTCTGACATTGTTTGGCCGCGGTAGAGCTCTTCTCACAGTCTGCAAATGCTCATTAACACAATTAATGAGGGGGGGACACTGTGTGTCTAATCAGTGTGTGTTGTCATCCTTGCCATGGTTCCTTCCCAAGATCTTTAAAAAACATGTTGGACATTTGCCTCTTGAATAATTACAACTGCAAGAGTTTGCATGTGCACTAACCTAACCCAGTGATGTTATATTTCCATTGCCAGCACAACCTGTCAGTGGTAAATTTCATCATATGTCCTTCACAGGCGTGTTCAATTTGTAAATACAACTCGAAGTGGTGAAATGCTGTTCTACTGTGCACACTTAATGTACTGCAAGCAAGTCTCTAACCCCTTGAAAAATGTTTTGCAAGCACTTAAGTGGCAGCTAACATTTTGTTTGTTATGCCCTTGGTCATTTTGTTTCTGTTATGGTCTTCAGCTATGACCATTTTGAATCAGTTATATTACAATCTTGATCAGTCAACACATATATTGGATTTAAAAAAATTGCATTTATTCAATGACCAAAGCTCAACTTTAAGTATAATTTAAAATAACAACCAGAAAATAAATGAGTACAAAATGATATATTAAAATAGTAGCAATTAAAAAAAAGAATATACTGTGTAAAAATAAAAACCTGCTGTTTACACTTTGGCCTCTCAAGGCCAGTGGGGTGCACTATTGTTGATTCACTGGGTATATAAAACTGTGGTAAACACCAACAAATGTTAACTGTTTTGTTAAGCGCTTTGTTACAGATGCCGCTGTTGTGAAAGCGCTATACAAATCAGCATGTATTGTATTGTAACAACGCTCATCTGTCTTTCAACATCAAAGTTTGTTCAGTGTTGCGTGTAACTCAGAACTGTGATGTTTGTGCTAAATGTCAAGGATCAAGGATGGTCCACTATTGTCGTAAACCTCTAAGGTTTGGGTCATCTTTGTATTAACAGACACACTATTCTCTTCAGTCAAATCAATTTTATTTGTTGAATTTTTTTGCCAAATTATTGCTTTGCTTTTCTGTTGTCAGAATCTCTTTGGCCTAAGGTTGGTGTGCCTCTCAAAGTTGTGCGCACCAAAGAGAACAAGCTGAGTAACCGCTTTTTCCCCTACGACGAGATCGAGACTGAAGCTGTGTTGGCCATCGATGATGACATCATCATGTTGACATCTGATGAACTGCAGTTTGGCTATGAGGTGAGCAGGTTTGAAACAACCTGCACCAAAAGATTCCCGTTTCTTCTGATGCTGTCGTCAGGGCCAGTAATCATTTCCTCGTGATCACAAGCCGTGACTTTTTTTTTTGAAGATTAGTGTCCCATAAGAAGGTTTTGACTGCGTGCTGTTCACGTTTGATGAGTGAGGAATGATGATGGGCTCAGAGCCTACAAATGTCCCTGCCCTCACCTGACTGCACTTAGAAGCAATTTAATAAAATTGTAGCCAGTTTAAGGAGAATTACACAGAATTACAAGCAGCACAGTCGAAGAGTTGACACTCATGGGTTTCAAGATGATTATTTTCGTGAATTATAAAGCCACTCTTCTGAAATGTTGCTACACTTTTATTCAGCCTCCCTTGCCAGTTTTCCATGCCCTCGCCCTTTTTCTTTCCCTTTCCGAACCGGGGTCAAATGTTTTCCACTAAGCAGTACAATTTTGTTTAGCTTGCCACAATAAAGTTTGGAACAGTCCACCTTGATCTGTTTAGATTTCTCTGTTTATACTATTGTCTGTATAATCAGTACAACAAATTTAAAAAAAAAAAGAAAGAAACAAAGCAAAGGGAAAAAAACCCTGATTGTGTAGGCATGTGTGTAGAGACAAGATGGCAGAGTGCCGACAAAACTACAAACACAAATAGCTTTGAATTGTTCTTTGTTGTTGTACAGTTAACCTCTAAGGCTGGGGTACTCAAAAGCCGGCCGCGTATTTGAAGCTGTCAATCTCCGATGGCCTTTTCCAAGGTCAGACGAGATCAGGCATTCTCAAAGGAGTATTATGGCCATAAGCCACACTTCACTTCAACCACTACATTTACTCTGTGTGTGAGGCTGGCAGCCACGAGGTGAGCGCCTGCCCTGTGACCAGAATTGAAAAATATTTTTTGTGACTTGGTGTTTTGGGCGGGTCAGTTTCATGTAGACTGGGACTTGTCTCAATGGCAACAATACACATACAGTCTATACTCGAGGCCCAAAGCCATTCACTGTTTGAGAAAACACAAACACAATTCCAGTGAAGTTGGGATGTTGTTTTCAACCATGATTTAATTGTTTACACTACAAAGACAAGATATTTCATGTTCAAACTTATACACTGTTTTTTTGGCTGCAACACATTCCAAAAAGCTGGGACGGGGGGCAAAAATGACTGAGAAATTTGAGGAATGCTCATCAAATGCCTGTTTAGAACAGGCTAACTGGGAACACAGTTGGTGCCATGATTGCGGATACAAGGAGCTTCCCTGAATTGTTGAGTCATTCACAAGCAAAGCCGGGGGCTAGGTTCACCTCTTTGCGAGCAACTGCGTGAGAAAATAGTCGAACGATTTCAGGGCAAAGTATTCAAATAAAGCATCAGTTATAGTGGCATTATTATTATTGTGATGATTTTTTATTTACTATTTTAGATTTGAATCAACACTGAATGAATATGTTTTTCCGAATAGTCATACCGCTATGTTTTATCTTTTCTATCCTGACATCTTCTACAGGTATGGAGGGAGTTCCCTGACAGGCTTGTGGGTTACCCAGGGCGACTGCACCTGTGGGACCATGAAATGGGAAAGTGGAAGTACGAATCGGAGTGGACCAACGAAGTCTCCATGGTTCTAACGGGCGCTGCTTTTTACCATAAGGTGACCCAGTAGTTTTTACTTTCACAAAGGCTTCCTCCTGAGCAGGTCAAGCTTTTGTTTTAGCATCATGATAAAATTAATAATAATAGTAAGAATGATGATGATAATGATAATTCAGATATAATGTGTTTTGGGAAGGATGTTTTTCATTATAAATGAAGATCCGATGACATGAGGTTAGAGTGGGGGAGCAGTTTCCTCTAGACCGCTGTGTGTGGACTATTAAGGTTAGACGGCAAGATTACATTGATGGATGAGCAGAACGTTGCAGGCTGGGCAAGGTTATCACACCTCCTGTCAGCTCACGCACACACTGAGGTTCGAAGCCAATTCTACCGCACCGCCCCCTCCTACATACTCTTGGGTCATCCACTGACTGCTTTATTCTTCTTAATCACCATTTTCATGTGACTCTTTTTGTTGCAGTACTTCAACTACTTGTACACGTACAAGATGCCTGGAGACATCAAGAACTGGGTCGATGCACACATGAACTGTGAAGATATCGCCATGAACTTTCTCGTGGCCAACATTACTGGCAAAGCCCCCATAAAGGTACATTCATGTCATCAGTTGGTTTGGGGGCTCTTACTTTGTAGAAAAGGCGTTGGGGATGGGGGTGGGAGTGAAGACAGACAGAGCAGACCAACATCTCTGGGTCCTATCAGTTGTCACCCTGACACTTCACTGCATGGCCCCCCTCATCCAGGTTTCGGGACCTAAGCCCAAGTCCTGCCTTAACCTCCTTTATCGGGGTCGGTGGGGGCCTTGTAGACTCCCCTTCAAAGCTTACGGAAACACTCACACGCTGCCACCACATCACAATCCGCACACACCCTTTTGCTTTCACCCCGTCGCACCATATCTCACGCGGTTCTTTCAAAAAACTCTTTCACTTCGCTGTCTTTCCTCCGCCAAACGCACGCATCCACTGGTCGACTATTGGACGCAGCCAAGTCATACATCATCACTCTACACAGGCAACGTTCTCCCCACTGCACATGCAGTCCTGTTGGAAATGGCAGGTTTATTTCAACAGGCAGGACCGTTTATTAGCTTGAAACTCGACTTGACATTTGGTGGTGTGATTTTGTTTAGGTGACCCCCAGAAAGAAGTTCAAGTGTCCTGAGTGCACCGCCATCGATGGGCTGTCCCTGGATCAGACGCACATGGTGGAGAGGTAATGCAATTAGCCGAAGCAGAATTCAATGTTTATTAGTTTGATTGTAGACTTCTGATGAGTCACTTTTATCAGTACCCAGAACGTTGGACCTTGACCCATGTTTTTATATGGACACATCTCAGAGCACAATGACTCCCGCAAAATTGCAAATATGCATTAGCCAATTCACTTATTAGCTTTTTATTTTTTTTCACGGGAGGGGGGGCACCAATACTCGTTATTTGCAAAAATACCCCTTCGATGTTTTTTCTGCTCAGGCCAAAGCTGGAACCAAGTAACAACATTACTTTGGTGACATGTTGTGGCTAAGGATCCATGTTAAAGTGAATTGAGGAGCTTCATTTCGACAAAAGTAGTGCTTTGTCACCATACTGTGGCTTATCGCTGCCAAGAAACTGTATTGAAGTGAGTTGAAAATTTTACTTAGACCAAATTAGCGTTTTGCCACAATTTTGTGGCAACTATAGGTACTTAAAAAGCTCCCTTACGGAGTGTCTGTATTTTGTTTCACAAAAGTCCTGAAAAATAATGGGTCACATTGCCCAACCAGGTAGATAATTGCAATCTATGTTTGGCAAAACGTCACATCCACCAACTGGTGGCTCTCATGGCATATGCATCGCTGTGGAAGCTACGCGGACGCTAGCCGGCAAGTCCAATGTTAGCTGAAAGCTCACGACTTGAGTCTCATCTTGACTGCTGCTAGTTTTGATAGATTTATGTCCGCAGCGACAAACAAGGGCAGCCGCACAGAGTGAAGCCTGATTGGCAAATTATGTCCATTAATGCGCAGAATTGTGTGCTAATGTCATTTTCATCTATCATAAAACACCAAATTTCATCACACTGCATTGTGTTGCATTGTCAGTGTCATAACTATACCTTTGGAGGATGCCAAATTGCCACGGCTCAGTGAATTGTAGCTTATGATGAGTGATGTTTTTAATCAGTTCTTTTTATTTTGGTCCTTGAAAGTCTTCACATGAAAATGAAAGGAAGAAAAAAACCCACAATTTTCATTTTACTCATTTATCTGTTGTCCCTTTTCTCCGCATGGACGCCCTCTCTCACAAGTTTTTTACCTCTTCCTACTTCCTTTGCGCATGTAAAATGCTATAAATAACTTTTTTTTTCTTCATTTAAGGTTTTTTTTGTACTTCCCTTTCACTTCCTACCAAAATTCTGTTCTCTGTTTATATGTTCAACAAACAAACCAATCAGTATTTAATCCAACATTTTTGTTTTCCAACTGGATATTCCCGCTACTGTCTGCTCATGTGAACTTTTTATCCTGTACCGTCCCAATCCCATGAAAGGTAAAGTTCATGCCCATCCCATGGGAATCGCATGGGATTCCCCCAAAAATGTCAACCTCTAAAAACGACGCTACTGAGGAAGAGCAGTTCAGAAAATGGCTGGATGGATGTATTGCTGTACATGCATGTTCGGTTAACTGAAGACTTTAAGTTGTCCACAGTGTAATAAGTTGTTGATTTCTTTGTTCATGGCGATCGGTGATGGACCAGTCCAGGGTGTGCCCAGCCTCCTGCCCAAAGTTAGCTGCGATAAACTTAACTCACCCGGGTCCCAAATGAGGAAGGTATAGAAAATAGATGGATGATGTCACATTATCATGAGGCGTCCCTCCATAAACCAGATATTAGAAACAGCTCCCAGGATGGTGCAGTGTAGTTCTGCACCATTGCAAACTGCAACCACAGTATTAAATATATTGTTAAATTAATAGCTCTCTGACAATGTTTGTTGAAACCGAGCGATATAGTTGTTGTGGTTGTTTTGGGGTTTTTTTGAAGGGCAGATTATTTTATTTTATTTTTTTAAACAACTAGTTTTTAAATCATGTGAAGAGTGAATGTGCTCCTGGGTGCACTGATCTTCCAAAACTGTACTTGGTTGCTCATTTTCTGTTTTAGCAACAGCTAATCATGGACGACAGATCCCGACATACGGCATTCCAAGTTAATCAATTTGACATACCAAAGCATCGCACCAATTCTCATCTAAATCCGTTCACATCAAGTTCATCTTTGAGGAAACATGCCATTGAATTGTTTCTTTCAACTTGAGACTCACCTCCACACTTGGACCCAAATTGCTTCTGTTTTCCTCGCTAGATCGGAGTGCATCAACAAATTTGCATCAGTTTTTGGCACCATGCCGCTGAAAGTGGTGGAGCACCGGGCCGACCCGGTTCTCTACAAAGACGACTTCCCAGAGAAACTCAAGAGCTTCCCCAACATCGGCAGCCTCTGACCAGCGTGTCGTTCATGTTCGGAGCTCATCACAGCTTTAGAAGAGACACGCTTGACTTTTCTGACATCATGTCTTCATTTGTACGTTGGTTTTATGTTCCCGTCAGTGATTTTGCATTTAATTTAAATTCTTTGTTTTTTTACACCTAATGTTAATCATGACTGATCTGGGGTCCTCACTGATATTATTATGGGATCAATGCATGTGTACATATATGCATATCAAGAATAATTAGCAGTGCTAATTTATTATTCCATAGTTAACGTCTTCAAACGATTTGGTGGACTGTACTGGGCAAATGAAGTGGAAAAAGGCATTCTTGCCAAATCGACTGTATCGTTAATGCTTCTATGTTAGCTTCATACAAACAAGACAAGATGTTCCCTGACTTAAAAAAGGTGCTCTCAAAAATCTAATATTTAGATTTTCTGTTGGTCACAGAGTTGTTGTCGAGCTACTGCATTGTTTTCTGTGTATGTGATGGAAAATTGCTTGTGTATTTGACACATTTTACAGATCAAAATACAGTGATTCCTCATTTGTCGCGGGGTTTACGTTCCAAAAATGACCTACAATAGGCGCAAATCCACGATGTAGAGGTTCACCGTTTATGGAAGGGGCATTACGCTTCTGTTAAGGCTTTCAAGATGAGGCTTCTCCAAAGTTTTTGTGATGAGCTGATCATCTGAATTGGGTGTGTTGGATTAGGGAAACATCTGAAATGGTCTGGATCTGGGTTCCTGAGGATTTGGGCCTCCCTGCTTTAGAACATAAGATGCGTTTGGAAATTAATGTGCGGGCAGGACACTGTGAGTAGTGCATGTGCGTCAGATTGAATTTCTGAGTGAAACCTTAACGTTCATGTTTTCTCGGTTTTTGTAAAACAAATTTGCCCTCCCAAAACTTTTTTTTTTGTTTTTTTGACTGATCCGACTTTGTCGGAAGAATAATGGCAAGACAACCTGCAAGACAGCATGGTAAAACGGCAATAGGTCAAGTTACGGTCACAAATGCGATAACCAAACCTCCAAGTAGCATGAGTGACATGTTCTGAATTTGTGTGTGCAATTGTTGATTCAATGCTATTTATCCAGTTAAGTTTATGTCTGGATGTTCTTTCTATCCTTTATTGATTAGATGTTAAAGGTTTGAAGATGTTGCAATGCCTTGTTTTGTTTTGATACCCGTAAGGCCATTGTAGCACATTTACATTTGTGACTGATTGTGTGTAATCTTAACTTTTTATGTAAAATTAAAATCTAAAACTCCCCAAATAAGTCTGCCGTAGTTAATTCTTTAGCTTTTTTCCCCCGTTGTTGATATAATGTGTTTGTTGAAAGATGACACGAGTTTTATTTTTATTTTGATATCCGCCTTCACTTGGAATCTGTGAAGGTCCAAATCAGCCTCCATGACATTGTCCCCCGCCCTCGCCTCCCCATTCTGTCACCTGTTGTCAATATAGACTGCATAATCCACCCTGTTCAGTGTCAGCGGTTCAAAAGATTGCAGTTTGTATTTTTGTCTTCTTCATTAAGCGTCACACTCTTGCCGACTGTGCAATCTCGATTCATGGCTTGTGTCCCGTCACCTTATATCCATGTTATTGCAAAGTGTCTTAATTGTTTCATCTTTTGCAAAACAGATACGCCCAGCTTGCACAAGGGCGAAGCTCTCAATTTACCAGTCGATCTACGTTCCAACCCTCACCTATGGTCACGAGCTATGGGCCGTGACCGAAAGAACGAGATCCCGGATACAAGCGGCCGAAAGACTTTTCTCCGCAGGGTGTCCGGGCTCTCCCTTAGAGATAAGGTGAGAAGCTTGGTCATCCGGGAGGGGCTCAGATTCGAGCCGCTTCTCCTCCACATCGAGAGGAGCCAGATGAGGTGGCTTGGACATCTGATTCGGATGCCTCGTGAACGCCTCCCTGGTGAGGTGTTCTGGGCATGTCCCACTGGGAAGAGACCCCGAGGATGACCCAGGACACGCTGGAGAGACTATGTCACCCAGCTGGCCTGGGAACGCCTCGGGATCCCCGGGAAGAGCTAGAAGAAGTGGCTGGGGAGAGGGAAGTCTGGGCTTCCCTGCTAAAGCTGCTGCCCCCGCGACCCAACCTCGGATGAGCGTTAGAAGATGGATGGATGGATGGATGGATGCAAAACAGATACTAAAACGAGGTACAATAAATTATTGTACTTTAATCACACAAAAACAGCACACAAGTCTTGCTTTCAACGATAGCTTAAAGCTACAACAATTGCATAATAGTATAAGAAGGGGAACGGACACAAATACTTGATAAGCAAAAAAACGAGCGGACCATCTCCAAGACTCCTGTAACATTTACATGCACACATTATAATACAAATACTCCTGTACTGATTGCATGACTTCAGTAGTATTTAGTAAAAGGAGACCAAGTGGGTGGATGACATCACCCATCAACTCATGTTCTGTGTTCCATTCGGAGGATATAGGCAGCCTAGATGGAGACGTGCTGATCCAACATGAGCAGGATGATTGTAAACATGACTATGTGTGATAACATAACTTTCTGTCTATACAGTCTCCGTCTCTGGACTCTGCGCAGCCCAAAGATAGTCGGGCGTGTCTGTCCTGACACACAATCCTGCCGGCTCCCCGGGGCTCAGTGTTAATTAAAAATCCTTCCTGGGTTGGCTGCGCCTCGACCCTGAGCCAGAGAACTGTGCGATGATGCCGCAGATTTGGACATGTTGTGCAAAGGGCCAAGCGAAGAGCGGCGGCGTGAGGAGGGGGGTGGGAGGGCGGGGGTCCTTTGAAAGCAGAGACATGACAGCTGAGGGGGAAGCATGTGTGAGGCATGTTTGTTTTGCATTTAGCCCCTGAGCACAGCTGTGTGCACTGTCCTTTTCCCAGAACACCGGAACACAGCAGAAACCCTCCGCCCAAGCCCTCGGCAAGTGAAGGGGGCCCCATGTCCACATATCCAAGCCAATCCTCTCACTTTTGATATATGGACTATACAGTCCAGATTATGTCCTGCATATGCCTTGGATTTGGACCAAGGGGTAAAACTGGATGTAATTTGGAAGTCCGGTGTGACGTGCACTGCTGACAGATTATAGCCTGCCCTCCACTTCTTTGACCTGCTGAGAAGGCCCACGAATGTGGTTCCTATTTAGGGGATTTTCAACGGTTACTGTGCCCAAAGCCCATCTACACGGGAACGGCTTCATGCTCTGGTACCATGCAACCCTTGCGAACAAAGGAACGTACCTTGACACGGTGTTCGTGATTTAACAGCGCAAACGTCATCTGCTATTTCTGTCCAAAGACATCTGGGGGAAGAATCAAACTTCCCTCAGTGGACTTGAGACATCCATGTTGGAGGGAGGTAAACAAAAGGCATCGAGGGGAGCATGGAAGAGAGCTGCTCTGAAATGAAAGTTCAGTTCCATCAAGGTATACTTGAAGGTGTTTGCTGCGGCAGAACCTGATTCTTCACGGGAGAGCGACGAAACTCTCTTTCCGTGCTTTGCTGTCCAATGGCATCCTTCATTTCAAAAACAGAAGAAAGTAACGTAACATTGAAGGCCACGCTTGCATAATAAGTTTCAACTGCCAAAGGTCAGTTTTGTGTGGAAAAGAAAAGAGCATTTTTTGCTGCTTCGTAATCTCCAACTGGGTTCTTCTTCGCAAAGATGGTTGGTGTTATGTTATTGATATCAGTCTGACACTGCTGATCCGAAAAAAAAATAGATATCCATCACTGCCACATTGAAAGAGAGCTCGCACTGTTTGGATGGAGGCCCCACCAAAAATCCTCACTGATTGTGTGAAAAAGTTTGAATGCATGCCAAAGGGGCTGTTTGCAGCTAATGCTTTCAATTACATTTAAAATATAGCCTATATAGATTCTTCATTCTAAAGCAAATCCAGCACCGGAAAAATAACTCCAAAATCTTTAAATAGTAAAGTGAGAATAAAAGAGCACCTGATCTCACTGAAAGCACCGTACAAACAAACCTTCCTGTATTTGAGCAAATAAGTGCGTGAATTAGTTTCAAATCCCAAATCATCCCCAATACTGCACTTCAACAACACAGAGTCATCTCCCACTCCACAAAGAGCTCTCGTTCACTTTGGGGCTTCAAGTCTTTCTGAATCGCTTCATCATTTGCATCTGTCGGCATTGCAGCCTTTTCTGAAAACGGTGCCTGTAGATTTTCATTTGTGCGCCTTCAGCCCACTTCAGGTTGGCTCGGACATCAGAGGGGAGATAAAGATGGTCCCCTTCGGCATCATGAGGCCCAAGATATGGCCGCGCTGTGCTCTTTGGCCTTCATGCGCAGCGAGGCGATGCTGGAGGACTTGCGGTCAGGGTCCATGTTGAGATCGTACGCGTTGAGCCCCGTGGCCATGCCGGGAGATCCTCCGAACAGGCTGCCCATGTGAGCCTGGCCCATGTGACCTCCGGGGCTCGGAACACCCAGGAACTCGGACACCCCGCTGGCCGAGTGGGGGTGAGGGGTCATGCAGGGGGTCACCGTGTCACAGGGCACCACGCAGCCCGGCACCGGTGATGCTGCATTGCTGCCGCTAATCCAGGATGGGTTCTGTATCTGAAACAAAAGGACGGCAATTTAACAACATATGCGCAGTAGCGGCTGCAGAAGTCTTGCACGACAGCCAGAGGTTACATTTACAGCACGAATAATAACATTTGCCTCATGGAATTGTCTTGATTTATTTTCTGCCATTTTGTTGCATTTCTCTTGACTGCACTGCTTCGGTTGTCGATATGGACGTTAGACTTTTCTTTTTGTCCAATCAGATGTGAACCTCTTTGTGTTGCCAGGGCACTCTAATCTGCCCAGAATCGAACACGAAATGTGTATATTGGCAATGAGATTTAAAGTTTCCCTCCTAGCGCCAGCTGGACCAACATGACATCAGCAGTTTTCCATCCTCTGGTTGGTTGGTCAAGAGCACAACCGTGATAGCTAAATTTGACCGGGAAATCACGTCTTTACTGCGATCTGCACACATGCATCCTAGATATTAATAATAATGTGTAATAATGATGTCTTTTATTTCAATGTTCAATGTTTTTGTGATGTTAATAGTTCAGTATTGATTCCACATTTCTCCAGGTGACATATGTGGCACTTTTGGATGCTGTTATGTTCCTGTATCGGATTGATGGTTTCAAAATCGCGACGTGATGGAGATGGCATGAAGAGGTGCATAAAGTCAGGTAAACCACACTGAGCGCCCAGGTACCAAATCAACTTGAAGGAACAGCTACAATGCAACAACGCATTTAGTTTAGTGATTCACAGGAAAGTAAAATGTTTAAAGGAAATATTTTAATTTGTGTTAAAAAAAATGCAGACAATGCGATTGTAGTTTACGAACATCACCATCTTTATTTTTTTGCTTCGGAGTACAATTTGTAGTGTTCTCAATGCATGTGTGTAAGTGATATGTGACAAGATATGGTACCAATATACGGTATATATTGTGCCTACGGCGGCAAGGTATACCTAAGTTGGAATGCGCTGCAGTCTAGCTTTGTAGTAAAGTCACAATTGCAATAGAAATTTGTATAAGACTGGAAAATGATGTGATTGGCTTAGCTGAAATATGGGCCCTACTGGAAAAGTGTTTGTCACGATAATACCTATTTTTGTGTTTTTCATTTTCTTGACAACAGCAAGTGGCTTTCGTCTTAATGGCATGACAGGACTTTTTCTTTTGGAATGTTACTGGTGTTGTTCAATTGAATGTACTATAAATTGAATTATTTTTGTGTGTGTGAAACAGGGATGACAAATTTGAGGGGTGCATTGTGTTGCGGTTTCGTTTTAGATTTGTGCTGTGCTTTGGGTGGAAGTTTGCTGCATGGCGCATTCCTCTAATTGTATTTTGTGAGTCAATAATCAACATTTTAAGTAAAGAGTGAGTCATAGTAAGTAAACAGCACAAGTAAAGAAGCAACAATAAAGGCTATACATGCATGACAGTCCAATTAGCATAAAAATCGGCATGTCGTTCACATCCTCAAAACTTTATCAGGACAAATGATGTTTAAGGTTTCTTTTTTCCCAAAAATCCCTAAACCTAATTTAATCGTAAGTAGACAAGATGAACGTCATAGCGCTCTTATCAGGACAATTACCACCA
The DNA here is from genome assembly GCF_054856545.1 of Hippocampus guttulatus. Lineage (NCBI taxonomy): Eukaryota > Metazoa > Chordata > Actinopteri > Syngnathiformes > Syngnathidae > Hippocampus > Hippocampus guttulatus. The sequence goes on from NC_141263.1 coordinate 7,356,384, forward strand.
GTAAAAGGATTTTGGGCTATACTACACTCCTTTTTTTTTTTGGTTTGTTTTTTACACTTCCGTTATCCTGAACATCATTGTATACACATGAAATGTTGCACTACCTGTGCGTAACTCTCGGGACGTGTCAGAAGTGGCAGCTCGTAAGCTGTGGAGAAGTGTGTTCGAACCTGCTGCATCTGACCAAAACGTTCCCTCTTTCTCCATTTGGCCCGCCGGTTCTGGAACCATACCTGAACAGAGGATGCATGTTCATTTGAGAGATTCATTCAGAATATTTCTTGTCCAAATCAGACACTGGCTCCAAGCACAATCACAACCCTCATGAGGATAAGCGGGTTACGAAATGGATGGATGGAAAATGGACAAAGATATAAGCTCTGAGAAAAATGTTAGTTAAAAAATATACAAATATAGAAGAGCACATTTATGTACATAGTTATTATAATATGATTACATTATACTCATGAGGCAACAGAGCAAGATGGTGGGCTATCAGCACATGAGCTTTATATTTCGGAGGTTTAGGGTTCTAATCTCAGCTCAGGCCCTCCTGAGTAGAGGTTGCATCTTGTCCCCTGTGTACCGCCCACACTTCAAAAAACATCCATGCTAGGTTCATTGAACACTAAATTGTGAGTGTGCATGTGACTGGTTGCCCTGCAATGGACAGGTGACCTTTTCAGGGTGTATACTGCCTCTCACCCAAAGTCAGCTGGGATTACCTCTAGCTGCCCCGCGACCTCAATGAAGCCAAGTGGGACTGACAATGGATGAATGATGCTGGTTAAAAAAAATAATAATAATAAACAAGGCCTGTATGAATAAGCTTCATCTCTTCAGGTAAGCGTAAACACAAGATGTTTACATTTTAGAGTACCGGTACTGCAAAGCACTTCACGGTTCAAAACAAAATCTATATTTTTAATGAAAGCTTGGATCCAAGCAGTTGTTCCATACAAGCACTTGCCTAACGAAAATATTTCAACGAAATAGAAAAAAAAAAAAAAGAAGCTTACTGATTGCTGGCGAAACAGGTGTGCTGGTTTTCCAAACAACCTTCACTTACACAACAGAATGTAAACAGATCTCTCTCAGTTCACCTTTGCTTATTTGCACTGTGACAAGCGTTGAGTGCCTCATGTTTCCTGTAATCATATTTGACGTTTGGACTCCAAACTGCCGTGTAATGAAAGCATCAGTGTGTTGAGTGACATCACACCGGCTGAAGGCGTGACGGCAATCCCACCGCTGGATTCATTAGCGCACAAAGTGGCTGGCCCCGTGTGAGCTTCTAGTGTTTCACCTATCACAGCTCTCGCCATGTACGCTGCGCTAAGATTAGGAGGCAATAATGGGAAAATTGAAACGTGAGATGAGAGCTTTGTTTGCATTTTCCTTTTTAATTTCCTGTAGCCTAAAGCTTCCTGGCGTTCATATACCGTCGCTGCATAAATTACAGAAGCACGGCAGATGTCTTCCTCTGTGCTTCCTTACTCAGCCTTCAAAGGTAACGAGACTGCAGTGATACACTTCAACCGTTCCAGGATGAGTTTATACCTTTTTTCCAAATGCAGGATGATTCATGCCCCCGCGCAGAGCCTCCCAACCTGTCCAATTCTCCCAGTTCAATCTGTTGGTTATTATGAAGAATGTATTTGCATGTTGCACACACTGCGTCGTGACAGTAATTGCTAAAGGCCTTGACAGCTTAAGTAGTTGCTGGACTTTCAATGAGGCTTTATTTATGTTCCAGCGCGAGAGAGCGAGTGAGCAGAGAAATTCCAAACAGGTCCCAGCAGGAGAGCTGTACCGGACCAGGAACACTTTGAAGTGTGAGAGCAGCTTGGAGGATTGATAACCCGCCTCTGCTGTCACTCATGTCAGCTGAAAAGAAATCTGAAGCTGAGGCTGGCTTCGGTTTTCCAACACCCTTAAAGCACCATTACTATGAGTGAGACACCTTGGACCAGTGTTGTGGTTCATTCGGTGTACATTTGCGCTGTTTTGGTCCCAAATCCTACCGTTTAAACTAAGTCCATCAGGCATCGGCGTATGGAACATTTAGCCCGAACAAAATTAACACTTTTCACTGACATTGTCAGAGTGGCATTAATCTATGGATGTTATTGTGCTTGTGGTACACAGTAATGCATCAGACTGCGAGAGGTTTGTTTTATTGACTCATCATATATGCATCGGAAAAAAAATTATAACACTGCATAAACGTCCATTTATTTCAGTATTTTAACGTCACAAAAATGTATATATTACAAAATAAAAATTGACATGAGGACCATGCTACTGAAGTCAAGCTCTTTGACTGAAGCAGTTTTGATGCTGCAAACAAAACGACAGAAATCATGAGCAAGAGGGCTCAGCTGTCCTGAAGTGAAACATTAGCTCTGCTCTTTGATTCATTTTCATGTGGTAAGCGTTCTTGTATCTTAAATTTTCCAGACACCCAAAATAATTTCAGTTCAACAAATGGACTATGAACTATGTATAAAAACGACATTTTCTTGCTACCATGTGGCTAAAAATGTCTGGCAGTCACTGCTGATGTTTCTTAAAGGGACCATCTGGCTGGGTCCCCAACATGCATGCCACTACACTGGTACTAGGGCAGTGGTGGGCAATCTACGGCCCGCGGGCCAAATCCGGCCCGTTGGTCTTTTTAATCCGGCCCGCCGAAGGTTGGTACACAATTAAGGTTCGATGTCAACGACTGCATTCATTTCATTTGGACTTGTAATGACAGGCATTTCAACGCCAGGTGGCACACTTACTTGAAGTTGCAGAGCATAGGGAGGAAGGGGGAGACGATACGGAAGCCCGCAGTAGCGCCAAGTCAAGCAAATCCCGTTCGATACGACGGAATAATGTACTCTTAAAGTCTGAAAAACGTGCCAAAAATGCAAAATACTGCTTTTTAAATAAAGAAATCCAATTAATATTATGTCGAATTTAGTTCACCCTTTTGATCCGGCCCTCCATAATATTTTCTTGTTCTCATGTGGCCCTATGCAAAAAATAATTGCCCACCCATGTACTAGGGGGTCCTATGGCCCTGTCAGAAATCTGGCGAGCCCCTGTTTGGCCCCCCTAGACTATTCATTCATTCATGTATTGACGTTTTAAAAATTTCACAAGTGGCTAATCTGTTCCAATACAATTCCTGTTTCCGTGTTTGTGCTGCAGCTGTAGCGTGTGTGTGTGTGAGGGCAGAGAGGGGCAGGGTGAGTCTTTCGCTTTCTTGGGAGTCACGTTTGAGTTTGTAAACATTCGAACATATTTGCAAACACCTCCAAAGGTATTTTTAAATTTGTAGGGGACACTACTCAGCCATTGTATATGTATACAATATATATCCTATATATGTATAAGTATTTATATATCCTTGAATGTGCATGGGAGTCCGCCGCCCAACCAGTGTACATGTGTTTTGTGGACTTGGAGAAAGCGTTCAACTGTGTCCTTCGGGGAGTTCTGTGGGGGGTGCTTTGGGAGTATGCGGTGTCAAACCCCCTGATACAGGCTGTTTGAACCCTGTACTACCAATGTCTGAATTTGGTTTGCATTGTCGGCAGTATGTCCAATACATTTTCAGCGAGGGTTAGTCTTCCCGAAGGCTGTCCTTTGTCACACATTCTGTTCATAACTTTTATGGACAGAATGACTAGGAACAGCCAAAGCGTTGAGGAGGTCCTGTTTGGTGACTCCAATATTGTATCTCTGCTTTTTTGCAGATGATGTGTTACTGTTGGCTTCTTCAAGGCAGGATCTCCAACTCTCACTGGGCCAGTTCGCAGCAGAGTGTGAAGAATTTGGGATGAAAATCAGCACTTCCAAAGCTGAGAACATGGCCATCAGTTGGAAAAAGATGGAGTGCCCTCTGCCGGTCGGAGAATGAGATCCTGCCCCATGTGGAGGAGTTCAAGTATCTTGGGGTCTTGTTCATGAGTGACGGGTTGATGGAGCGGCATATCGACAAGTGGATCAAAAGCAGCGTCTGCTGTGATTCAGACTCTGTATCAGTTTGTCATGGTAAATAAGGAGCTGAGCGGAAAGTCAAAGCTCTTGATTTACCAATCAATCGACATTCCAACCCTTATCTACGACTGCTAGCTATGGTTCAAGACTGAAAGAAAGAAATCCTGGATACAAGCGGCCAAAACAAATTTCCCCCTAAGGGTGTCTAAGAAATGGGGTGAGAAACTCAGTCATCCAGGAAGGACCCCACATTGAGAGGAACCTGATGAGGTGGCTCAGTCATCAGGTTGGGATACCTTCAGCATGCTTCTCTGGCAAAGTGTTCCACCAGCAGGGGGCCCCGGGGATGACCCAGAACATGCTGGAGAGATATTGTCTGTATCCCGGCTGGTCTGGGAATGACTTGGGATCCCCGGGAAAAGTTGGAAGAAGTGGCTCAGGAGAAGTAAGTCTGGAATTCCCTGCTAAAACTGTTGCCCCCGCCACCTGACCCTGGATAAATGGTAGAGAATGGATTGATGGACGCTGCTTTTAGCTGTAAACATGGTGACATTGCATTTAGCTGTTATGCTGCATGCAAATTGAATAAGTTGCCAACAGGAGTGAAGTCAGTGTCAAGTGGAAATGCATTGAAATCCAACCTCGCTTTTTTAAGATAAGATAAGAAACCCTTTATATGTCTCACAATGGAGAAATGTCCAATTTATAGCAGCAAAATTATGAAAGGAGGAAGTAGAAGAACAAAATGCATGTAGATAAATATAAATTATAAAATATAAATATAAGCATATTAAAAATGGGTGAGTGGGGGGCGAGTCCAGGTTTTCAGGTCTGTCTATTCAATAGCCTGACAGCAGTCGGCAGGAACGAGCCCCATGCTTTTTGATTTAGGTCTTCTAATCACTTTTAAAATTATTTATTTTAATAAGACAAGATAAGAAAAACTTTGTCTCCCATTGGAGAAATTCCCAAGTAAGTTTCGAAACCTACCTTTATTTCTTTTCTTTAAGTATCTGCAAATTTTCTGTTGATCTGTTTAAATGCTGTCAATGTACATTCGTTTGGTAATTTTGGAAAGCTGCTTTTGTTTTCTCTGCGTGGCTTCTGAATGTTGCCAACTCTTGTGTCTGTAAATGCATTGAGGTGTTGCATCTTTGCTCGTATGAAGCACATTGAGTTGCCTTGTGTATGAAATGTGCAATACAACTAAGCTGCTTTGCCTTGCAAACTAAGGGAGACATACAAATTCCACACGGTCTACAGTGTAGAGATTTGAAAACAGAACTTCAGAATTGTGAGGCTTGTTCCAATATATGCGATTTTTTTAATGCTCTCTGAGCTCGCTAGACTGACAGGATGGAGAATCTGAGAGACGTGATGTTGTTGGAACACCTAACCCTTGATCCATGGCCCTTCCATGTACCGGCACTGCATATGACTCCAACGTGAACTCACTTTTGCCCTTTGAAAGCCAGAGGCAGAAAAAACAAACAACTTCCAAGATCCTACTTCTTTCATTAAAAGTCCTTTATGTTCAGGGTTACAGGTCAGCCTCCTTCGAGATGTGGATTATTTAAACCCCTTTTGTCAAAGACGGTTTAACAATTGTTGTTTTTTTTTTTTTTTTTACGGTTTCACTTTCAAACCAGTACCATAAAGATTCACATTTGAGACTTTCCATTCATGAGCTGCTGGTCTTTTTGCATGTGAAATGTCCCGAATGGGGCGCAGAGCGGCCGGCGGGGCTTCTCGGTCCTTTTATCTTTTTACCGTGAATGTTTAAGAGGGCCGCTGGGAGAGCCGAAGGCTGTAAAAGCTGGAGCCATCTGAAGCGTTCGGCTCTGTGATTGTGTGAGCCTCAGCGCGACCTCCGGAGCCTCGTTGCTGAGTTATAACCCTGCGGCTGCACACATTTCCTGTGTTTCCCTGTTGCTTCTCGTCTCCTCCAAGATCGGTTGTGATCTTACTCTTATCTCATGCCACGGGCACGCGGCCAATGTGTAGCCAAAATCAAATATGTGGGGGGTTCCATTAGCTGGAGCAAAGAATTGTTTTCGCACAAGTCAGACATAAGGTCAAATATCAATAGCTACCTTGCGCAAGGCTTTTGTTTCACACCTCGACCCAGGAGACCACAGCGGGGACACATTCTTGTCCGAAGAAGATGTTAATGAAAAAAAAAAAAAGAGAGAATCCAAAGACTTTGGTTGTCTGCAGCACACAGATGTGCGCATACACACAACAGAGGAGTTGTGCGATTGAACAGAAATGTGCTGGAATGCATTACGGCATCACCAGCAGACCGTATGCAAAGTGGCCCAAAGGGTGACTGGATGTTTCAGTCTCAGGCTTTTTTTTGGGGGGGGGGGGGCAAACCTGACGTTCAAGGAAAGGATGTTTATGAACGAGCCGCTGACCACCATCAAAACACAGCACAGTTGAGCTCATCTCCTCATATACTGCTGATGAAAGTGTGTTCTCCAAAAACACAACAGGCAACACAAACCGTCAGTCCTCAGGGCCCCCTGGCCTCCTCCACTCCCACATTACCAGATAAATGTCTCACGTTTTCTGTGAGTGACGTTATCTGTGCAGGACTGCAGATGTTGAAGGACCCACGAGCTGATGTTCTTGCAAAGCCGGATCCCATCGAGAATTACCGTATGCTCATTTTTCATGTGTCCATTTTCAGAAATATGATATCTTTACCACTTTTGGGCCATTTTCCCAACTGTATTTGTCTGTCGACATACTATACATTCCTGGTGAATTTCTGCGGTGTGTCCAAAAATCCTTTTGGAGGAAGCCTAAAGTCAAGAAGCATATTTATTTTGTTTTAGCTTAAAAGACAACATTTATTTGGACAATGTTACCACTGGTTCAGGGCATATCATAATATGTTGTCATCAATAAGTGTCTACATGACAAATGAAAGTCTTAATACTTGAACGACAATGTTGTGGTGTGGAAGAGCTTCAAATTTTGATTGCTCGAAAGCACTAGAATGGGAAGAATACAAAACCTCCATCATACCGCAACTGCTTAGAATGAGAAGGTTGGCTACACCAAGCGTTACAACGTCGACACTTCAACACTAGCAAAGCAGATCAGGGTCAAACTTCCTAAACATTCATCCAGCCGTTCACCAGCATATCCTGTTCAGGGTCACAGGAAATCTGAAGCCTCAAATGATGAAAAGCGGACTCTGTGATCGTCAAGCACCCACAGAGTGATTATGATTGGGTCACTAGCGGGGATTGATTCCATTCCAGCTATACAGAAGCCCGTGAGGCCAACCATTAATTCAAACTGAACTCACTCTAGAGTGCCTTATATTTTCACAGACGTCTATTTATCCGGGCCCAAACATTTATTTGGCAGTTGTGTAGCTTACATTTCTGTTTATGCACTACTTTCCTGCACATTGTCTATCAGACTGCCTATGGTCGTTTGCTGTCTTTTCTGACACTGGTCATTCACATTTCTGTCATTACTGTAAAATGCAGCAACAAGGATTACCTCCAGGATAGCAAACAGTGCCAGAGAGTAAATATTTTTACTCTACTTTCTTTGTTTGTTTGTTGGATTGTTTTTTCTAAAACACAAACATTGAACAAAAAAAATTACAATGTGGCCGCATCTGGAAGTGGGTTCCGGCAAAGCAAACGTTTTTTTATTCAAATACTTAATCCGTGTCTTTAAAATGAATGGTAGCTTCGTAAATCCATCCATCCATTTTCTGATCCGCTTTATCCTCACGAGGGTCGCGGGGGGTGCTGGAGCCTATCCCAGCCGTCTTCGGGCAGTATAGGCGGGGGACACCCTGAACTGGTTGCCAGCCAATCGCAGGGCACACAGAGACAAACAACCATCCACGCTCACACTCACATCTCGGGACAATTTAGAGTGTCAGATCAGCCTGCCATGCATGTTTTTGGAATGTTGGAGGAAACCGGAGTACCCGGAGAAAACCCACGCAAGCCCGGGGAGAACATGCAAACTCCACACAGGGAGGCCGGAGCTGGAATTGAACCCGCTACCTCTGCACTGTGAAGTCAACGCTTGGTTAATAATAATGATAATACTAATACAAATACTACTACTAATAATAATAATAAAAGTGGAGCGTAGACCGACTGTTATTTGGCATTGTTGTCATGAATATGTACAGTCGTGCCAACTTATAAGCACAACTGTAACAAAATACAAATACTTTCAAACATAAATGTGTATATATAGGGCAGCAAGATAGTCAACTGGTTAGCACATCCGCTTCACAGTGCAGAGGTGCAGAGTTCGATTATGGCTCTGGCCCTCCTGTGTGGAGTTTGCATGTTCTCCCCGTGCCTGCATGGGTTTCTTCTTGATATTCTGGTTGATGCTCATATTCTAAAAAGATGAATAGTGGGTTAATGGAACGCTCTTAAATTGTCCCTAGGCGTGATCGTGGTCGATTGGCTGACAACCATTTCAGGGTGTATTACCCTGCCGACTGCCAAAGACAGCTGGGATAGGCGATAGGCGTGAGGATAAGCAGATTAGAAAATGGATGGATGGATTTTATTCAAATATTCTCTGTGACAAAGATAAAACAATGATTTATTGTTACCTGTACACGCGCTTCAGTCAAGTCTGTCCGTAGTGCCAACTGCTCACGGGCGTAAACATCTGGATAGTGTGTCTTCTGAAAGACCTTTTCCAGCTCCTCCAGCTGGTAACTGGTGAAGGTGGTGCGATTGCGCCTCTTCTTGCCCTTGTTGCTCTCACTGCTATCACCCTTGTCATGGGAGTTGGCTAAATCAGCACCCGGCGCCCTATCGGATGTCGCGTTGACACCCTGATCCTTCGCAGCCAGGTAGCTGGCGTCCATTGTTGGATGATCGGTGAGTGGAGTTAAGTCAGAATCCGTCAGATTTGAGCTGTCTTTACCTAGAAGACAGAAAGGAGATAAAGCACTTTTAAATATTTGTGGATGTACATGAAAAGGACACAGTGGGGAATTCTGGCATTATGTGAGGCTGCACAGGATGGCATTGTTGAGGACGGCATAGCAACATGTCCCAAACTAAAGAGAAATTGTAATCTCAAATGTTTTTTTTAATCGTGTAATGACGTGACATGTCAATCATTGTTGTTTCTATGAGGAATTTGCACCCTCTGGAGAAGAGAGGAAGGTGGAGGACTTGGGGAACGATGAGGAAATGTCAGTTCCACTTATCATAAACATGGATAGGAAAAGATCAAAACAATAAGGCTGACAATTTTGAAAGGAAAAAAGAAAATACAATACATCCTGATTTATATTGCGCTTTCACAACAGCTGCAGCTGTAACAAAGCGCTTAAGAAAACAGTTCAAATGGGGTGGAATGAGCATAGGATGCAGGCATAAAGAGTTTATCCTTCATACCATATAATTATTTTATAGGTTGTCGATAATCTTGAAAAGTTCTGTGAGAACCCCTCACCTGGTCCTTTTGTCTTTAATGCTTGCTATATTATACGAACAGTAACTACTATCCATCCATTTTCTAATCCACTTTGCCTATCCCAGCTGTCTTCGTACACCCTGTACGGGTTGCCAGCCAATCGCAGGCCACACACTGACGAACAACCATTTGCGCTCACAATCACATCCACAGGACAAATTAGAGTGTTCCACTAACCGGCCAGGCGTGTTTTTGGTATGTGGGAGGAAACCGGAGCACCCGGAGAAAACCCACATGGGCACGGGAAGAACATGCAAACTCAAGACAAATAAGGAAAGCAGGAGCCGCAATCGAACCCTGCACCTCTGCACTGTGAGGCGCCCAGTTTAATGAGATCCAATCCAAGAGCTATATTGAAAATTGAAAAATATCATGCTCCATTTCAATACAATGCGGTGTATGTATTATTATTTAGTTAATATAAGTTACCTTTTTGTGTACAAATGTCATGGGTTGAGAGCAATTATACTATTGAAAGGTAATGTCTCACTATGATGTAATAGTATTGTTCACTAAAATGAAACAATCAAAACGGAACATTATTTTCTGTTGCCACAGCAGATTGGCCATGTGTTTTATTTGACTGTACGAGCTTGTTGCATTACCTACCAACACAAATGTACATTTAAACCCAAATGTAATTGAGCTGTAGTCGAATGGTTAGCTTGTCGACTTCACAGAGCAGAGGTTCAATTCCAGCTACGGTCTCCCTGTGTGGAGTTTGCATGTTCTCCCCAGGCCTGCGTGGGTTTTTTCCGGGTACTCCGGTTTCCTCCCACATTCCAAAAACATGCACGACAGGCTGATTGAACACTCTGAATTGTCCCTAGGCAGCTCGTCTCTGTGCGCTCTGCGATTGGCCGGCAACCGGTTCAAGGTGTCCCCCGCCTACTGCCTGAAGACGGCTGGGATGGGCTCCAGCAAACTCCGCGATCCTTGTGAGGATAAAGCGGATCGGAAAATGAATGAATGAATGTAATTGAGTGAGCGTGCTGAAACTTTAACTTTACCACCACTGGCACCCACTGAACATTTCCATTGTGCCTCAGAAGTATTTTAATATGACAGTCACTTGGCAGCTTTGCATGGCCCATAATTCAATTGCCACATTATGACGAGGTGGAGCAAATGAATTTTTTTGGTCCCCAGTTGCGAAATTAGCTGATCAATTTTACCGCCTGCATGTTTGATATGTGAAGAGTAGGATTCACTCTTCTCCATAGATCATCGTTGATGCACTGGGCTATGGACAGCCTGTGGCTGTAGTTCAACGTGACATAGAGTGGCTGTTTTAATTGCAAACAAAATTTCAAGATTCAGAGATGGTGGTCGTCTGCCATGCGGCGTCACCTGGACTGTCACGCTTCATTTGCAGAAATGTCATTGTTGGCTCCAAGCAATGAAACAGACTCACTAAATGGCATTGCAGCATATGAATTTTCAACCCTCAGACAGATCTGTGCGAATAAATCTTAGCGGTAATCTGTCTGCCAGTGTCCATCAAAGTGATCTACTGTATTACTCATTTTTGGGATGTGATCACGAAAGTAGTGTATGGAAGAGCTGAAAGTGGTTTTGGGGTGTCCTGGTGTGACCCATCACCAACATTGATGCAAAAGCCTCTGAGGTCATCCATTCCTCTCGATTCAGACATATGCATGCCAGGTCACGAAAATGTTAGATGAAGAGTCTTGGGTGATTGACTACATGAAACACAGATTTCTGCAAAACATGATGCCTTTTTCATAAACAAGTGAGTTTAGATGGGATTAATCGCCTGGTCGGTTGAACAACTAACCTAACTTGGATGTTTTTTTAGAACGAGAGAGGGAAAGAATCCACACAAACACGGGGAGAACATGAAAACGCGGTGAAAGAAAGACATGAGCTGACATTCTAAACCACAACCTCAGAACTACGAGGCTATTTAATTACTATTCCACCATGTCACAAACGATTTCATCACATAACATTTATATGAAAATGCAATTTTTTGACCAACATTAACCCTTTGAGGGACAGCGGTTACTGCAGTGGACAGCTTATCATGTTATCAGGTTACAGGGTGCATAAAAGGGTTAATACTGCCCACTGTCTTCTATCATCCACACGTTGTTGTGATTATCTATTAAAATAATAATAATAATAATAATTTAAAAAAATACATTGACACAAAGTTGTTTTTGGATGGGTGTCCGTCGGAAGAGAGCAAATGTTTTTGTGCATTCTTATGCCGCTTGTGAGAGCTCAACCGCCAAAGGACTAAACTATGCTTATTTCGAAGCCTGTAGCTCAAGCATGTTTGGAATTATTTAAAGCAATACAAAATGTCTTCCGATCCCAAAATCAATCGAGTAATCGAATTTGCTCGAGAATCCAAAGCCAGACTTTTCAAGTTTTTGACTGATTCAAAAACACAAAAGCCTAACTGTTTCCACGGGTCTGTAATTATGGTGACACAACTCCCTGTGGGGGTCCAGCAGGCCACAGCATTGCTCCATGGCAATGACTCATCCATCGTGTTGGGCTTGAAAGACCTCCATTTTAAAATTCCAGCGTAAACACTCCTTGTCGAGACCGTCATATTTCTCCGACTGATAACCCACAGTCCCCACAAGGTAAGAGCTGTCAGGTTCATGAGTAATGACCACTAACTGATAAAAGACTACCGTTCAGGTTGCACTTTGGCAGTGAAGGAGGTAATGTGCTTTCCTGTGAGGTTCTCCTTCCACAACGGGAAAATAAGAAATGCCTTGCAGAGTCTCACGGCGCAAGGAAACTTTTACCATGTGTGTGAGTACAACCAATCATCTCCTTTCACTAAATTATGAGGAGACGATCAGTTCATCCTCACCCCCCACCTGGGCGTCTGTGTGTAGCAACACATGACGAGTCCAACTAGTACGGCCATAAAATAATGATTTGACTTACAGCTGCGCAAGCGAGAGCACATGTTCCAGTAGCTCGGAGCAGAGTATGTGAATATTTGCGCCGCACATCATAATTTGTTTTCTATTGTCTTTTTTTTAAAACACCATTTACAATGTACTATTGCAACATTTCCAAGATCGTTGACGTGCGTTATCTTGTTAAGGGGAACTTCTGGTTTTTAGATGGAAACATAAATTGCATCCAAATGTGTTTTGCTGTAAGGGCAAGCTTATCATAGCTTGTGGTAAAGCGTCGTTGAAAGGTGAATCTGGATCAATACTGGCTGCTGCGGGTGTTATCTGCGATCATAGGATTCTGGTCTGAGGAAAAGCTATCATGGTGGAATGACCACATAAAGGTGGCTGCATAACTCGGGTGCAGGAAACTTTCCCGTTTGGCAGGAATTCGGTCGCTTGTGAGGACCATTTCGCTGAGTTGTGCTACAAAGAGAATCGACATGGAAAGCTATCTGGATCCTTGGCTATGATTTGATGCAGTGCCGGCAATATTTCAGCATATTTCAACAGCCCCAAAAGTCAGAGTGCATGTGAAAATTTGTTGGAATCACAGAATAAGAAAAGGGTACACAAATAATGAACTATTATTCTCATTCAATGTCGCATTTCTCCGACCTCCATTCAGTCAAACATGCCGCTGGATTGACTACGGCGACGCGGTGTGTGTGTGTGTGTGTGTGTGTGTGTGTCTGTGGGGTTCGGTGATTCAGTAGGACAGCTCTACAGACCGATACAGTAGTACCCGTCAAAAAATGCAACCCTTCTTTCTGTTTATATATCAAATGACATTTTAAAAATTCAAGTTAAAGTCCAATAGCAATATAATCTTATTGGTTACATGTATAATACGAGACATTTTGATTTTTGATGTGGCGATGTAAATATCAGCGATGCCGAGGATCATTTATTTGAATGAATGGATTGTTTTGTCCATGAAGTTGACAAAAAAAAAAAAGCATGGTTTGTATCTCATGGAATGAAGACACAGATTGAAAATGTCTAACTTCATTTCTCATTATAAAACCTACAGACAAAAAAAAGTGTTATTGTGAACATTTTAGTGCGGCTAAGTCATGTAACTGGGGGCGGGATGGATTGTGAAAACTGTCCCAACCATTTGTTCCAACTGTGACGTTTTCGTTTGCATCGTCGTACAAAGCCCCCCCCACACACTCACAGAAACGTGCACTTCAAAAGTAACTTCTATGCACCAAAACATTAACACAGTAGACACCAGTGTTAGTGGCATGTTGCTAGCAAGCAGTCATTTGTGAAGAGGCAGAACGTGTTGTAATGGCATGGCAGATCCCAATTTCACACAGCCTGAAATGAGTACTCAGTTTTTCGAAATCCACATTTCAACTGGCATCTCTCTCTCTCTCTGTATATACAGTATATATATGCCCACCTTCACCTTTTTTGACTAACCTTGCGGCCCATGTCAAATATCATTTTTAACTTATTTTTTGTTTTTGGTCATTTCGCGGGCCGCTGAAAAATGGATAGCGTGGTGCAAATGGCCCCCGGCCCATACTTTGGACCCCACTGGTCTCCAAGCATTATGAAACCTTTTTTTTTTTTCATTGCGTGCAAATGGAGCTGTGCCCAGCAGTATTTTCAGTGTGTGTTTAATTGACACTGTTGGGCGAGGTTCCTGCCTACTCTCCTCGTCCTTTTCCCTGCTGAGTGGGACAGCAGAGCCCCCTGCCGAGGAAATACTGTAGCTTAGTTCCGTGCTGTGCACATTGAAACATAAATGACTGGGACTTACAAAATCGACCTAACAGCAAAAGCATGTATCAACTCATGCATCACTGCGGCTGATGGCCAATCGCACTGAAACTCAAACCGAAATGACACCAGCATTGGAACTACAAACACAAGTTGACCGACCTCCAGGAGAGTAAATCTGTGAGGAAGAATGAATTTGTTCCTCTTTTGTGGGGTGTTTTTACAGTTAGAGAAGAAAGATTGTGAAGGAACATGGAGCTTTTGTTGGTTTTCTGTGAGAGGTTGAAGCAGGAGGACGTGCTGATATGCACACGCGAAGCATCAAGCTGGCTCGACGTCGTATGCATGACTAACCAACAGGCCTGACTCCAGTCTCTCTGACTCTTTATTTGTACCACTGTTCTACCCAAAATATATCTTTACACTGTCACTGATCTTTGTCAAAGCACAGCTAGCACAATAGGTGTACCACAAGTCTATGTCGTGTGATGCAATATACATTGAGATAATGCCGCGCACACTCCGCTTCACAAAAGGTGTAAATTTGTAGCCGTCTTGAAATCCGGAAATAGTCACAGTGTCTCGCAGACCGACGATCAGCAAACATCAGCACAATGCTCATCCACCACCTCCCCACCCTCGCCCCAATGCGAGAGACGTTCACTTTGAAATGCAACTCTGCTGACTGAGCACAGATGATCTATCTCAGCAGGCTGTGTAATGTTTATAGACTGTGAAAAGAATCCATGAAGTCCAAGACTGATAAATCACATCTTAAACACTTTTCTTTCTCCGCACACCCAGCCTCACCCTTGTCTCTCTTCCAAATGGTTCTCTTGCCCGCTCAAGTAAAGATGAACACCCTTCATCTTGTGTTCTTTGTGGTTTGATTGGAGCGAGAACATTCCACCCGAGAGGGGAGGTTACGAGAGTAACAAAAAAAAAGGAAAAAAATCTTTATGTCCTAAAGATACTCGCTTTGAAATCGTTCGACAATTTTCTTTGATATTCATTCAAAATTTCACTTTCAGTATCCCATCTTTCTGTCCATGTAGCGGTATTTTTACTGTCATGATTGCAGGTGGGTGTTTAACTGTGCAGATTAATGACCGAATTTACTGTGTTCCTGTGAGAATTGCCTGAGAAATGAGGTGAAACGTTACACACTCCTGTATGCTTTTTTTCCGAGCAGACAATTTCCAATGAGCTACTGTTAAATGCACATTCATGTCACCGCACCCTTTGCTAGCTCTGCATGTACACACAACCCATCTACAGTGATTCACTTCAGAAAATTGCACAGCTTGCAGCAACACACTCCACAACCTTGGCAACATTAAATTCTGACTTTTTTTTTTAATTCAGGGATGTTTTGGATTGTTTTAAACCATGGCTTCTTTGTACTGTATTTTATTAACGAATTGTATTTTACAATATTGGACGAATTGTTTTCCAGTACTTTACTGCTTACAGTGTTTTAGTTTATCCTTTTGCACTTGGCCTATAAAAGACGTTTTCACCATTGCCTGGGAAAGGTTATTTATCGATAGTCCTTCACTTCTCTTCTCGGCTAGTATTTCTGGGGGGAAGGGGGGGGGGGTCAAACAAATTATAATGTGTTTAGAACAAAATTCTGCAGACACTCACTCTTAGCACATGTCTGAGCTACTTCAATTTCCATCTCCGCTTCCTGAAGTTGTTAAAAATATTCAATTCAATTATTGATTTTGTGGAGGCCTGAAAACACACCAAGTAATTCTTCACTCATAGTCTATTACTGCACTTCAATTTTTATTGTGGGAGGAATTCCACTAGGAAGACCTCAAACAACCTCATATCCTATACTTGACTCTTTAGGTAAAAATCAAAACATATTAGAGACATTTACACGGGATATAATAATTACAGAGGCTGGAAGGGTTTTTTTTGGTTTTGTTTTAATACATGTGCTGTTCAGCTGGGAAGTGACAGTAAAGTGAGCAGAGAAATTTCTGGACTGCTCCTTGCCCCGCTGCTCTCACCGGGCCATGCAAATCGGGCGCTAATGCAAATTGGCCTGCCAATGCTTGGAACCAAATGGTAAAACGATCCTGAGTCCTTGTCACCTCCACTCATGTCACGGACATACTAAAGTGTGGCTCAGTTGTCTGGGCCGTGTGGCTGGTTCCCATTACCGCCTGCTCCATCCAAACAGCTTGGAAGGCCGTTGCAGGACAGCAAAATGGACGGTCGCACCAGCTTAAAGATGGCGAAGGGCCACAGAGGTGAAAAATCAGGTCCTAAGAGAAACTTGATGCACTTTATCTTCAAAGAGCCGAGTATAGCTCAGTACGTGGAAAGCTTTTTACATCAGCGCAGATGGGCTCGAACAGTCAAAGTAATGAAATAGGTTTGGTTCAAAAAACTAGAAAACAACAAATTTAACTCTGTCAAGTTATCAAGTAACGTGCTCTGCCTTGAAGAGTAAATCGAAATATTTTTTTGCTTCGATGGAACTATTTGGTTTTTTTCAGTACGCATAATTTCAAAATATAACTTGGCTGTATTTAATCAAATGAAGTAATATCAGGATCAAGTCTTCTGTCTAATATTTCAAAGAGCATTGCTATTGTGACGGTGAGCACTCGTTTTTTTCACATATAGTTGACAATCCTCAAGAAAATATGGGTGCGGTTAAATGTTGATGTCAAACTGGAGCCCAAGTGTTGCAAAGATCCACGCGATGACATTACGGGGCCTCAAATGGATTTTCTCTGGCGCGTGTTTGTGTGTGTGCGCGCGGGGGAAGCGGCCCGCGACCCCTAACGGATGAGACAGGAAGCTAAAGGTCACGCTGAGAGGAGACACGCACACATCAAACGAAGAAACGTGCTGTCTCTGGAGGATCACAAAGACGGCGGCTTACAGGGAATCATGACTTTGAGCTTTTTTTTTTTTTTTTTTTAGCTGTGCATATGCTAACAAAAACATACAGAGTGTGACTTTAAATCTACGTGGATTGAGTTTTTGCCTGATCGGTTCGCCTCGGTCAATGTGATGCTGGTAACGACAGGTATAAAGGGGCTCTGGAAAAACAGTATTTAGGTGGGCATTTCAGATAAACTTGTCTAAGGGCAGCTGAATTTTCATCACATTTTTTTCCTTCCTTGAAAGCTTATTCTAAAGACTAATAAACTCGGGGGAAAGTGGACATTTCACAGAGGAACCATCTTGAATAACGTATTGTTTTTATGGGTTTTCCTATTGTAAATTTGACCGTTTTTTTGTGACATACATGTGGTCTTTATAAGTTAAACAATTTCACCAGGGGTTGTTATTGCCTAATGAGGTCCGCTGAATACATTTCTGAATCATTCAAATAAAATGACATATGGAAGAGGTTGACTGGAATCGATGGTCAAGCTAATCTAACATTTGAAACTGTAATTGAAATGTTACACGCTATTATAAATGTGTGCAATCACATTATTCACTCAAGGCTGACACTTTGTTTATGTCTAGTATAATAATAACAATGATGTATTAATTCAATATAGTAATATTATATTAGTTATTTCAACCGGACATTAAAAGTTTGAGACTGCACAAATTTAGAATAATAAAATAATATAATCAAGCTGCCTTTCACAATGAAAAGGCCTCAATTGACAGAGCACCGGTTAAGTGAATTAATAAATAGCCTTTAACAGATTTACAAAGACAAATTATTAATATTGCTGCCGTCATAAATTAAGAATGATAAAAACTGCTACTGATTGTTCTGATTTTAATATTGTGATTTTTCCCCCTAAACGCCCATATATTGATCAGTTTTGTCAACTGATGTCTATTTTGGTCTCATATTTAACTTTACACGAAAGAAAAAGAGTGAAGGGAGTATCCATCCATCGGAACGAGTAAAAGGCACGATCACTTTGTACCTGCACGTCTTCATTCTGTGCAATTTAATTACATTTAAAGAAATACGGGGTGAATAACTCATTTTTTTGCGCTTCCTTCCCTAGAATCTCTTTGGCTCTGGCCCTTTTTAAAACGAGCATCAATTTTAAACCACCTTATCCAATTATATTATGAAGGGTTTCTCCCCCATTTTTCACGTCACATTGTCACGTTTATATTTGGTGTTTTCCTTCCCGGTAACACGATTCGTCTCTCTACCGTTGGTCCTCGCTGTTCATCCTCAAACGAGGGTCAAAGTTTTATTCCCCCCCCCCCCCCCCCCCCCTCAT
Source organism: Hippocampus guttulatus (assembly GCF_054856545.1). Lineage (NCBI taxonomy): Eukaryota > Metazoa > Chordata > Actinopteri > Syngnathiformes > Syngnathidae > Hippocampus > Hippocampus guttulatus. The sequence goes on from NC_141263.1 coordinate 7,374,772, forward strand.
CCGTGGCCAATTTCGGTGCAATTAAACGAAAGTGGGGCCAACGGGGAGCAAAGCAACATCACGAAAATACGAAAATACCCGAAAACGCGAGAAATCAATTGTGCGATTCCCTGTTCGATATAATTCTTGATTGTGATGGCGATGATCGTATTTAATGCCCGCTAAATTCGATGAGGGCAACGTGATCTTTGGGAGTAAAAAAAAGAAAAAAAAAGATGACGCGCCTCTCTGGATCACGCTCAGAAAAGTTTGGGGAGATTCATAATGCATGTGAAGGCAACATTTCTTGAATTCACTGAGACGCGCTGCAGCATCCTCCGCCAACCCCATTTGGTTATTTCGAGAGAGCGCGCTGTGCCGAGATATGAAGCCGGGGCCCACTCACCATAGCAGGGAAGGACCGCTGCGTCGTGCCCGCCCTCCCGATGCCGCTCACCTTCCTCTGGAGGTGTTTTACAGAAGGTCCTGTACGTAAAGAGGTGGAATTTGCTGAAAGCAGCGTGATCGGCTGCTGAGACGGCGTCCAATGAGCGGCCCTCCTGCTGGAACGGACTCCGCGGTTTGTCTCCGTACGCGTGACCTTTATGGGCTTGCAGGAACGCGGCGGGGCTGTATTTGGTGTCAGGGGATGGGAACGTCCTGAAGTGCTCCGTTTGCTGGTCCCGAGTTTGTACTGCAGAAGGACTATAAAATGCATCCATGGAGGTCATGTCGCTGTATGGGCTGCAGGTCTCGGCGCTCATGCCTTAAAAAAAGGTGAAAAACTCTCTCTCTCTCTCACTCTCTCTTTGAAAAGGGAAACTGCACATACACGCGCACACACGTGCGTGCACACACTCATACCCCCTCCCCTATAACTCACACGCACGCACACATTCAAGCATGGGCCTACAGCAGCTGGCTTTGGTTATAGAACCATTGAGAACTTTTCCAGGAACACTGTCGTTGAGCAAACACCCCCCTTAGGTCTGAGGATGAGGAGGAGAAGAGAAGGGACTCGATGAGGATGACCTCCCGCCGCTGAGTTGTATGCCGAGTGCCGGTGACAAGGACGCGCTGGGACCCTTATTAGTGGGGAAAGTATTGCGGCGGTGGGAAAGGGGGGGGGGGGCTGTTGTCCAAAGGGCGTGACACGTGACATCCATTGAGTGGCGAGACAAAAACACATCCCGTGAGTGATAGCGGGAGGAACACGATTTCATGCTTCATTAAGGGCCACCGGCCTCTGGACACGGAGCCTCACATACGTCGGAACCACGAGGATTTAATTCATGACTTAATTCGTTATGATTTGCATTCAGGGGATTTATTTCGGGACTATACATACATTTGTGGTCCCCTGTAAGATACGTGCGATTAGCAGTCGCGCGTTCGTGCTCAACACTCCGTCTTTTTTTTTTTTAAAGAACAATTAGATATTACAAATGATGTGGTTTTATGTTATGTAGCACTGCACTGCTATAATGGTTCAGAAATATTCGAAACAGCTCTCACTATGATGCGGAGCAAACCACATGCACTACAGCCTTATTTTCATACCTCTCTGGGGACAGCAAAACTGACCAGTGTTGTCTTTGTCAAGGCAATATTTTAAGAGAGGCTTACATTAGTTGAAGCAGGTGTATGCATATGCTGTGACCAAAAATAATTTGGGGAAAATTAGGCAGGGTACATGTCTTTTGTTAGTAATTAATGAATGGGAAGCATTGTCATTAGTGACATTCTTTAAAAAAAATATTTAATGTGTCCCAGGTTGGCTAGGAGCAATAATAATTAAAAAAAATTTTTTTTAAACCCTGGTCAACAGAAAATGTGATCCAGAGATTGTTTTATGTTTCCTTAAAAAAATGTTTGATGCTGATTTTAAAAAAATGTTTTGACTCGCACATAAGGTTTTTCAGATATTTTTCCATAAAACCTTCCAATGACATTTCAGAAAAAACTAACCTTTTATTACTAAGTACTGTAATATTATTAGGATTATTCATTAGCTTTTATTATGATTATTGTTATTATTATTATGATGATGATTATTATTATTATTACTATTATGAAAACCTGTTGTGCTAGAGAAGATTGAGAATTTAATCATCTGAAATGACATGCATATCTGATTTTTTTTTAAATACCTCAGCTCGAGCCATCCTGTTATGAATTTGTATGTTCCATTCCCTGCTTATTATAAATATTTTTTACACATACTCATACGTCCTCCCATGTTTAATTATTATTATTTTCTTTAAATGTTAATAAGTTAATGAAAGACATGAACGTGTGAAGTGAAAAGTAAATTTGTTCAGTGACTGACTGGCGACCGTTTGAGGGCATACTCCACCTCTCGCTCAAAGCCAGCTGACACGAATGATGACAACTGCCATAGAAAATAAATGGATAGACTTAAAGTAAGGTGCGGTTATTTTCTACATTGGTACAAAAATGTATGAGATGTACTCAAAATGCCATTATTAAATTGACTCACTTGTCGCAATGCAGTGATACAAACCACCTGCACAGATGATGAACTAATTTCTTCCGGCTAAAATATTTTCTTCATAACTGCGGTCAGAGGTTTACAACGATGAATGTCATGGTCATTTTAGACTGTCAACAACATAAGCTGCACACTATAAAAAAATTATACTAGCAGTACTTACAGAAACAAATCAACAGGCCTGCACAATAAACAGCAACTTCTGATTGCTGAGTGTTGGTTTCACTTTTTTTTTTTTTTTTGCTCAACCTCGCTTGACCCCAAACATTCATCCAATTAGGTGAAATAGATTTAAAGTGACATGTTGAACATCGTAAAATAAGTTACCGTTAGTTATAAATCTATCACCATTTGGGGTGGATGGCTCACATGAATGGCCCGATTTCGACTCAATGGCCACATCTTAAGCCGCTGGATATGCCTTTACCTTAAGTCGTCTGGAATCAGATCCGGTCTCCTGCAACATGGAACAGGATTTGGAAAGTGGATAGATACATATATCAGTCAGAGAAAACAAAATATATATATTCCAGGTGGATCATTCATTCAGAATAATACCGGATATATATGATCATGTGCTTGCCCAAAGTGAAGCCAGGAAACATAACCAAATACAGTCTGCTTCTATAATTAATTCTGCAACTACATTTGTTCATTGAAATGTTAAGGTGTTAATATCTAGGGAGGTATGCCATACAATATACAATTGTATTTATTATGATAGACAAAAAAAGAACAGTTGAAAGATAGCATCCAAAACAGGGTGTAAAAAGATCTCTATTTACTTTTGTCGTCCTGTAACGAGCCGATATTGACAAACTTTAGCCTTAAATTCCAATATTTAAAAAAAAACACTCAAGACATGGAGAATATGTTTCACCGATTACCGTCAAACAGACACTGAATTACTTCCTACATGTCGGCAGCATGACTCAAAGTAGTTAAAGACCTCAATTTTGTGTAATCTGTCTAGCAGCTCCAATTAAAAAAAAAAAGAAAAAAAAGAGAATATATTTTATATTTTCAATCACTGGATCCTTCACGAATTATTCTCCCTCACCTTGCAAGCAACATACCTATTTTAAATGTTTTCTTTTGGAGTAGGAGAATATACATACTAGATGACTTTGGGCAAGAGGTAGTATACAACCTGTCAAAACACTGCCAAACGTGAAATCGTGCATACAAACAACATGTTTATGTGACACTAAAGTAAAGTTCACCCAAAAGCAGTTTTTTGAGTCACTTTCAGTAGTCTAAAAGAAAATAGGGGTCGGCCAACCTCCGAGGTTTCACTGTGGTGTAAGTGCAGGGATGGGCCACTGGGGACATGGGGCCACACTCTGAGTGGCCCTTTGATATATGCAGTAAGACCGCCAATGTATTAATTTTTTTAAACAAACCTTTTTTTTTAAATACAAACCCTCAAAATCCTTCAAATCACATTGAGAAACAACCAATACACTTTTCCACGAAAAATGGGGCGTCGGTTGGGGTGGGCATTCTAGAAAAAAACAAAAACCAAAATATTGAAAAATGTTTTTTGTCAATTCACGAGTATGCTGATTTGCAGGTGTCGCACTGCAAATAAGCATTGAGTCTATTTTTAAGTTGTAATCGGATGTAATTGCCCTGCTGTTCAGCAGCTTTCTGCCGTCCTTGACTGGTCATTTTTACGCAAGAGAGTCTTTTCCACTGGAAAAAAAAGTCATAATATCTGTTTGTTTTTTTGCTTCAAACCTTTGTCATTGAAGGCTGGCTTTTTTTTTTTACATGCATTGAGAAATGCATCATTTAAAATTAAATATATTAATCTGAATATATTATTCATTTTTTTGTCATACAGCTGATTTGGAAGTACGTGGTCCTATGTGCCCCCCCCCCCTCCCCCCAGTAGTACTGATGAAAAACTGTGGCCCCTTACATCTCATCACAACTTTCATTATATTACAATGTTTGGCTCATTGGATGGTGGAAAATGAACCTAATGAGGACAAGTAGTGTCCATCTCTGCTATAGTCAAACATTCTCCTTCGCGATGCCATTTTGAAACAGTTCTTTTCATGTGAAGAAAAGATTGCAAAAGGTTTGTGCAATCAATCTTTATATTTCTTTTCCTCCTTGATCCGTGCATTCATTTTCAACACTACTTGTCCTCATTAGGTTCATTTTCCACCATCCAATGAGCCAAATGTTGTAATATAATGAAAGTTGTGATGAGTGTAGGACCATTTTTCAAGGTTTTGTTACCTCACTGTGAGACAGCTGGTCGAAATCTGTTCCTCGGGATCACATCGGGGTAGTCTCATGAAGAAATGTATTCATGTGGCAAAAATAATGATGTCGTTTTACCAAAGAACTATATTTGTCATCATTCTTTGTTTTCCTGTTTATTTTCGATACACATAAAAAGACTTGTGACATTTAACAAAAGAGGGGAAAATGTTTTGGAAATGTAAATGCAGGAATTCATAAAATAGAAATGGATTTGTGTATTTTTCTTTTAATTGCCGGACACGTCTGTACAACTCTACTGTGTTAACAAACAGCCGTGACAAATGTTGTATGAAGTCCAGTGTCATTTTTTTTTTTTAATTTTGTGAAACGTTTGTGCTTTTGCAGGCAAACATATCAAGTCTTTGTCCAAAGGGCACAACGAGTGAGCCTGTTGGCACAGCCTGTGGCCTTGACATGGCCTTTTAACGCGTATTCTATTCACATCCGTTCTCCAGCCAAATTTGTAAGATATTTGTGAATGAGGATGTCCAAAAGAAAACACAAGGATACTGATATATAGCCATCAACCCACATCCTCACTAAACATTAAACTTTAGCCTCCGTTTTGACTCTGGCCTGTGGCAAAGCAAGCTGATTGAGGCCTTTGACGGGCATTAATACACCATGACCAGATGGCTTTTGTTCAGAAATCTAAAGGAGCATTAAATGGAAAGCGGAAGAGGAAGGAGCGAGATCCACAAAACTGACGTTATTTCATTAATGAAACCCCCACCCCCTCCAAACCCCCCCCCCCCCCCCCCCAGACTTTCCAAGTGACAAGAACACCCTTTCTCTGGAAGCTGTGCATCATCGGCTGGATGTGCGGCACAGATTTGTGAAGCAACTCCAAAAAACAAGAGAATGCAGTCGGTGAAAAAACAGACATTATAAAACAACTTTTCAGTGGTCAAAACAAGAGACAACCCTGGCACAATGGTTGTCAGCCCCTCCCACAGGGAAAACAACAGTAAATATTTCACAATTGCAATGGGCTCAAATGTGGGCTTGGGTGTCCACCACAGGCATGCCTCTGCTGTATTTTTGGCACGCATTAAACTCATGTCACATCTGGTCACATTACAGCTTGTCATCATGAAATGTGAAGGTCAAGCAGGTTTACCTGCTTTATTTGGTTTTATTTTTTTTTTCCAATACTTTTTGTGAAAATGAGACTGATAGGATGATTGGGGTGCAATGTACATTAACACAAAAAATATATTACGCACATGCACAAAGACACGCAAATGAATGGTTTTTTTTCTCCTTTACACCCCTCGCGATCGACTTGGACCAGTCTGCGATCTACTAGTCGATCGCGATCGACGTCATGGGCACCCCTGATCTACTACAATTTGCTCAATCAAACTCACATGCTTTAATCTCGACAATAAAATGCTCTTTCTTTAGATGCAAGACGTTATTATGAATCCATCGGCATTCAAACACCTGAATAAGTCATTCTGTCACACACTCTCAAAGACTATTACTTGTAATGAATTCTTCTGAGTTCCATTCTGAACTTATTATGCTCATGATTCTTTTTAGGGAGGAGTGAGTGCAGCATTGAGCCTCTTCTCATCATTTCTTCACTATGTTTGAGACGGCAAGAGCATCTGCTTTGTCATTTTTATGAATGATACACGATGACAGCCACAGCACAGAGCTCAGAATCTGTCTGCCTGCGCCTCGATCAAATCGATCAAAAATACGGTACGTTCCTTTGTATGACTTTGACGTGCTTGGAGCTGGTCTAATGTTTAGCCTACTTTCAGCTACCAAATTTTCATGTGTCAAAGAAAATGCCCTCTGTCCGCCAGAAGGCTCAGCATGGTGCAGCTTGGTCTGCCAAATTCTCAAACACAATAAAGGAGGCTTCACTTGCACGAAAATCAAGATGTGTCAGGTTTGATGCCCGAGCGCACGTGCACGTTCAACAAAACTAGTGCCTGTGATCTTTATTATTTGAGAGACTGGAATTGACTGTAATTTGATTGGGGTGTATTTAACGCGCAACACAGCTTCTCTTCGCTGTGTGTGCCGTCAGTGAAATGTCGACATTGAACACCTTAGCGAAGGTCTTCCAAGAGCATGTGAGTCAACTTGCTGGCTTTTTGAAATACTACGGGAGATTTCTGCATGGCGCTGAAATTAGGATCACATGAGTGGCAGAAATGAAGCGCGTCAGCAGAGTGTTTGATCTAATTATGTGAAAAAGAGGAAAAAAAGTGACTCTGCGTGAATTCAATTAAAATGCTAACGAAAAAAAACCCAAATCATTTTAGACTTCCTTCCTGAGTTTTGCTTGGTGTGTGCTGCAGAGCAATATTGGACTAGTTGACCATCTTTGCAATCACAAACACTGAATCGAACATGTGCTGTGGAAGGAGCATGAACACATCCCTTTCCATGGTAATGCTTCAAAGACGAGCGGCACGGTGGCCGACTGGTTAACACATCGGACTCACAGTGCATCGGTGCAGGTTTGATTCTGGCTCCGGCCTTCCTGCGTGGAGTTTGCATGTTCTCCCCGTGCCTGCGTGCGTTTTCTTTGGGTACTCCGGTCTCCTCCCACATTCCAAAAACATGCATAGTAAGTTAATGGAACACTCGAAATTTTCCCTGGGTGTGAGTGTGAGCGCGGATGGTTGTTTCGTTTCTGTGTGCCTCACGATTGGCTGGCAACCGACTCAGGGTGTCCCCCGCCTACTGCCCAAAGACAGCTGGGATCGGCTCCAGCACGCTCCGCGACCCGTGTGAGGATGAGCGGGTCAGAAAACGAATGGATGGACGATGAGTGAAAAATTACTAGGTGTGTTTTCAAACCTCCACAAAATCACGAGAATCATAAGAATAAGCGCATTAGAAAATGAATGGATGGCTGTTTCAAAGACAGTGCATATTGATTCCAAGTGGACCAAATCCATGTTCTACAATTCAACGGTGCTAAGTTTAATACACAAAAAGTCACAAGATTTGACTTTCCTTTCTGCCCTTCATTACTAATGTATATTTTTCAATTCGCTCAATTTAGGCAGAGAAGCTCAGCATACAGGCATTAAATGATTATCAATTTAGGCAAGAGTGCCTTCAACATAGCACAATAGTTTGGAGTGAGTTCAGGGTTATTCTCCATCTGCCTTTGGTGTCTCCACTCCTATTCTCGAGTCACACAGAGCAGAAGTCCTGGGAGAGCTGCTGCCAAGCCCGTCCCACCTCTCAATATACAGTTTCAAAGATGAACGTTCATCAAGATTTTGAAAAATGCTTCCCATATGTGACCATCTGTCGTCTGCGGGTGACGGCGGGATTGCTCCTTTGCTGATAGGATCAGTTGAAAGCATTCTGCTTCTTCATCATATTCACAGCACATCGCGGCTTGTACACCACCCAAAATGAAGCAGTCATCAATGTCTGAGCCCGCCTTCAAAGCGCTCCGAGAGTTCTACGGACTTGAAAAGAGGGTGTAGTTAATAACAAAAAGGGCCATCACAGTAACATTTAAGCAGTTTACATTTGGTTGTAAGCCATACAGAGTATTGCATGGGAATAGAATCAAATCATGACCTCAGTTTTATTCTGCTCCAAAAAAGAATAAAAATAAGAATTAAAAAAAAAAATGCATGTGGATTTGGATTAACAAACGAACAAAATGTGTGTCTTGTTCAGGGAGCTATTATTTGTGTAACTCTCAACACTTGATTCTGATTACTGGACTTTTTCCACTAGAAGATCAAAGATGAGATCATGCACCCAAAAAAACTGTAGAGATCACCGTCGTCGTGACTTCGTATGAAGATCACAGCACTTCCAAAGCATAGAATCGTCTGATGTCATCCCAAATCTGCTTACAGCCCCTAGGGGGCATATTTTCATGGTGACAAATTCTTGAGTTATTTTGAACTCTCAATTGCTGCAAAGTAGGGAACATTCATCCCACTCGGAACTAACAAGATCCAATCTCAAGGCATTCCAGTCAAAAGTAAGTAAAAAGATTTCATAGATGAATAAGTGCATATTAATACTATTTTACCTTCACAGGGTTGTCTTTTATTAACAGACATTCAAAAATGCGTTTTTTTTGGGGGGGGGGGGGGGGGGGGTTGGATGCTGTGATGTGCAGCATTTTTTTAAACAGAGCCTCCATCCAGCCATTTTTCTGCACAGTTTATCCTGTTCGGGGAGCTGGAGTCTATCCCAGCTTATTGGCGGCGAAAGGGAGACTGCTACCTGGACTGGTCACCATTTCATCTCCAAAAAACATTGACACTCATGTAACCGCTATCACATTAATGACTCACTTTTAAATGTATTGTAAAAATGAATACATCCGGGTGAACCATTTCAATTCTTCAATGTCAGTAGCACGCCTCATTGTCAATATTAGCACACAGTTTTGCCTCACTTCCAACATGTTGTCGCTCTACAAGTGAACCATTGTTATGCTACTATTCTACAAAAATACATTGTAGTATCTTCTAGTGGAAGACATAGGGAAAAAATGTCACAAATAAGACAAAAGGTGCAAACAGAAGCAACCGCTAACGATAACGTTCACACCGTCGCTGAGTGAGAAATAAACCCGCAATGCCTGCGTGAAAGTCACTGACCAATACCGTCATTCATTTCATTTCTATTAAATAGTTTTATCCAAACATGCGGGTAGAAGTGTTTATGTCCAGAGCGTTTCCATTTACGTGAACTGCTCAAAGTTCTTCTGAAGTCGAATCATTTGCACCGTCACTAAAACTGAGATGTTGTTTGTTGTTTAAGGATCCTTGTGTGGTAAGCAAAGCAGTGTGGGATCCTATTCCACTGCAATGTACGTCGCTATGAAAAGACTCCAGAGCCACCGGCAGCTCAGCCAGCTCCAACCACTTCTAAGGGAAAATGTTGTGCAAATAGGTTGCAGGCTGCAATCTCGAGAGGGTGGTGTATTTGGAATAAATTACACAAAAGTCCAGTAATTTGTTGTCTCCCTCCCTACCACCCTGTATTTGTAAAAGTCCAGATGCTTCGGGGGGAACTAAACCCCAGCTCTATTACTGTGTTTTATTTATTTCTCTCGTAATGAATAATTAATGGGGAAATGTTGGCATTGGTCCAAAATGGAGTGGAGAAAAAAAACTGGTCACTAACAACCAGAAAATGTCTTGAAATGTATTCTCAGATCTATATGTACAGTGTACTCCATTTTCTTTTTCAATCATAAATAACAACCAAGAGGAATCGTTTGTAATCCAATGTAGAACTTCACAACTGAATTCAAATTTTAGTTATACACCCGATGTGGTTGGTCAATAAAAATGTTTGAATTATTTAACCCGTTCACTTGCTAGGTCACTTGTGGTTGTCGGGCTCATTCATATCTATCCATCCAATTTCTGATCCGCTTTATCCTCACCGGGGTCGCGGAGCATGCTGGAGCCTATCCCAGCTGTCAGTAGGCACGGGACGCCCTGAACTGGTTGCCAGCCAATGGCAGGGCACACAACCATTCGCGCTCACACTCACACCCAGGAACAATTCAGAGTGTTCCATGAACCTGCCATGCATGTTTTTGGAATGTGGGAGGAAAGCGGAGTAACCGGCGAAAACTCACGCACAGGGAGAATATGCAAACTCCACACAGGAAGGCCGGAGCCGGGATCGAACCCTGCATTCTGCACTGTGAGGTTGAAGCGCTAACCACTTGCCCACCGGGCCCATTCATTTCTACGGTAAGAAAAAACAATTGACACAAAGTTGTATGTCAGTCCCGTCCCAAGGCTGAGTGGCAAACAAAGGACTAAAGTAATTACTCGAAAATCTGCAACTGTTATGAATTGTGAATTTGTGATCTTGTTTGTACTTGCTAATTTCACAAGTGAAGCACTTCTGTATTGTATATAACATTCTGTAGAGAGAGAGAGAGAAATATTGCCACCTAGTGGAGCAATACCACTTGATCGGTCAAAGAGGAATTGTTACAGCGCCAGTTAAAAGTTTGCTGTCCAAATTCTTGGTGTACAATATGGTGCATTACAAAATAGGTTAGATGTAGCAACTGTTGTGAAATACTAGTACCCGCGATACTGCTTACATGAGGCCCAACACAATGGATAAAAATCATTTTAGCTGTTGATATGACAACAGAACTGTGAAGAAAGAAAATGCAAAGAGAAGATTATTTTTTAAGCGTCATACTACTGGCAATCGATTTTAGATGCAGTTAATTGTCAAAAGGTTGTACGGAAATACAAAGAGTAATTTTTTTGTTTTACAATTGCTTTCAACTGATCGTTCTCACGTCTAATCAGGATCACTTTACACGGAATATGTCCTTTGGTTTGAGACGGAGTTCTCGAATTGAACTGGAGTCCTTTCAAAGCCTGCCACTTTTCATGCCTCATTAGCCTCAAATGTGCTGAGGATCCTGACACAGCATATTGAAGTGATGATTTGCACTCATAAAGAGACGGGGGGGAGCCATCCACTTCCCGCCGGTTATTCTTTTCCGAGTAACTGGTGAGCTGGAGACTATGTCAGCTGACTGTGGGCGGGAGACAGGGTACACCCTGGACCGCTTGCCAGTAACGTAAAGAACCGCGAGACTGCCAAGATCGTCGAGTTTCTACAAGGCTGACGGTTGTGTGACAGTTGTGTGCAAGTGACTGTCATTTGGAATGTGACAGCCAAGGTCTGGTAAGCCACTGAAGAGATGTTTCTGCCAAGCGTTGAAGCTCGAGTCATTCTTTCAGAATAAGATTGATGTTTGCTGGCGGCCAATCAGGCCGCTCTCTTTCATTTACAAAGGCTGTGTGCTCTTTCGTGCGACAGTGAGAGATTGTCAAAATCACCAGCGCCTCATATTTGCCTTAATCTGGTGACTAGAATTTCAATTGCCCACGGTAACGCTTCCAAAATGAAGGCAGATATGAAACCTTAATATATCTGGCGTGGGTTTACATGGTTTTCCAACTGCGGTTATTGCCAAGATACTTACTTTACTGTACAAATCCAGAAGTAAATGGAGTCCGTGGGGTTACAGAATTACACTACTTGGAGTTTTGCTCTGGGCCGGGATCCAAACACAGTACATGACTCTGTACCTGTAATTGTACATCGTTGTCGTTTAATGGCTGCTTTGTCAGCATCATTTCTCGTGGTTCGGAATTATACAATTAGGCCACTTCACTGTCTACTGCCTCACTGTGTTCGATTCGAGCAAGTGATGATCTCCTTGAACAGGATTTCAGATGTATTGACTAAAGCAAAAGGGTCTCCTTCCGTCGATGTAAAGCCACATTCTCCTTATGTATTCACATCAACAACAACAAAGTAAGACACGCGTCTGTTGCCTCAACCCATGCCCATGGCATTTAATCTCTGCTTTTCAGTCAGAGGCGGAAACGGGGACATATTGGACAGTGGGAGGGCTGGATCAGATCCTCCTGTGTTTATTTTGGTGGGCAGAGTTCCGCAACAAGGTGCTCGCTGTCATCACCGTGACCTACGAACCCTGGCGGCTGGACATCATCGAGACTCCCATCGAAGAGGGACACGCCAGCATGTGGGATGTTCAGGCAGGGGTCAAAGAGCACGGCCGCTCCTGAACATGTGCACAGATGTCAAGAAATATCCACAGCGGTGTCATCCGTGAAGGCAGAACTAAAACACGCACCCCCAGTGGCATAACATTGTTTTGGTGGATGACTTGCATTTACTCAAGTGGTCTTCCACTGGCTGCTGATTGGCTGCACTTTTGAGAGAACGCTGCATTAAAAGATTCAAAACCACCACAAATCACTTTGTTTGTAATCAGAAACAGTAGTTTGGAGGAGAGAGAAGAAGCCGACTGAGAAACCATAACGTCTCTGAGGGACTGAGCCTTGCTTTAAAAATGAACTGAGAGTACTTTGTCAAGTGATAGCGCTGTCATAACCAAGTTGGCTTGGAAACTGTGACGGAAGGAGATCGCCATGGCAAAGCAATACGGGGAGCTTTTCATACTCATGGATAATCATGACAACAATTTACTTTGTTTTGTATTTATTGCACAGTGGTCACGGTTATTCAAGAGAACGAATTCAGGAAGTCATCACAATATTTCCAGCAGGATTAGCTTATTGCAAATGATCAATATGTTAGTGATGAGGCTCTCTGGTGACGGAGTGATGAGCTACAAAAGCATTGAGCAGCCCGACGGAGCGCCATTGACCGGCTATGAAGCACAAGTGACCTGCTAGCGGAGGTCAGTGGCAAAGGAAAACAGAGCAATCCCTCACCGGTCTAATATCTTGGAATATCCTAGAATCTACATGGAGGGGACATTTTAAAAAAAAAAGTCTTTTCAAGGATTTAAATCAGAGTCATGTTCTTTATTTAATTTGAGAAGACATTCCCACTGAAGACCTTTCTTGTGACGTCAATTCATTGACTAATTGAGAATGACTAATTCTGTCAGATCTTATGTCGAAGAGAGCAAGTCTTCCCTCCCTCACTGATCCATCATTTGATTTAGCCACTGTCATACGTAACAGTTAAAATACACGGCGATTAATCAGGCACATTTCTATAACTTTATTAAATGTCCTATGAAATCCAAAATAAGAGCTCTATTAAAAGTCAATTGTGCGGTTTGATTGACCGTGCCACAGAAGCATTTGATTGAATGTCTTATGTGTGTGGGCATGTGCACGTGTGTGTGTGTGTGTGTGTGTTTGTGTGTGTGTGTGTGTGTGTGTGTGTGTGTGTGAGCGCGTGGCTGTGTGTGTGTGTGTGTGTGTGTGTGTGTGTGTGTGTGTGTGTGTGTGCGCGCATGCATGTATAAGGGTGTGTTTTTTTGTGTCCCTGTTCTCCGAACTATCTCAACAGCAACAAAAGACCCGTTGATCCAGATTCAAAAGACCAAGTGATTTCAATTAGAGCTGGACGTATTGTTTACAAAGTCCGGGGTATTGCACGTCATGAAGGACTATGATCTTCATGATGAGAGAAGAACCGTAATCGCATTGACTCAAATATCGCCAGGAGCAATACTAAAGACAAAAATGTCATACTTTTTCATACCAGACTGTTCCCCAAACAGATTTTATGAGAGCTTGGCAAATACCTAAAACACTGATGGGAGACTGTATAATTTTGTCAGCTCATTGAGTGCTGCCGAGGGACAGAATTGACAGATCCTCAACACCCCCTCATCTCCTCCAAAAAAAGAGCAGGTTTCCAGATGTGACGCCCAACAATGGTAATGCCATCCTGCCGCCATTGTGTCACGAAGGCCTAAATGTCCCAAATAATAAAATGGCCCAAAAGTGTTTCACATTTGAATTTATATATGTCATCTTGGGAACAGTGTGAACCATCAAATGATTGAATGATGGGCTTTTGCTGTCAGACCTGCCAAAAATGGGCTGTGGTTCTTTAATTAGTTTACTTAAGGAAAACCAGATCATTTGCAGCACTCATGGTGAGGGAGTCAGAAAACATTCTTAAGATATTAATTCATGTCAGTAGGTCATAACGATGTGAGAACCAGTAGATTTACAAAGAATTATCTGCAATTGACAGACAAACGGCTGTAGATGATAGTGACTAAAAGTCAAACAAAGCATTCGTTTTTTGTTCAGTATAACCTTTCATCTAACAGGTGGTGTAAAATAATGAATTACATGACCCCCCCCGTATATAATGTATGTATATATATATATATATATATATATATATATATATATATATACAGTGTATATATATATACAGTATATATACATATATATTCATTCATTTTCCCACCCACTTAACATCCACCCAAGGTCGCAAGGGTTGCTGGAGCCTATCCCAGCCGTCTTTGGGCACCAGGCGGGGGACACCGTGTGTGTGTGTGCGTGTGTTTGTGTGTGTGTGCGTGTGTGTGTGTGTGTGTGTAATCGCAAGCAGGATAAGGCAGCGATGAGCAGATCCAGTTTGCTGTATGTCTTCAACTGTAGTGGCACAGCTCAGAGAACAAATGCTCTTTTCATTTCACATGAACCATTCAGGCTCTGCCCATTGACTGCTAATCCAATTGCTGCTAATAGATCAATTGCAATCACATGGGCAGGAAGACGTAAATAATCTAGTCTGCACAAAAAAACCACACTTTTGTTGTTTTGAGGGTGTGACAACAAAGTGTGTGCTGCTGACATTATCATTGATTTTTTTTGGGGCCTTTTCTTTAAAGGGATTCATTTTCAGTTCGCCATGTGCGCCAGTTTGTTATAATCAATTTTTTCAGATTGGCCCATGGACAGCAGCTCTTTATCAACCACCACCGAGTTCGGTTCTCTAATAGAAGGACATCAAAGTGTATGTACATTTTTTGTGTCTCCTTTGCAACTTGATAAATGGTTTCAGTTGTCATTTTAGTGGTCATCATGTGTTCTGTAGAGTTCTGATGTTCGTTTCCGAATCTGCCTAACGATAATGTCGCAACCAGTTCAGGGAGTGTTAACATTCTCAAATGATCACAAAAACTAGTTTATTCAAGTATACTACAGACTACAGACTTTTTTATACTAAATTGGAGGCAGTATACTTTAAGTGTACTTTTTAAATACAGCACTCGATTTTTATAAGCTTCACAGAAGTATGCTGAAGTGTACTTGGCTTGTACTGAAAAATATCTAGACAGACACTTATACTTTTTGAAACTTGATTTTTTTCCAGTTTAGTATGAAAAAGTACACTTTATAGACTTAGACTCGAGTATACTTTTTAAAGTACACTTCATATATACGACTTTTTCATCAGGGCACTTCGACAACATACTTTGGAAATCACCATGCCCATCACTGGTAAGCTATTTTTATGTGATCGGAGGATACAGTACCCGGTGGACCATATCGGTGACTCCTGCTCTAAATTGTCGAGAAATGTGAATGGTTATTTATGTATTTGTGCTTGCATCTAGTCCCGTCTCTCGCTCAAAGTCAACTGCGAGATGTTCCACTTCACAGGCGAAATGAGCCGAATGAGGATAAACTTTTGAAAATGGGCAGATGCAGCTTGATAACAGAACATGCATGCAAAAAAAAAAAAAAGTTCTACTTGACGACATTGAACTCAACTGCCCTGTTGAGTTTAGACAGCGCTCAAAGCCGTGGCTTATGTAGTCAAGGAAGGAAGGTCTTGTTTCGCGTTTTACCAAAGGATAAATCAATGCAAATTGCTCGCCTTGCCAATTTTAGTCCCACGAGACCAGCGAGTAGGGTCAACATGAGCACGGCCGGGAAAGGGTGGCTTTGAATGGGCGCTTCCACCTGTTGCTTAAAGGTTAGTATAATGACAGAGGAACCAAATTGAGGCAATTGTTTCACATGACCTCAGATGTTGAGACATCAAGAGAAAATATAAGCGTAACGAGCACCCATCGGAAAGTGGCGCATGGCACGGTGGCACCGGCAGTTACAATTTCCAAACGCAAGCGCAATTTCCACGCTCATCCCAGAAAAGGAACGCCAAGGAAAACAGTGTATCTGAGCTTTGTTTCCCTGTTATTTGCATAATTCACTTTGATGGCTAAAGACTTGTCTCAATCCCCGCTTGTCTCATGTGTGCAGATTACAAAAGGCCTTTTTCCAGCTCCGTGCAGGCTACCAAGAAGAAGAGACTATCAAAGAGAAGGAATGGGCTTTCAAGTCAGGACCCTTCGATTGTGTTACTGATTGATTCCAGGTGAGCCGGCTTTGCAAAGTTCAAATGGAGGAAAATTGCCCTCCGCGCAGTGCTTGTGAGAGAAGAGGAGGGTTCGCAGTTGGCACGGCGCTCCGGAATTCCAAAAGCGACTCGCGTTTGGTGGGATTTCGAAAGGATGAACGCTAGGCCTCAGAAATCTTGTTGTGGTTGATTGCAGTTACATTTCAAACTAAGCCCAGACAGAAAATGGCCGTGTGGAGTGTCTGCTGGCTCTTTCACAAAAGCAGCCTAAAATGGCTGGAAATTGCCACAGTCGACTGCAAGCGGCCAAAATGACGTATACTCAAAATGTCTCTTTTGAGTCTCTCAGAAGGTAAGTCCGTAAGATTTGTTTTTCACATTAGACAATTTGCAGATCTCCTCATCCTTTTCAAAACGAGAGGGCCACACTCTTCTTTTTCACACATAGTATTATGGTTGGAAACAAATTCAAGGACTCCCGTACCCGTTTTCAGTTTGGCAAGTGGGCCCCTGAGCATATCAATTGCATGTAATTGCTCTATTTGCCTTCAAAACTGTATTGGTTTCTCTTAAAACACTGGGAGAACGTTTGGCTTTTCGATTTGTCAAATAAATTGTTCCCTTCCAATGAACACCTCGGTAGATATTCACCTCGCTTTGGAGGGCTTAAGGGCCTAGAGGGACTATCGTTCAAAACAATCCTTGAAAGCCTGTCACCACAATTTAACAACTGTAATATTACCTTGAAAACTTCAAGCGCCATTTGCTTGGTTCCTAATACGCCGCTATGATCATCATGACTCTCTCTTGATATGCGAGTGCCCCCCCCCAACGCCATGTGTCCAGAAACACACATCTTTAAGCGGTTCACAGCCAAACTTTAAACAGATCTGAAAGTGGTTCGCGCATATGTGTAAAGTCTCTGTGTGTCTGCGCCGCACACGCTGTCTGATCTGTGCTGATGCACGCAGTGTGTGGGAAGGGACGGACAATTAGGCGGAGGCATGTAACGGCTGTGCCGAGCCACGGCACTTATGCATCCGTCACCCATCCGCTTCAAATGAACAAAGACAAGGAAACATGGCTCGCATTTTGAAAATGGACAACATTACAGAAGCGGGCTGATGGAGCTTTTTTTTTTAAAGATTTGCAACCAAGAAAAAAAAAAACCTAAATATGACTTCATAACGATGATTAGCATCCCATGTGAGGCAGTGGTGCGGGAAATTGGGTAGTAAAAGCACAATCATAAATCCATTTCCCCTTTTGTTAAGTAATGCAGTACATTTATTTATTGTTTTTATTCTCTGCTCAGTGATATGTTCGTGTTATACTTATATGTGTAGCACAGATGGGGATAAAATACTCATCTGGACATTTTCATAACTTAAATGTTGGTCTAAGACAGGGGTCAGCAACCCAAAATGTTGAAAGAGCCATATAGGACAAAAAACAAATTGTCTGGAGCTGCAAAAAAATAAAAGCCTTCTATAAAACATACAATGAAGGAAACACATGCTGTATGTATGTAGGAGACTAGATTGTCTCAGAATTGTTTATGTTATTCATTCCTTTGTTGTGTGTTCACAAACGCCCCCATAGAATTTCTTTTGTAATTTCCTCGCTTGATTTTTTGTTTTGGTGCATTATTTTCGCTTTTCTTAGTGTCAGTGAAGTGGTCATTAATTTCCGTTTTTCTGAGGCTTTCTTTGAACGGCTCTCGAGTCAAACGAGAAGAGAGAAGGCACGGAGTCGGATGCAGACGTGTCTGTTTTTGTCGAGACTGTTAAAAGCATAAATAAAGTGTATGTTTTAAAAAACCAACACCACAGCTCTCCTTTTTCAGAGCTGCAACATGTATCTATATCTATTTGAGCTATATTAGCCTACTATCAAAATCTATTTCCATTTTCAAAGATTTTTTATAAAGCTCCAGGGAGCCACTAGATGTCGCTAAAGAGCCGCACGCGGCTCTGGAGCCGCGTGTTGCTGATCCCCGGTCTAAGATGAAATGGAAGAGAGACAAAAACAAAACCAAAACGGCGCACTTTTACAAGGACAAATAAATCATTGTAAAAGTGCGCCGTACCCTTCGTCACAATACAGTATAGGCACAATTGGAAAGAGTCGCATGGCATCGGGATTTGCTTTTTATCACGTTGGCCTCTGTGATGGGCCGACATATCCCAACAGTCCCCGACGGCTCCTCCTGATCCAGCTTGCCAGGCACTCTGCCTCTTGCGTGCAGATTTTCTGAAGATGTCTTGTCACCGTTATGCGGAACGTTGCGACTCTCGACTTCTTTCAAGGATGATGAATAATTTGAACTAACATCCCTCTTCATTGAGCTGCTCTCAAAGAGTGCATCTGTTGACTTTACACCCAAACCTTGTTTGGCTTGAGCGCACAGTGAGTGGCCGTGTAATGAAAAGAAAACAGAAGTGATATTGCCATGACAGATATGATCAAGTTACTTGCGAGAGGCCGATCTTTATGATGGCATATCAAATAGCTGTGGTCTACACATTCCATTTCGTGCAATCACTCTCGGTTCGTCAAACCTTTTTGACTCACCCTTTCCAAAGAAGCTAATCTGAGGCCAGAAGTTCCGGAGGCTCATGTGCTCATGTCTTGTTGGGGATTTGTTGATTTTTCTAATCACTGCTCCAACTTTGCTTTTCTTTGTTTGGTTTGTCGAACGAGCTGCAAAGACAAAAGCTTAAGATGGTCTTGTGGAACAAAGGCAAGTAAACTGCTGGAGGACACGGAGCTCTTGATTGCATCTCCAAGGTCATTCTAATTATTTAGTCCTGTGGGCTTTTCTTCTTGGAGTGCGCTGAAACACAATGATGTCGACTTTCATTAGAAATGATAGTTTGCTTTGGCCAAATGTGCTTATGCACATCGACATTAGCTACGTTATGTTAAGTTCTGCTTGATTAGTTGACATTTCTCATTGGAAACTTTTTTTTGGTCATTTCAAAGAGGTTTTCCATGATTCCACGTTGTGAAGCCAAATTGAGGATGTGGGTGCACTTCTGGGTGTCCTTATGTGAAGAGTGAACGCTTAAAAGAAGAGGCGCAGCTCAATTCTTATCCTGAGGGTTCACAGGATACCAACCTAACTGCAGTATACCCGCTGACTTCCAAAAGTTTGAATACATGTAAAAGTCTTCTGCAACCAAATTGCATCTTATTATGGATTCTTAAACAAAAATAAAAAGCAACAATAAGCATAATGCAATGTGCAATAAGCAATAAGCATTTTAGGAATACAATGGAATCTTCAGATACGACCAACCTTCTTCACAACTTTGCAAGCTACGCATTCAATATTTGAAGAAAAGCTGACTTAAGTTACGTACGTCTGCATACTGTAGGTGAGCGGACGGACCTGTGACAGTGTTGCGCTTCTCACACTATTCAACCATCACTGGCTTTGTACGTAACTTATTGCGATAGTTGTGCTGTTTTTTTACTCTGACTTAATTAGACCTCAGAATGACTTGAAGGTGACTGTTGACTGTAAATGCTCTCCAAAAGCCCACATGAAGCTCTGCGTCTGGTCCGTGGCAGGAGAAAGAAAGCCGTTGCGTGTGCAGCCAGAAGGAAGTTCTAGCATACACACGCATCTTCCGGTCACAATTCTAACAGCGGCCGCATAGATTTCTGATGAACGTGGCAAAAACGTTCAGCAGAATGCACGGTATGCACAGTATATATTGCATTGGAGCGTCTTTAAAAATGAAAAACCACAACAACAACTAAAACAAACAGGGCATTACAGCAGCAGCATTCCTTGTAATGTGATTTGAATTCAAAATAAGTAAAGTTCATCTTTGAACAGGTGAAGGCGATTCAGGAAGAGCATTCAGTGGAAGAAGATGAAACTCGGTTGGAGGCTTCTTCTGCCATGATGAAAGAAAATTTTAAAAGCACCACCCTCATATTACTGTGGCCAAGTGAGTAATTGTTCTTTTAAATGACATGTGTGCCACTTATGGAAGTTTCTTCTAAGTAGAAAAAGATATGTTTCCTCAACTTCGTGTGTGTGTGTTCGTGCGCGCGCGTGTGTGTGTGTGTGTGTGTGTGTGTAAAGAAGCGATCGGGTGGCGTGACCCAGTTGTATGAAATGATTCATATTATCAATTGCTCATCACTTCTTCCTCCGAAGCAGTTGGAAAGGGATTTGAATTTAAATCTCACTGATGAAATCCGGCAAAGAGCCATTAATAAAATATTTACCAGTACATCATCTATTTGTGTCAAACACAGACTATGATAATACAATTTAGAGTATTTAATTGATTACATTATTAGGGGACTGAGTTGCCTAAAATCTTTCCAAATGTGGACCCTATTTGTGTCCGCTGGAAACAAGCTGCAGCATCCTTGGCACACATGTTTCGGTCCTGTCCAAATTGGCACATGTTTTGGACTGGAATTTTTGACACCACTGCACCACTTCATCTGCAAAAGGAGGATTGATATCCACATCCAATCACTGCAGTATTTGGGATTGTACAAACAAAAAGATTTGCGTAAAATTGTTCTTTGGTAGTGCAGTGGATTACATACATACTGTACATACATGTGCAAAGACACTAAAAGAGCAAATGGCACACACACACACACACACACACACACACACACACACACACACACACACACACACGCAGACATTATCTTTACACCCACATAGAGACCTTTTGTAGACCTGTGGATGTTAAAACACAGCTCCAGTCATACTGGTATAAACTCTGTGTGCCTGTGGTACCCCTCTTGACTAGATGTCACTCTTTGCATGAATCTGCGCGCATACGTTTGGGTGGAGTTTGCGCCTGCTGGCCCATACGTTCATGATGTCAGGCACCGGCATTTGCTAAAAAGCTCTTCAGGCTCAATCCAGAGCCTGACCCCAGATAATCTGCAGACTCTCTCAGTCACTCACCACATCCAGACATGACAAACCTGCAGCACGACAAAATGTACATAGCAATTCAGCCGCAATGAGACAGAGAGAGATGGGTGGGGAAGAAATACCCCCAGCTCCATGGTATTCCCGTCATTTGAAATGGCAATCAAAGCTGATTTAATTAAGGCCGTCTGTGTAATTGAGGTATTTGACAAAACGGTGACAGGGTCCAGGCACTCTGTTTCTGTGAAAACATCTCGGCAGAAGTTAGGGAATTCTGGGATACAGGGTAGTCATGACAGAGACTTTCTCCAAGGATGTTAACCAGATGTCAACTGCTTGTGTGTCCGGATTTGGCATGAAGGGCTACAATCACGCATATGTCAGTGCACGCTCATTTCAAAATGTCTTGAATTTGTCACTGTTCATGTGTGCGCATATTAGTTTCAGTCTGAACGAACATGTGCTGAATGGAAGATTCACGGTAATATCGGTGACAGTGTTTGGGCACATGTTGTTGGAGCATCCATTCGACTTGAGTTTTTTTTTGTTTGTTTTTTTTTTTTAAGCTGTTCGGCTGCAAGTTTTTACAACAAAATCATGTGATACCAGAAGTGATCTTGAGGGATGAAACATTTTTGTGGTCACTCAATGTGATCCCCGCGTCCCCTTTTATGTTGAGTTTTTCAAAATGTCGCAAAACACTCAAGTTTTCATCCAAAATGAATTGGATCGGAGGGGGTCAAAGTAACTCCGGAGAGATGCAGGCGAGATTCAAACCCAGATCCTTTTGAGTGTGAGGCAGATTTCCTAACCACATGGTACACTATTCCACCAAAATATTAATCTATTGAGTTATAAATTATACACACAGCAAAATTATGTTTGCATAAACCACTGCTAGACGACTGTGTATTTAGAATATGCTCATAACTGTAATTTGTGTTGTGCAAAACTGCACTGAATTATACTCAGAACTGAACACGAACATTCATGGACTTAGATGGCTCCAGGAAATAGACAAATATGAAAACATTTTTGATGCCCTAAATAAAACAATGGCTTCTTGTGGGTTATTTCCATTTGAGGTTTGAGTCATTTTTGAAGAAAAAAAAACATGTCTTCTCAGAAGTGCCATTCCTGCATCTGATCTCACATAGCTCACATTGCGATAAAATGAGTTCCAATGTTTGATTCCTGTCACAAAGAACAGGTTAGACTTGGCAGTCACATTTTCTATTCAGGAAACATCAGCTGCCATGCAAATATCTGTAAACTTCACCGGCTTCTTCCATTACTGACATTATACACACAGTAAATCTGTATATAAATCCCAAAACAAATCCAAATGGTACTGTGACATAAATATTGTTTAGGAATGGTTTTGATCACAGACAAGTGCAGAATTAATGATGAACAGTACAAATCACATATTGATATCACATTTATGCACTGCATCCCACTGGTGGTACACTGAGGAGATGACTCTATTTTAGATAGGCTGATTGAATGTGTTTGCCTGATCTTAAAAAAAATCTGGAGAAAAAAAAATACCATCCATCCATCCTTCCATTTTCCCCTTAACTGGGATCAGCTCGTGGGGGTAGTAGCCTAAGCAGTGATCCCAAGTGTTCTCACACCAGGCGAAGAACAGAGCTTCCCTCGTCTGAGACGTGCCCAGAACATCTCAACAGAAAGGTGCCCGTGAGGCATCAAAACCGGATGCCTCCGCCAATGACCAAGCTTCTTTTCCTATCGCAAAGGGTGAGCCAAATTGGATCCCTTCAAGTCTCAGAAATTCTGTTCATAAAGGTTATGACCAAAATCGGTGACAGGGGACAACCTTAGAGCAGAGTCCATCCCTTGCTTGAAACAAATCTGACCTATGGCTGGCAATGCCGACCAAACCCTGAAACTGGTTGGACAGCAACCAGGTGACAAGTATCAATATTCTCCGCTCTTCTACAACAAGGAGAAAAACCACACTGCTCCTCCTGAAACTGAGGTTCAACTTTCTTGAAATAAACTCCCCGAAAATACCTTGCTGGAGAGGCTGAGAAGTGTGGTCAGTCATAACTGGAACACACCCTATAATAAAGAAGGACCACTAACCCCCATTGCTACACAGTAAAATTGATAGAGCAATTTTTTACAGAGTGACTTTTTTTTTTCCTTTGAGTTGTATTTAAATAGTTTGGAGTGCAATTGCCTCCCCTGGCCACTAGAGCAGGACTAGATCTTCAGAATGCATCAAAATCTCTTCACTCAGAATACATGATGCCCGGCCCCCCTGCCGTCATCCGTATAAAATGTGGTTGAGTAAGTTATGCTCTCATCAAATAAAAGTCGATTGTAAGTAATTGTTGTTTTGGGAATTGTACAATGAAACTAATTTCATATCTAAGCAAATTTGTTGTTTCGGTTCTACAAATTATTCAATCATACTTAAAACTGAATTGTCCTGACAAGCCATAATAAATTTTATTTTACAAAAACGTCAAGAATAAATATGTGAAAATGCCTTTGATTCCGAGATGAGACTGAGACCCTTAAAATGCGCTCTTGAGACCAAGACCCATCTTGAGAACTGTAACACGACACAGAGCTATGGAAGACCCTAAACTTTGTTTCTTCACTGGAGGACATGTTGGTGGAATTGAAGAAGTCCTCAATGTTTTCTCCCCACCGACACACTGGAGTTGAGGTCAGTATAACCCCATTCCCACTGTAGTGAACCTGCATAATTCATCATTGCCGGTTTGCACAATTTTGGGGGGCACGGGGGCCTCTCCTCCATGATTCAGCTATTTGCTATTTTTGTGCTAGACTTCTACTAGAAGAATTTGCTTTGCACCATCTTCTGGCATCTATTTACTAATTACAAAGCTTTTTAGCTGGGCGTCAATTACTCACAGATTTTCACAATTTGCAACATTGCTCCGTCCCTGTCCCCCCCCCCACCCCCCCGCCCACACACACAGACACACACACACACACACATTGCGGGGAATATCCTCCATATGCCCAGTGTTAAAGGCACACTGCTTAGTCCTCCTGAGCCACTTCAATGCATTTTTTCTCCTTGCATTATTTTTACTATTATATTTTTAGTCGTTTTAAAACCATTCTTTTTTTTAATATAATTTTACAAAGCTGGAGTTTATATTTCAACCTCTACTTAAGTCTTTTTAAATCACACGACCTATACTTCTACTTGAGTAATGAACGTAAATACTTTTGACACCTTTGCCCAAGAGTGCTATAAAAATATGAAAAAGATCATAATGAGTATAATTAATTCAACGAATTGGTTCCTAAAATGATTCAGAGGGATTGTCCCATGCTTGTGTCGAACTTATAAATGCTCACAATGATGTCCACTATACATGTCCACAGGGCGTCGAATTTGTCTGCCTGCGTCTCTATCGAATACACCAAAATCGCATTACACCACCTGCACCATGAGTTAGACCTGCTTTTTATGAGTCTAAAATACAATCTACTTTCCATCCATCCACTTTCTAATGCGCTTTATGCTCATAAGGGCTGCGGGGTGTGCTGGAGCTTATCCCAGCTGTCTTCGGACAGTAGGCGGGGGACACCCCGAACCGGTTGCCACCCAATCGCAGGGCACACAGAGACGAACAACCATCCGCGCTCACACTCACACCTAGGGAAAGATTTTTGTCATCAAATTCACAGATGCATCAGGGGGGTGCGGCAGGATTGCCGAGTGAGGCATAGCGCAAAATCACTAAATTCACCTTCCCAACCCCCCCCCCACCCCCCAAAACTGCTGTTACCAAAATGCCGAATGAGTCGAGGGTGAGGCAACTCAGCTCAGTGCGCCAGAGTGCCCAGAGAGGCGAAGCACGGCCCCAAGCACAGTAGACTTGACTTGCGCCGGAAAAAAAAAAAGTTATGCTCACTTTGGTGCCGGGTAAACGGGCACCAGGCTACCAAAATAGGGCCGTAAATGCTTGCATGGGTTTGTGTTCAAAGCATATTTGTTGTATTGTTTTTCAGTGAAATAAGTGTGAATGATTGTTTCAGTTCAGGGTGGAACCCGCCTCTCACACAAACTCAGCTGGGATACCCTCCAGCTCCCCCTTGACTCAAATAAGAATAAGCGGTGTAAAAAAATGTATGAATGGAAGTCGTGTCCTGGAATTGGTTCATTCATGTATAACTCAGCCTTTACGCAGGGACTGATTACTGGGAAATGTCAGTTGTTGTGTGGTGTGCATAAATTTAATATCCGCAACCCAAATGCATGTCGAATGACAAAATCATTCAAAAATAATCCTCAGCAAAAATAAATAAATACAAACCAAATGTCGGTTACTGCAAACAAGAAATGCAGACTGCAATAATGACGGAAAATTGAGAGCTGAAAATGCAAAGCTTTCTTGGAGTCAATGAGAGGCCAACGAACAAGAGAACGCGTGCCAGAGAGCACATGGTTGAATTTGTATCGCTTGTCAATACCTTCAGGACCATCTTGATCATCTCAGTGTTCAGTGTAAAGACAAAATACTGCATGCATAAGCCAATTCTTACCAAAGATCAGGCCTCATGCCTCATCGAACAACCACTTTCGCTATGTCCATACCCTCAATCAATGTGGTAATGAATGTGGTTTAGTTTTCCAGCCACTTTGTGGTATAGCACATCATAAATCAGAGTCTTTGAACATGCCATTGAGGGAGACGGGGGGTGTATGTGTGGAAAGGCACTGCTGCGAAAAATGGTGCATTATGTTTTTTTTATGATTACGGGAATGAGATCGCAATTATCATAGTTTACCAAAAAAGGCTTAAATCACCTTCCACGAATAATCCTCAGTCTTCGCAAGCCAGTACTTTTAAAAAAAACCTCTGCAACAAAGACAACAATAGTATTTCAAAAGGAGACGCTTGCAGTTTGTCGTCACACATGTGGTCCGTGAATGCTCAATCTCACCAACTAATTTAAAAATGCCCCGAAATCAGACCAAACAAGGAGTTTGGGAACTCTGCGTGTTTGACTGAGGCCACTGAAGACTCTGAGGAAAAGCTGGCGGATAACAGAATGTAAAGATACCGAGTGTGAAAGGGAGAGTGGGAAAAAGGAGGGGGCACCATAGGGGTTGCAGATGGATTCTTCGGTTTGACTCAGCCACACAACAAATGGTCTGAGGTTCAAGCGTTTGTGGGGCTCTTGTGGGTTTTTGCCAATAAATCAGCAGCACATATTTAATCCATTCCGATGTGGCGCAGCCTCGAAGAAGTGAAGGATGTTTGGCCATTATTCAAAAAAACTACATCACAGTGAGCAGCGACAGATCCTGTACAAACACTCTTAACTCTTTACACAGAGTGGCACGTTTGAAAAAGCACTAAATACTGTACTCCAAAAATTTTTTGGATTACCAGTATATGTACACTGTACAAAATCCTGTAAATACCTGAACTTTTACATCTGGTCATCTCTGTATATCTTTTAAAGGTTATCAATAAACATTTACTAGGAATTTTAATATCTGCACTATTAATTTTCCATTTGAATCTCGAAAAACGCTGGAAATGGAGATGAGAAATGATTAAAAAAGTTTAGAACCAATACAGTGTTGTCACTTTCATAGATATGCTCCATGTTAAATTCCAGATGTAGTTGTTTTGATAGAGAGTAAAACAGTTTTGCATCAATGTTAAATTTAGATTTTTAAAAATATAGTCTGTTTTGGACAAATAGGTTCATGACTGCGAAGTTGTGTATATTGGCATTATATTAAAACACAGCTACAGGATTATTGAACCGTTAAAGTAATAATGAATGTGCAGAGAGTGATTGCAAATATTAGTATGTGAGGATGATAATTAGTCGACTGAAATTGCATCCGTGTGTTAACCTTGCAACTTGCAAATGACATTATTTGGCCATTTTCAAGTGCTCTTTGTCACAAAGAATGGTTGAATAAAATCCATCCATCCATTTTCTAATCTTATCTTCACGCCTATCACCTATCCTGTCTTCGGGCAATAGGCGGGGGACACCCTGAACTGTTTGACAACTAATCGCAGGGCATACAGAGACGGAACAACCATCCGTGCTCACACTCACACCTAGGGACAATTTAGAGCGTTCCATTACCTGCCACGCATGTTTTTGGATGTGGGAGGAAACCGCAGTACCCGGAGAAAACCTACTCAGGCACGGGGAGAACATGCAAACACAAACGCCGGAATTGAACCCTGCACCTCTGCACTGTGAGGCGGACATGCTAAATAGTCTACCCCCCTGCCACCTTGAATGAAATCAATCACCCTATCCAACCTGGCTATTGCTTCTTATGATTTAATGCTTTACATTTAAAAATGATTCAAATGAAGTCAAAGTTTTAACAACCAGTGCAACTCAAAGGGTGCTCATCTGTTACAAGAAAATTATTTATGGTACCATAACTTGATAAAAGACCAGTCTTTTTTGAGAGGCATGGGATTTCAGGCAATTACAATATATTTGACGTTACTGCCCTCATCTGTTAGCTTTTTGAAATTACATCAAATATTTCAGTATCATTCATAATGCAGCACTTCACCCATCATTGAGTCAGGCACATATTTTACATGGTAGTCCTCACCCCAAAAAATTCACAAAAAGTATATGAGTCATTCCGGAATCTGACGCAATTTTGTGCCTGCTGCCCGTCCCATAAAATGCATCAAGACAGAAACATGCATTTATTGAGTAAATTCTCCCAGATGACCGAGCTTCTCACCTTATCTCTAAGGGAGAGCCCGGACACCCTGCGGAGAAAACTCATTTCGGCCGCTTGTAACCGGGATCTCGTTCTTTCGGTCACGACCCATAGCTCGTGACCATAGATGAGGGTTGGAACGTAGATCGACCGGTAAATTGAGAGCTTCGCCCTTTGGCTCAGCTCCTTCTTCACCACGACAGACCGATACAACGTCCGCATCACAGCAGACGCTGCACCGATCCACCTGTCGATCTCTCGCTCCCTCCTGCCCCCACTCGTGAACAAGACCCCAAGATACTTGAACTCCTCCACTTGGGGCAAGATCTCCTCCCCGACCCGGAGGGGGCACTCCACCCTTTTCCGACTGAGGACCATGGTTTCAGATTTGGAGGTGCTGATCTTCATCCCAGCCGCTTCACACTCGGCTGCGAAACGCTCCAGTGAGAGTTGGAGAGCCCTGTTTGAAGGAGCCAACAGCACCACATCATCTGCAAAAAGCAGGGATGCAATACTGAGGCCCCCAAAACGGACCCCCTCAACGCTTCGGCTGCGCCTAGAAATTCTGTCCATAAAGGTTATGAACAGAATCGGCGACAAAGGGCAGCCTTGGCGGAGTCCTACCCCCACTGGAAACGATTCCGACTTACTGCCGGCAATGCGAACCAAACTCTGACATCGGTGGTATAGTGACCGAACCGCCCGTATCAGGGGGTTCGGTACCCCATACCCACGAAGCACCCCCCACAGAACTCCCCGAGGGACACGGTCAAACGCCTTCTCCAAGTCCACAAAACACATGTAGACTGGTTGGGCGAATTCCCACATACCCTCGAGGACCCTGCTAAGGGTGTAGAGCTGGTCCACTGTTCCACGGCCGGGACGAAAACCACACTGCTCCTCCTCGATCTGAGGCTCGACTTCCTGACGGACCCTCCTCTCCAGCACCCCTGAATAGACCTTACCAGGGAGGCTGAGGAGTGTGATCCCTCTGTAGTTGGAACACACCCTCCGGTCCCCCTTTTTAAAAAGAGGGACTACCACCCCGGTCTGCCAATCCAGAGGCACTCTCCCGTTGACCACGCGATGTTGCAGAGGCGTGTCAACCAGGACAGCCCCACAACAATCAGAGCCTTGAGGAACTCCGGGCGGATCTCATCCACCCCTGGGGCCTTGCCACCGAGGAGCTTTTTAACCACATCGGTGACTTCAACCACAGAGATAGGAGAGCCCACCTCAGAGTCCCCAGGCTCTGCTTCCTCCAAGGAAGGCATGTTGGTGGAGTTGAGGAGGTCTTCGAAGTACTCTGCCCACCGGTTCACAACGTCCCGAGTCGAAGTCAGCAGCGCCCCATCCCCACTGTACACAGTGTTAGTGGTGCACTGCTTCCCCCTCCTGAGACGTCGGATGGTGGACCAGAATTTCCTCGAAGCCGTCCGGAAGTCGGCTTCCATGGCCTCACCGAACTCTTCCCACGCTCGGGTTTTTACCTCGGCGACCACCGAAGCTGCGTTCCGCTTGGCCAGTCGATACCCGTCAGCTGCCTCTGGGGTCCCACAGGCCATAAAGGCTCGATAGGACTCCTTCTTCAGCTTGACGACATCCCTTACTGCTGGTGTCCACCAGCGAGTACGGGGGTTGCCGCCACGACAGGCACCAACCACCTTACGGCCACAACTCAGATTGGCCGCCTCAACAATAGAGGCACGGAACATGGTCCACTCGGGCTCAATGTCCCCCGCCTCCCCCGGAACATGGGAAAAGCTCTGTCGGAGGTGGGAGTTGAAACTCCTTCTGACAGGGGTTCCGCCAGACGCTCCCAACAAACCCTCACAATACGTTTGGGTCTGCCAGGACGGACCGGCATCTTCCCCCACCATCGGAGCCTACTCACCACCAGGTGGTGATCAGTTGACAGCTCCGCCCCTCTCTTCACCCGAGTGTCCAGAACATGCGGCCGCAAATCCGATGATACAACTACAAAGTCGATCATCGAACTGCGGCCTAGGGTGTCCTGGTGCCAAGTGCACATATGGACACCCTTATGTTTGAACAAGGTGTTCGTTATGGACAATCCGTGGCGAGCACAGAAGTCCAATAACAAAACACCACTCGAGTTCTGATCGGGGGGGCCGTTCCTCCCAATCACGCCCCTCCAGGTCTCACTGTCATTGCCCATGTGAGCATTGAAGTCCCCCAGCAGAACAAGGGAGTCCCCAGCAGGAGTACTCTCCAGCACACCCTCCAAGGACTCCAAAAAGGGTGGGTATGCTGAGCTGCTGTTTGGTGCATATGCACAAACAACAGTCAGGACACGTCCACCCACCCGAAGGCGGAGGGAGGCAACCCTCTCGTCTACCGGTGTGAACCCCAATGTACAGGCACTGAGCCGGGGGGCAATGAGTATGCCCACACCTGCTCTGCGCCTCTCACCGTGAGCAACTCCAGAGTGGAAGAGAGTCCAACCCCTCTCGAGAGAACTGGTACCAGAACCCAGGCTGTGTGTGGAGGCAAGTCCGACTATATCCAGTCGGAAATTCTCTGCCTCACACACCAGCTCGGGCTCCTTCCCTGCCAGAGAGGTGACATTCCATGTCCCAAGGGCTAGCTTCTGCAGCCGAGGATCGGACCGCCAGGGTCCCCGCCTTTGGCTGCCGCCCAGCTCACATTGCACCCGACCCCTTTGGCCCCTCTCATGGGTGGTGAGCCCATGGGAAGGGGGACCCACGTTGCCTCTTCGGGCTGTGCCCGGCCGGGCCCCATGGGTGTAGGCCCGGCCACCAGGCGCTTGCCAACGAGCCCCACCTCCGGGCCTGGCTCCAGAGGGGGGCCCCGGTGACCCGCGTCCGGGCAAGGGAAACCTTAGTCCATATATTTTTCTCATCATAAGGGTCTTTGAGCCGTGCTTTGTCTGGCCCCTCACCTAGAACCTGTTTGCCATGGGTGACCCTGCCAGGGGCATAAAGCCCCAGACAACTTAGCTCCTAGGATCATTGGGACACACAAACCCCTCCACCACGGTAAGGTGATGACTCACGGAGGGGGTGTCGTATGTCGGTTTATTTATATTAGTTTTAATCAATCTAAATTGTATTCAGGATCCGAGTTAGTACTTTTTGGAATATTGTGTAAATAGTAAATACTAAATATGTTTATAGTAGATGTGTGTATTGGCAGAAAGAGACAGAAACAGAAGGCCTCAGAATCTCTTCTTTCGAGCGTAATACGATCGTACTGTAGTGTAAAACGTATGTATGGTGTGGTGATGTGGTGTTTTTTTTTCTAATCAGGCAACGTTGAGGGCACCGGAGAGGGGTCCTTGTAGTCTTGCCTGGCTCAGCATCAGGAGCAGCCAAAGAGCAGCCATAGAGCAGCAGTTCCTTCCTCAGCCGGTTCGTGTGTCACCTCGAGCATCTTTTCTGGAAAAAATACCACAGAAAGGCAAAGCCACCGAGTTTACCTGCTCAATTGTTGTTAATCTCGTCGACGTAAATCTCTTTGAAGACAAAGAGTATAAAGGTATGCTATTTGTACAACAATCACGGAATGGCAGAAGGTAGAAAATCGTCTTTTGTCATGTTCAGCTGAGACGACGACACACGACGAGCTGTTGCAGCATCCACTGATCATGTTAGTTTATCCGCACTAAGCGACACTGAAAACCCGTTTGAAAACATGAAAATGTCATTTTCGATGTTTTCGCGAATGCGTGTGGAGAAGCCGGGTAAATAGACGCATAGCAGCAATGTGGGGTTAGCTTGCAGGCTAACAATGGGACATAGAGAGCGAGACCAACGTTGATCTCTCATAAAATAGCGCAATATTGAGTTGAACGTGACCGAGGTTGATGTCGTTTCACTCGTAGACTCTGCGGCAACGCACGAACGCTCAGAGTAAAGTATGGTCAAAGTGTTCAACTTGTTCAATTACTTGGTAGGTTTTGTTACGTAACATTTTGAGCCGCTCTGCCCTCATTGCTTTCAGTTATATTAAAACGAAACAAAAAAGATATTCCCCAAGTGTCGCATGCTGTGTCTGTTTCTTTCCCGAACATACTATTTTGAAGCGCATGACAAGTACCAAAAAAGTCAAAATGTTCCACAATGGGTAACTCCCACACAATGGAAGGTCACGTTCTAACAGCGATAGCTGGACACGAGTAACTGCTCTACTCATACTGAATTGTTTCCCAATGAAGTTGTTTGAACAAATAAGTGGATTATTTGCCTTCTCTCCCAACTCAATTTAGATGCCTTCAGCGATGGTTGGTAACAATGCTGTCCAGTCTGCCATTCCAGAGGTTGGAAACGGGGGCAAATCTGACGCCATGAAGCAGGTTCTTGGTGTGCTCGACAAGAAGGTTCGCAACATGGAGAAAAAAAAGGTATTATCCAGAGCACCATAATTTTCTTTCATTATGATCACCATCGTGTCCACAACACAGCACAGCACGCAACACGTCAATGCTTGAGCAATCACATTTGAGTAAAACTGTCAGTGTGTAGCACTGAATCATTCCGAGATGCATCGGTTTAATATTTCCCCTGTAATTAAATAAGCTCACTAAAAATATCGAGGCAAAGTGCCTTGGGCTTCACAGCAGGCAATATTTTCATTTTCATGCTGGAAACCAGATTTAAAACCCTCCTTGTGATTAACTTTGAATCCAAGTTCCAACACAACTTCTAAAATGCATTTCCATTAGTAGATGATTGTTTGAAGTGTATGTGTGCTGGAAATGTTTTTGTGAGCTGTTTTGCTAGTGTTGTGGTTGTACTTGTACTGTCAATAGTGAATATTTCGTACTACATCTCTTTTTGTATTTTGAACCAATTTTAGGAATAAATAGTCACTATTTGCAATTCATCGGTCTCTGTTAAGAATGTGTTCATTTTCCACGGATTATCTGTCATTTTAAAATTTAGCCCACCTACACTGTTTTAACCACCATCCCCCTCTTTCAGTCCAAATTGGATGACTATCAAGCAAAGAAGAACAAAGGTGAAAGCCTGAATCAGGATCAGCTGGTATGTGCACAGTTTCTGGTTTTGTAGATACAGCCTGTTTTATTCACCCAAGTCCAATTCACTTTTCCATGATGTGCCTGAAGGAGGCCTTGTCAAAGTACCAGGAGATCCTCACCAATATTGAGTTTGCTCGGGAGCTGCAGAAGATTTTTCTGACCCTTGGCCAAGAGGTGAGTCCAAATACATTGCTTTTGTTCCAGATTTGCTGTGCATTAAAGTTCTAAGTTTACGATGGATAATGACTTCATTAAGTCAGATGCCCACCGGTCAGTTCGGCTCACAAGCTTTTGTGAGTAAATCAGGATCTGGCTTGAATGTGGCTGTTTTCACAAAAATCATATTAATCACAAGCTTTGTTGAAAAAACAAAACTACAATTTATGATCTTCTCATTCCATCCCTACTGGTTCTTGGCGTTTGCTCAACCAAAATAACTTAAGCCTTAAGTTAGCCCATTTGCACCAGGTGTCATGTGGAAAACTTTAAGGCTTACACTGAAATTTATCATAAGCCGACTGCTGACATCGAATGCTAGCAAATGTATACAGTTACAGTATATGTTAACAGGGCTAGTTGCGACTTGCCTGCGAAAAAATCTTAGTGTGGTAAACCTTCAGATGACACTGCCGCCATTGGTCCATCAACAGAAAGCGTGTCCATGTATGTGACTATCGACCGCAGACATGTTGTGCCGGTGTGTGCGTTTGCCCTGCGTGCCAGCTTGGTGGTGGGCGGGACCAAACAAGGATAGGTTGCAGCAGCATTATGGATATTTTTTGACAGGGAGATTACATGCACTATGGAGAGGGATGTCATGCATTTTGAACGTCTGACAGACCACAAGCACTTTCGTCCAGTATTGTCTTGTCAATGGAAACTTGCATACGTCACGTCATATTTTAGTCATCACCGTCATCTCGTGATCATCACCAAAAAGTTCGACATCGTTGATGAAAAGAACTATGATCCGGAGCTGAACCTAAACACGCCAAGGCTGAATGCAGGCTGGTGCTGCTTATGGACTCCGCCCTCCAATTAGACTGTGGGCAGAGAGAACACACATTATCAACCGGCCAAAAACACAGAAAATGACAAACATTAAGGCTGGGCACCTTTGGAGCATGTTTGTGGCACGTCGGCACGGGTGGGGTCACTGCAATTCAATATGTTTGATCAGACCCTTTTTCTGTCATCCACTTATTCACAAATCGATTTCTTAAGCAAATATGGAATTGTTGCTGGCGAGTAAGAAATGTCAGGGAACACATCTGTTTCCCCTTCCACAGCGTACCACCTCTCACTGTCAGGTTTAGTTACATTCACCCCGTTTTACTCTGTCCGAATAAGTTTGTCACCCGCATCGTGACTGCGGTGGCATATATTTTTCTGGGCAGTCGCGGCCTGTCACGTTTGCTATTGCTTTACTCTGCGTCATCTCGCTTCGATCCCGTTTTGTTCTAAAATGTGGCTCCGTTGGCTACTGGGAACATTGTGTAAGCAGATGTTGGTGCTATTTATTTATCTGTCATGATTTGAGCTAAAACGGGAAGGGCGTGTGTTTAGATTCAGAAGACTTTGAAGAAAACTGCAAGACGCCAACAGCTGCAGCGAGAGGAAATGGAGCAACGGCGACTGAAGACGGTGTTGGAGCTGCAGTTTTTATTGGACCAGTTGGGTGACCACAACGTCAGGCAGGATCTGACGCGGCCAGATGCTTCTGGCTCCTCCTTGCTCACGGATGCTGATCTCGCATCTCTCGACGAGTTCTACAAACTCGTCGGACCTGATCGGAACTGCGACGTCAGGTGTGTGGTTCCCGCTCAAGTATTAGTGCCTCATCAGATGTATTCATGTGTTAGGAATATGCAAAGGCACAATGGATCAATCGTTTCACAATACACAGCGTGGACGGTGTACCGTGTCTCCTCATTGACTTGCAGGTTGACTGAACAATATGAAGAGGCCTCACTGCACTTGTGGGAACTGCTCGAGGGCAGGGACAAGGCCGTGGCAGGAACGTCATGTAAGCATTTCCATTGCTCCCGCGACCGTTTTGACTTGTGTTAGGATAATGAAACAGTTTGTCTTTCTTCTTTCTTTGTTTACTTAAATCTATTTTCGCCAGAAAGTAGAATAGCAGAAAACCACATGTGAAACGGAATTGCAACCGATGTTAATTAATGATTTGTGCCCTACACCCTTTTTTTGCCTTTTTGTATGTATGCTTTTTGGGAGTGTCAGCCATGTCAACCAGTTGACTCTTCATGAGTCAAAAGGCTAACCACTTATTTCATTATTATTATTATTATTTTTTTTTTTGTACGCCGGCCAAATGTAATCTTGTGTGCTGCTGCATCTAGGTAAGCCTGCACATGACCCTGTCTCTTAAGTATGCACCCGGATACAAAGCTGAACTGCATTCTGGAGTTGAAATGACACTTTCTTTCTTATTTTTATGTTTATTATGGTGATGTTATGTGACTAAATTCCCTTCACCCTTGAATTACTTCACCGATCATGTTCCAGACAAAGCGCTGAAGGACATCATGGACAACTTGCTTCAGGGCGGCTACTTTGACAGAGCACCAAGTGCTCGAAATGGAACATGTGAAGAGGAAGAGGAGAAGCAGGAAAAGCAAGCAGTGGTGGCTGATTCCAATGTTCCAGAGCAAACACCTGAACCACGTAGGGTTTGACACAATCACAAGCTGCTTGTTTAAATGTGCTGCGGGGAAACTAAAAGCTTTTTTTAATGTTATTTCTTTTTAAGAAGCAACAGTTACTGAAAATCATCCACAGCCAGTGCAATTGGAAACCACAGAGGTGAGATTTCCGTGCCCGCTCTACTGCTTCAGACAAACGCCAATGAGAAATGACTTTTCTTTTTCTTTTTTGGTGGCTAACTTATATTGTTTGTTGTAGTTTGTAAATAGACAGTTTATCCCGGAAAGCACTTATAGCAGTACAGACACAGAACATGTGGAGGAGTGGTCAGTGGACATGCAGGTATGCTGTGCTTCTCTATGACCCTGCGTACCCTCTGCGCAAGTAGTTTTGTTAAAGTGTATTATTTTCTACACCAAGATGGTGAATTCCCTTCAGCATCAGCCCCCCGCCCAGCTGCCACCAGAACCGAGCGTTGCTGTGAATCGTGTCAGCCCACCTCCGTCGACTGACCCGGTGATCAGAAAGCAGGTGGTGCAAGACCTCATGGCCCAGATGCAAGGGACTTATAACTTCATGCAGGTGAGAGGAACCATAGTCTGCGTGCGTGCGTGCGTGAGTGTAATTGATGGAGAATAGACTAACACAATGTTATCATATTTCAAAGTTTCATTTTGTTACATGCTTGATTGACCTCGAATGCGTGTGTTTATACAACTTGTACACAATGGAGCACAGAGAATCAGGGGTCAGTTTGAGGGGAATGGAGCCAAGGCGCTTGGTAACTGATAATACAGGAAGAAGGATTCAACTTTGGGCTGATTGGGAGGACAGAATGCGCTCCAGCATAATAAGATGTCCTTGAGCAAAGTTACTGATGTATCAGTTCATGGGAAGACTACTCATTAAAATGTCACGGTATCTGTTGATTATGAATGTTGGCGCTTGTACCGGGAAGTGTCTTGGCCCCCAGGTGTCCACTGAGAGGCGCGACGTGTAAATGAAGGGGGGGAGTGTTTGTCTGATATGTCGCTTGTAATTTGCATGTACTGTCAATAAAGGCCAGCAGGAGTTGCGAGGGTCCAGGTTTCGGTTTGAGAAGCGAGCACGAGTTCGTACGGCTTCAAAGAATCGTGCCTCCTGCCTGGCAGTCAAACACAACTTCTTCCTGGGTCGAGTCTCTTTTCAACTGTTCGAGTGATTATCTCTGACATTACTGTTGGAGTGGTCTCCGTTTTACAGCGTTCCAGCAAAGAATTGAAGACAGTGGATGACCCAGAAAGGCAATACAGTCAAACCTCTGTTTTCAAACGTCCCTGTTCTCGACCAAATCGGTTTTCGACCAAAAATTTAGAGTTTTTTTTTATGCCTTGGATTACGACCGAAAATCGGTTCTCGACCAAACTTGAAACACTTGAATGCGGCACTTGACTCCTCTTGCCTTCCTTACACGAGGAAATGACGCTTCCTCAGGTAGATGAGGAAGTGACGCTTCCTCAAGTAGCGTTCCATTGTAAGCAGACGTGTTCAATAAAGTTTTTTTTTTTTTAAAGAGCGTGGTTTCGTTTTTTGAACAAATCGGTTTTCGAACAGCCTTCTGGAACAGATTATGGTCGAAAACCGAGGTATGACTGTACATGGAACCCCAAGAAGGCTAAAGCTCCTTTGTGGTCCTTGTTAATCTCATATAAACATTGTCATATATGTCTCAGCAGCATAAAAACCATAATCGCCAACCCTCATCTATAGCACAATGCATCTACATCATGACATCACATCTCCCCACCTGTGACGTCTACACCATGATTCACCACTCATTTATTCATTTTTATTTTTTTTTAACCGCAAGGACTCAGTGTTGGATTTTGATGGGCAGCTCCTCGACCCGGCCATTGTTTCAGCCCAGCCCATGAAGCCTGTCCAGACTGTGGACCTCCAACAGCTAGCATGTGCATCATGTGAGTATGCTGCTTAATACCCTCACTGGCTTCTTCAGAAGGTCAAGGGTGGGATTTAACTTGGGCGGGGAGTATCCGGAGGATATCCATCCTCTGCCCATTTACTTTGTAGTATTATTACTGTGATGTATGCTTAAGTAATTACAATAATTAGTTTGTGTGGTCATTCAGTGACAGATGTTACATTTGGATGATTTTTGCAAACTCCACGGTGATGCCGACATATATATACACCTTTAACCTTGAATATTAGGAAGGCTAACTATTATTCCGAATGGACTTCCTGAAATCTATAATGTACTGTATTACTTTTCTTATGACAGCCAAATGTACGTATATGATACAGTTTGTAAAAAAAAAAAGGGGGGGCGGGGGTTCCATGGATTCCTTGGGTTGAGTGCAACTGACTGAATTTTTCAAATATTCATCTTATAAAATTGTTATGTAGCATTTTAAGATGCAAAATAAAACGCCTGCCCCTCTTCAAACCTAATCTAAACCCGAGACTGAAATATTCTCCCCTTGTCCAATTCTGACCAAAAAAAAGGAGACACTGAAGTTGGGAGTGACCAAGCTTTTAACATTTGTGTCACATTTTTTGCTCTATCCTCCCAACAGCCCACTCAGAGTCCAGACGTCCGCAGATGAGTGCGATGACAGGACCAAAGGAACCCTCGCACGTAAGTAGCAGAAAGAGAACGACAGAAAATGCAACAGTGGCTCATGTTATGGTGAACGCGATGTCGTCATTAAGGTAATGAACCAGAGAGTCAAACCAACGACTCTCTGCACAAGTCCGCGGTCTTTCCTTCATATAGCGCCCTCAATAGTCGGAATGGCTTACAGCTAAGCACACGGACGCACGACGTACAGTACCCGTCCGTACTCGTCAACTATTCTGATGATGGCGAATTACTGCCACTGTGCAGTCTCATGTAAAACAATGAGTATTTGGCTGCTTTTAAAGCGCATACGTTACATGTATGCCGCATCTTGAATGAGGACGGAATTCTGCTGGTTTGTAGCCCGCTGGGCTGACGTAGCAGTTAGCACTGTTTCGGGACCAGTAACCACTGGGGATTCACTGGTCTAAACATGGCATTCAAATTAATATTGCATCTGTGGAATATGAGTTAAGCAGCAAAATCCACCTG
Source organism: Hippocampus guttulatus (assembly GCF_054856545.1). Classification (NCBI taxonomy): domain Eukaryota; kingdom Metazoa; phylum Chordata; class Actinopteri; order Syngnathiformes; family Syngnathidae; genus Hippocampus; species Hippocampus guttulatus. The sequence goes on from NC_141263.1 coordinate 7,413,669, forward strand.
TGAGCCATTGCAGGGGGCAGCCTTTTTGCCACTTGCTGTCGACTGAAAATGACATCAGAGTGACTCAGGGCTCAGGTAACGATCAGTCATGGCTCAGCTTCCGAAAACAGGTGACCCGTGATAGGTATGTGAACTTAGGAGCACAACTGTGCATGTCTCCAATGAAAGACAATTTGACGCGTATCTTGATGTACAGTATTCTAAAGTGGATCAATTAGATTTGGCTAGAGTTGATGCACTTATATCTTTTTATTTTAAAAAAAAATTAAGCAAAAAACCCTAGCATTAATGTATGTGAAGACGCGGATCATGTTAATTGTTTCTCAATAATTTAGGAAACAGGTGAATATCATTGCGCAACACTATTTCTATACCTTTCTGGCCATGTTTACATTTTCAAATGATGACTTCTACCGCATTCTTAGGAAATTGCAATGTCCCATCAAAGTTTAGCTGTTTTTAAAACAGGCCCATGGGCTGGTGATGTGGTCCACATGTGTGGGCACCATGTTGATGACCCCTGCTGTAGACAGTCATTTGTCAGCGAAATAGATCATTTTCAGACTTTTTGCAATGCTACAGTCAATCATTTATCCAACTTACTACATCTTTTATTTTTCCTTCCCCCCTCTCCTGTCCCCCATTTCCAAACCCTCCAGGCTGCAATGTCTCTGTCTTCTGAGCATTCGTCTGCCTCTTGTTCCCTGTCCTCTGCCTTCCCACCTGCCTCCAAATCCACCCACACTGGAGGCATCAATGTCAATGCTGCCCCCTTCCAGTCAGTGCAAGCGGTAATGCTTCGTATCCGTGTCCAGTCCTTAAGTACTTCAGGGCAATGAAGTACAACCGATGCCTGCATGTCATTTTTTTTCCCTTCCTCCTGAGTAGGGACAAATGGCTCTCTCCATCTCACTCCTTCAATTCTGAATCATTTATAGACGCGATGAGTGAGGTATATTCTTTTTATTTGGCCTGTAATGTAGAAATATTGATTCTGCTTTTTTTTTAGGTATTTGTTCTGAGTGCACCTGCGCCACCAGCCGGCGGCCAAGCAGATCCTCGAAAGCCGCCCCAGTTTCCTGTGAGCTACGGGCAGAGTTTTAGTGGTCCATTGGAGCCTGCTGCTGACCATCCTGACATCCCGCAGGAGACTTTACAATCTGGTGAAAGCGCAATGAAGATTGACTTTTTAAAAAATCCTGTGTTAAACAAATGCTGTGTGTGATTTAAATGTATTAAGTCATTCGTGGCCTTCCAGTTGTTGCTGGATTCCAGCCCCAAGCGCCGATCATGCCTTCGCCGGCCGTGCATGGAGATTCGTCGCCTGGTGCAGGCTTCGGACAGTCGGGCCAGTCCTTGTTCAACAGCAGGACCGTGCCCCGGGGCGGCGCAAGGAACGGCAGAGGCGCCATGAATGGCTACCGAGGCTCCTCCAATGGATTTAGAGGTACACAGTCCTAATTGGAACTCATCTATCACAAGGCCACATTGTAGTTATGGATTCCCATGGGGGGAGGGCTAGGAGGGATGAAAACCGAGCCCTGCTGCAAATCAGTGAGTGAGTGACATACAATGAGCTGTTTTCAGGGATCATCTGAGATTGATGCTGTACCTAAAAACATATAAGGTAAGTAAGACATTTGATGTTGTTGTTCCTTTTGTGATCAGGGGGATATGAGGGTTACCGTCCTCCTTTCTCAAACCCTCCCAGCAGTGGTTACGGTCAAAACCAATTCAACGCGGGGGCCCGGGACTACTCGACTAACAACTATCAGAGGGTAAAATTATCTTATCATTTTGAAAATGAATACAAAAATGTGTGTGTGTGGGGGGGAGGAGGGGGGCTAGGTGTGAACTTGATATGTGAAAAGGTTCATGGTGATGTGTGTTGCAGGAGGGCTACCAACAAGGTTACAAACGGGGGGCTGCCCAGGGGCTTCGAGGTAATGCTCAACCAATGCGATCCTAATGACTGGCTCGTCGCTCCACATTGAACATTCAGGATTTTTGAATGTGTTCACCCAAACTCACTTTTCTAATGTTGCATTTCTCAGTAACACATTTTTTTTATTATTATTAAAAGCCTGTTTAAGTCAGTCTGCTTTTGTCTGCCCGTTTTCTCTAAATGTTTTAACACAAAATGCTGTTTCCTAATTTCATGTGGGATTATCAGCAAATATGTGAGATATTAAACAACTAGGTATTCCTGTAAACTTGAAAGATTTCATTAATTTATTTTTTGTACAAAATGATGCAAAAAATACCCTGCCACTGCCAAAATGATTCCCTGGAGATTTTCCCCAGGCATGTGCTTTTTGGTCACCTTTTCCTTCTCATCTTGTAGACATGACAATTTATTTTTTAATCTATCACCATCACCTCTTTGTATTATAATCAGTCAAGACTGTTTCAATAAAGCTGTGTTCTATTACAAGGCATTTGCTTGTGCTACACTGAAGACAGTATGGCTGTGCACCATTCAGTTGGCGAGTTATATTTAAAAAAAGGTCAATGTAACTGTTAAAAGTGAATGGATGAAATCATTAATATATATATTTTTTAAGTATATGACTGTTAAAACTGAATGGATGTAATCATTTTATTGTCTTGAACTGAGGCATACAGTAGAGACTTACACTGACAAATCCAGCAGCAAGCAATAACAGAACCGCGTGTCTGTAATGTGCAAACTTACTATGCCGTATTTTCACAAAGAAAACCACTTAGCACAGAGAAATAATAGCAGGGAAGCATGTTTTGTATTTCGGGGGGCCAAAGAACATAAGGAGAACATGCTGATTTGCAGATGCAAAGAAATTATGAACAGAAACAACACTGCATGGCAAGTTAACTAACATCACATCTGACCAGATTTCAATCTTTCAGATACATATCACAGATATGAACTGAATGCAAGGAGTTCCTGCATTAAAGCTCCACTTGTATGGCCTCTTTATTTTTGACCTTTTGCAAATTCAGAGATCAAATGGTAATATTTTTGCAATTCAATTGTATGTATTTTTACCAATAGCTGTCTGAAGTTAAAAATGATCAATTATGATCAACTAAAACACATCACACACACAAATGTTTATGCGAATAAAAAAAGAAAAATTAAAATGTTAACCTCTACAGTGAAACTCCTCTTGAATGAAATCATGTTTGCAGCAAAAAAAAATTCACAACAGGGGACTTTTCACTATAGCAAATTTATCTCAGGTTTAAACACACACACACAAACGTATGTGTACTCTTTATTTTTATTCCAATAGTGCATAAGTATGAGCATACACTTATTTGACACTTCATATAGCCAGCGCAGAAAGAAAAAAAAAGGGAAATGGCGAAATTTACGATCAGCATTCACTTTCGCTTACATCAATTTCTTGCATATCTTTTACTTTGCTTCCTCCATCTTTCATTTTTATTACTTTTATCCTGTCTTCAAGCGTTAAATCTTTTTTCTTTTCTTCACTCCTTGGTCTGCAAAGGTCCGTTTTTGTAGCCATTTTCGCAATGCAACGTTCGTGCTGCATCTGAAACTAACAATAACAAATACTTCCTTCGCATGTGTAAGCCACTGGTGTTTGCTGTTGCCGCTTCCAAGCTAAACAGTAGGAGTCGCTGTAGGCTGAGGTTGGATTAGACTTGTGCAGAAGGCTTGTTTTCATTGTAGTGAGTCTTGTTGCGAGCCAAGGGCAGAGAAAATGATTTCGTATAACGCAACAGGGGTATTTTTCGTTGTAGAGGGAGCAGAAAAGTGACAATGGCTTTAATGCATGAAGATTTTTTCAACCTCGGGGGGGGGGGGGGGGGGGGGGGTATTTTCGCCCATGTAGGTTTCGTTGTAGAGGAGTTTCACTGTAATGCCGACAAACAACCATCAAATGAATGGGGTGTTCCACAGTTCGTGAAAAGCGGACGTCGTGTGCCTCATTCAATGAATTCCAAAAATGATCACTTTTTTTTCAGTTTTGGCAGATCGGTTCTATAATTATTTCACCAGAATGATTGCTTGTATTTGCTTACCGCATAAATTAAGGTGGCAGTTAAAGGACAAACAATATGGCAATAATGTGTGGCCATTTTGTCAAGTGGTGAACAAACAGCAAAACCCTTGTTTTTAATAGCAATTTAGTTTGTCATTGAAATGATACAAACTAAAAGATGCTTTCAGTCAAAGTATTAATGAGTGGTCTACTCATAGGAGGGGGGGGGGGATTCACATCACATAATAGTTCTCTGGTGTTTCGCTCAAAGTGACCTTTTCCACAGGCCTTGAAAGGAAATGTATTTTGACTCCTTAAATGTCCCTTCGCTGCCATTATGTTGACAAAATGCTCCTGAAAATCCATACTATAATTCTTAAGTCGGGCACCCAAAACTGGTATTGTTCAAGGTGTGTGCTTCTCCGTCCAGAATGTGTTCCAAAGCACCAATCAGTCATCATGTTGAAAAAGATTAGACACTCTTAGATTAGACGAGGTTGAAAAAGTCCAGCTGTGAAGGTCCTAAGGGAGGTGGTTCTCAATTTGTGGCCTTTCATGGTCCCCTGGAGGCAGATTGTGGTGTGTCTGCTCGCCCAACTGCTGATTCTGGTCCTGATATGCATCCTGATGAACCTGAGCAACAGGTTGAGACTCTTGGATGAGGGCCTCCTGGTAGTGCTGCTGTTGATTGTCAGCTGCGTGGCTCTCTGGGATGGCGTTTCCTTCGACTGCAACAATGATGTCGATCAGCATCGTCATACAACAGCCCCGGCGCTAAAACCATGAATAAAATAAATGAACCTGGACCTACCATGGACCTCGGGAGGGGGTTCTTGTTTTTCAGACCTGAGTCGTTCCATATGATCGACGGCCTGGAAAGAACAAAAGCGAATTCATTTGCATCGCTGATTCGATTCAAAAGGCCTCACTAATAATATATATTATATATACACACACACACACACTGGACATATTTTTCAGAAGACCAATTCTAATCCAATGTTTACATCCAAAGTTATTTAAGGGCGGCATGGATCAGTGGTTGAATGGTCGTCTCCCAAGCTGAAGGTTTTGGGTTTGATCCTCAACCCTTGCGACCATGTCAAAGTGTCCTTGAGCAAGGTACTGAATGTCCAGTTGCTCCTGATGCTTTGTCATCAGTAGGTAAATGAGGAAACGGAGTTGAAAGGCGCTAAACAAGTAAAAGCCAGTTTACCTGTTTGATAGTTGCTATGTAACATTCATATTTGCTGAGATGGTAAATTTCAGGTTTTTATTAGCTGTTATCCATAAACATCACTGTCAACACTGTGCCGTGACTCTGTGTGCGTGTCACTTATTTTTTAGAAAAACTACAAAATATGTGAGTTTTTCCACAATATCCAGTGTGGCTTTGGTCAAACAAAAAAATATCTCAGTTCACATGTAAATAAATTTGCCAGCTCGCAAGCCATTTTGTCCAGTCAGTAGCTTGATTTGACAAAAAGAAAAAACAAATGAAGGTGTGGCTGCCTTTGCAGCAGTTCCTCTACTTTTTGTTTTTCTATTTTCTTCCTCTCATAGCTTTGCTGTTGTAATTGGGAATTTCTCCATTGTGAGACGAATAAAGGTTTTCTTATTCTTACTGATCATGCATTGCTACTGCTTTGTTCCTTCATCTACAGTATATTATTGAAAATCAGCTCTACTTGACGACCTTGAGAAGCAGCTCAGTTTCCCCGGAAAAAGCCTCAAAAGGTTGCGCAACAAAATATAACCGTCATTTTTGTCCAGTCCTGTTTCATGAGTTTTTTAAAAATAATTTTTTGAACCACAATTCAAAAGCAATATCTGATGTGCATTACATGATCACTTTTGTCTGATTCAAGTTCTTTCTCTGCCCCCTGTGGAGTTTTCCTTTCATTAACAGAGACGCACCAACAATTTTGTCCTCGTGTGCGTGTGTTCAACGCTGGTGCCCTTACCTGTTGCAACTCAACTTTCTGCGCATTCAGCTGCTCCTGTTGCCTATCCAGCTCATCTCTCTGTTTCTGAAGTTCAGCAGTTTTCTGGTGAAGCTCCTGCTCTTGGCGAACGAGGTGCTCCTCAAACTCCCTCATCTCCTCATCCGTGTAGGCCTGGTTCTGCTCCAAAGTCTACAAACACCACGTGAACCCTGGTCCATTTTAGAGTCCTTGAATTTGTTGAAGTGATAACAATGTTTGTTGGAGGGTTTTTTTGGGGTGGGGGGCTTACCTCCCAGCTATCTGGCTCCAAGAATTCTTTTTTATTTGTAGCAGTCATGAACTCGTCTAAAGAGACCAGCCTGTCTTTGTTTGAATCCACCTGCAAGTGTTTAGAGTCAATAAATGACATGACTATTCGTTGATGATGCAATACGTGAAGACAGGCCACACACCCGCACAGCATAATGGTAAAAGGTGTTTCTCATGTTTGCGTTTTGTACTTTATTCAAGTTCACAAGAAGAAATAAGCTAACCAACCGTAGGTACAAAATGCGAATGTGGCTGGTTAAGTTTATATTTCAACAGCTGTCCAATACCTCGTTCATGACATGCTCCCTCATGCGTAACCTCTCCTCCTCCATTTCCACCATATCATCCTCCTCATTGGTGGGATCGTAGAGTTTTTCCAGCTGAAACATTAGCGAGCAACAGTCAAGGACTTTTTCGCCAGAACATTAACATGACATGAATTCTCACCTCCTTGGTGAACAGCGACTCTAGTTCCTGTTCATCAAAGAAGCCATCTCCGTTGGTGTCTACATCAGGCAGAGGAAGACATAGATGCCATGGCTGAAGTGTGTGTGTGTGTGTCTTGTCATTAAAAGGAGGAAACCTGTCGCACTGAAAGCATGACTTACCATGCAAATTGAAGAAAGTTTTGGGATCAAAATCCTCTGGGTCTAAGCCATCCGTATCTTCCCACACTTCCTTGAGTTGATTCTGGCTACCCTGCAAAGATAACACCTCATTTCAACATTTTCAAAATTGTTGACAAATGATGCTACGTGTCTCAAAATAATGACCCCCACCCCACCCCACTTCCGCTCCCAACACTAGTCAGAGAAGGTTTGGGAGATTCAGTGTTCGCACCAGGAATTACAATCGATCCAAAGATGACAAGTGAGTGTGAACACAGTCCCGGTCAGACTTACCGGGTGGTTGACTTTGGGGTGGTCGGCGTGTTTTTTCCGCAGCTCCTCGTAGTGCTCCTCCTCTCGCTTTCGCTCGTCTTCATCCAGCGTCTTCAGGTGTTCCCGCCTGTCGTGCTCTTTCATCATTTCATAACGCTTGAACTCCTCGTGTCTCTCTTTGTCGAAGTTCTCCAGATCGTTTGTGGCCTTGATACGCAAACATCATGAGTTGTTTTGGGCTAAATTGTCCGATTATCTTAGCAGTAATGTGAGTGAAAATACAGCGTGCAAATCATTTCTTTGAACTCTGACTTAGCAAGGAGAAAAGCATATTCTGAACTGTTGCTATCGATCCCGGATTAGCCACTTCAGTCAACCTCGAACAACTAACAGCTACGTTGCTGTCTGTTGACAGGCTTTGCCGTTGATCAATATTCCTCACAGTTGTCTGAACAGTGTGTCTACAAGTCATTCAGGACGCGAATGTGCAAATACTTTTGCTGGCCATCCGATTTACCGATTTTATCAGGCGATCCAGGTCATCCACTTCAAACGTATGTGGGTTCATATGGTTCAAGTATTCAAACTGCTTCAGCAGAGCTTGGTGGTCCACTGCAATATCTATCGAAGAGACATGTGCACAAGTTGCAGCCTTTTATGTTACATACATTTAGATTCAAACATATTTTGTTTCCGTTTTTTTTCTACACTTGACCTACCATTTCCACCTTCAAGGTCATGCCGAGCCTTGATGAGTGTCCTGAGTCGATTTACCTCTTGCCTCTTCAACTCGTCCAGTTTTGTTCTGACGTGGTGGCTGACAAAGTCCAGCTCTTTGGCAAGTTTACCTTGCTGGAAGTAAACATTAGTCAACATTACTTGTAACAAAAAAAACCCAAACACAAAAATCCCATTACCCTGTTTTCATTATAAGGCGCTTCGAAGTATAAGGCGCATCTTTAATGAATGGCCTATTTTAAAATGGTTTTCATATCTAGGGGGCGCCGCATTATAAGGCGCATAAAATAGAAGCCACAGTAGTGGCTGGGGTTGCGTTATGCATCCACTTGATGGAGCTACACTAAAGAGAATACAACACAATACAGCTTTATTTCTATAACGCTTTCACAACTGGCTGCAGCTGGAACAAAGCGCTTTACAGAACATTTAAAACACTACGTCCAAGAAATCTGAATATTGATACGGATATAAGGATTATAAGGCGTACTGTCGGCTCTTGAGAAAATGGAATGCTATTAGGTATGCCTTATAGTGTGAAAAATGCGTTCATTATAATTGTTGTACATCGCATTTGTTGTATAGTGATGGAAAAGTTTTCATATTGGGCACCAATGAAGGTTTGCGTCTGCGATGCCCTTCATAGGGGACTCTTAAACATCCGTAAAAAGGGGCTTAAAGTACAACTTTCGGAATTGGAAATTAAGACACTGTAGTATCAGAGTGACACATCTCACTACTTTTGAGTTTGCACACAAAATGATCATTGTTGAAGGAGGAGAAGCGGGTGATTAATGGTTTTTCCTCATACATCACATAGGTACTCTGAGCCGTAAATCAAAGTACACGGTAAAGAGGGCTTTCACCTTGATATCTTCCATGTCGGTATTATGGAGCTTTTCTCTGAAATGTTCATCTTTTTCGAGAAAATCAATGACTTCTCTGAGGTAGCGGTCGTAGTGGAGCCCGGTGTCCTTTAGCAGAAGAAACAATGTCAAACAAAGAATGCCATGTGATTGAAATCATGAAAATATCATAATATAGCAGTATAACACAATACACTTTAGTTAAGAACCTAAACAATTGTCTGAACACATCCGTTTGATGTTTAAATAGACAATGTTTATCATCAATGTTTTTTTTTAATTTTCCTCTTATAATTTTTGCTTGCCTTTTGTCAATCTGTTATTGTATGTTCTATATATGCTCAATAAACAATAAACAAACAAACAAACAATGTTTATCATCTTTTGGGGGTTTTTTCCATGTCAGTTTTACAGTAAAGCTCATTTCAGGGAAGCAAATAATAAGCTCGAAGTCTTTTGTTTGGAGAGTTGGAAACTTCTTTGGAGTGTGAAAACCAGCGCCAAGTAACACTTATCATTTAATATTTGTGTACGTCTTAGTAAGTTTGAATGTTTAAAATGTGCCTTTTGTTTTTGATTGTCTTTTTTTTTTAATATGGTCTTTCTATAAATCAGATTTTCAGCTCTTGTAGGGAGGTAATGCTAAAATTCAAAATGCCTTTTATATGCGAAAGCTTTTAAAGCTGAGTAAAAGCGTACACCACGTGTAAACTCGAGGCCCGGGAGCCAGAACTCGTCTGCCACATCATTTTTTTCAAATAAAGCAAATCAAGTTGGTCTTGCTAAATGGATTTGTTCCGTTTATTTTAGCAGACATTTTTTTATGAAATTGCAATTCTTTGTCCCCTTCTACAGATATTAAAAGCATTTCTTCCCTCCCCCCTTTTTTTTTTTTTTTTACCAAATCTCTTCTGAACATGAAGGGGCTTGCCGCACATTGCCGAAATGTCCTTTTCTTTTTGAAAAAAAAATGCTTATTCTACATGGCGTGTTTACAGAACTTCAATTGCAACTTTGTTTTATTTGTAAATCCATTCAAGTGCTGTGCCAAATTATTAAAATCCTAATGAGAAATAAAAGGTAGAGAATCACTTACCACACTAGCTGGAGCATCTTCAATTCTGACCTCTGGCTCTTTAATTTTGGTCCTGTCCTTACTGATGGGAACTGCCTCTGAAGTGAGCAGCTGGACCAGCACCAGAACCCAGCTGATTAGCAGGACACGACTCCACCACATCTTTTAATAAATAAGAATAGTTTTAACAACAACGAATATCAAACCTTTAGCACCTTGATGTCATATGGCCTAGAGTGGTAATGTCGCTTGTGAATTATTATTATTATTTTTTTTTGTCACTGAGCAAACCTTGACTGGTTGGGGTCCAAAGGGAACTGTTGACGTTAGCCTTAGCACTGGCACTGACAGTTTTAGCCGCTGAACCCCCAAGCAACTAAAAATGACCTTATTCTGATCTGATTTTGTTAACATCTCCAATAAAACCACGGTGCAACATCCCCAACAAAAGCGACTAAAGGTGTCTTTATTGTATACTCACGTTACTGTGGCTGTTAAACACAATTTGCTTTGAATATTTCTCAATCGCCGCCTCTCAAGCAGGAACTCTGTCGGCAAGTAGCTTGTTAGTCCGCTCATGGGAGATCCCCAGTCGTAACATTTCTTTCTCATTGGTCAGTTTGCACGTCTGTCAAAGCAACGGGCAGTTTGGTTGCATCGAATAGTACGTGGCGAGGTGACGAAACGGTTCATTTGATGTAGACACTGCGCATGTGCACACGACAGTCAAACTAAGAGTTGCCAAGGCGAAAACGTCACAATGTATTTTTATTTGCTTTGTTTTAATCTGCTCTTTTCTGCCAGGTCGGTTTTGCAATTAAGATTCAGTTCTTACCTGTACAAATAAACGTTGAATTATAAAAATTGCCATTAATCGGCAGTTAGATGTTGCATATGACAAGATTTAATGTTTTAATTGAGGAATTAGCACTTCTTTTTAGGGAGGATCATAACAAACTCTCCGTGTCCTAGTGTGCTTAATTTGATACAGTCATTCACCACTCGACCATGTTGCATTTGTCCAATTTGCTTCCAAGCAGATTAAAGCCTTTCTGTTTTTCAGTCAATTAAGGACAACTGGATAGGTGGTTGTATTTTGCGTCAATCTGATTAATTTTCTTTGCTTTGTGAGTGGGACATGTGCCGTTTTAGTTTTTTCAGATACAGATACAATCTTCACCCGACGTGCTGGGTCAAATCCTCAATGCAGTGTGTTGGTGCAAAAAGACCAGCATAGGGGGCTTTTTGCACCAACCAAAAGGGACCCTAGCTCATCACTGGGTCCCTTTTGGATGTACTTAACACTGGGTCCCTTTTGGACCCAGTGATGAGCTAGGAAATTCACTCAATTTGGGTTACTTTGAACCCAGCAGTTTTAAGAGTGCATCCATCTGAGGTTAACTGAAGACTTTAGATTACCCATAGGTGTGAGTGTGGAAGGTTGTAGATGTACTTAACAGTCTGACAAACAGAGATGGGCATTCCGTCCCTGGGACGGAACCAGATGCCCATTTTTTGGGACGGAGGACGAGAGGTTTTTGAAAAGGATGGAAACCACCAACCCCCCCCCCCCCCCCCCAAATTCAATCAGGTTTACCGTGTCTGTCATTGCTCTGCTGAAGCTGTAACCTCCCAGTCCAATTTGTCTTTTGCTTGGGAATATGTGATGAGCCACCTATGTGTGTGTGTGTGCGCGTGTTTCCCATGACAAAGAGGCACGTGCCTTTAAATAGTGTAAACATCATCTAATTCCAGGTCACGGAAGGCTAATGAAAAAAGGCTAACACGAGCTTGATTTTTTTTATGGTTCAGTCACATCCCACCAGCAAGCCACCATGCAGCTTCATGGAAACACTCTGATGTTTAATTGGGGAAACAGCTGTGTTGCGGTGAACACTCACTCTGTGTCCAGCACATTCATTGAAGAGATGAAAGGTCTTGCTAGGGGCCAAACATACCAAGACCGTAAGCATCATTACAAGCATGGCTTATAGGGTGTAATTATTCTTGTAAAACAGAAGGCCAAATATCAGATAGCAGCATGCAAAAAGGGCAACTAAACGTATCGTAGCTTCTGCAAGATCTTTTAATTGTTTTGAATATCATCAGGCTAAATTGTGTGCTACTCTCTGTTCATTAAACATCAGTCTTTCTATCATACCAGTGTTTTTTGAAGTGTCCCTAAATTGGCTGTGACACTGATGAGACACCTTTTTTGGGAGTCTTTCCTTCAGATTACCTCTCATGCAGCCCCTTGTGACAGATGACTTCTTGGGCAGATGATTGGCAAGTCTGTGCATGCATGAAAACTACTACCAAGACCCTCTAACCAGTTGGAAAACTATGGAGAAAACAAACTAATTGCATATTACCGGTACTTCTTTTATAATGCACAAGAAGAAACAAAACTATGTATTCATCTTTAATTAACTACCTGGATCGTAGTGCAATAATACATATATACAATTATTTCAAGTTTATCTAGCTACACATTAAGTGCTGTAAAACTATTACCTCAAAATAGCAATTTAAAAAAAACATGAATAGAAATACATTGAAATGTGTCAACGAAAAAGTCTATCTACAGGACTCACAGCGTACCGAAATCCATATTGCACTCACCACGCTTCATCATGCTACTTTGTGCTCCACTTGTGAATTAAAGTTGGACAGAAAGTTGTTTAAACCCAACAGCAGCAGTATTAGCATGGAGGTCTGTACACGTCATGCAAAGATAGTGGATTAATTGGAAGATTGTAAGAACATGATACGATTTCGAGAATGGACATACAGAATGTGCAATGTCAAATTTAAAAAACACACACACACACACACACCATACACAATGTTTTGAAGTCCCAGCTATTCCGCCAACATGATCTTCATCCAGAGAATCATACAGTACGATGTAAACTCTGTCAGAGGAGGAGATGAGGAAGTGAAATGTCGATGCAGGCCTGCGAAAGTAAGTTGAATCTCTAGTCATCGCAGCCCAGCAACTCCATGCGGAGAGTGATGCGCTCGTGCCACTCCCAGGGAACCACTCGGACAAATCGGGCATAGAGCGGTGGCTCAAATACATTCTTCATATGACTGTTGTTGTCAATATTGCCTTGGAAAAGCTGCAAGTAAGGAAGATATCGTGTGTATGACTTATTAGCGACAGAAATGGTCCACAAACAGCAGTTTCTTTTGCATGAATTCTCTACTATCAATGTTATCATGTCATTTTCTGCCACACTCAATCATGGTCAAATGGTTAAAACACTCTCCCAACTCTTAATAGTGACAGTAAAATACATGGGGGAAATGTGAGCTACGTGGACAAAAGCACCTCCGGGAGTTGGGCGAGAGCCCCGAGTTCCTCCGAAATCAGAATTCTCCCTCATATGGACATTTTAGACAAGTTGATGCATCCGAGATTGTGGGGAGCAACATGAGGAAGGCCCTTTGATGATCCAGCATGACTGTGTCCGACTGCACAAGCAAGGTCCATCGACACATGCTTGGAGGAGTTTGGTGTCGCAGAACCTGAGAGCCTTGACCCCATTAACATTGTTTCTCCAATTTTCTATTGCTATGAGCTAATGGCATGAATCCCAGTACTTGGGTCCACACAATTCATAGCACAGCTAATGTAACCACCTAGAGCAGAGGTGGGCAAACTACGCCCCGCGGGCCGAATCCGGCCCGTTGGTCTTTTTAATCCGGCCCGCCGAAGGTTGGTCCAGAATTAAGGTTCGATGTGAATGATTGCATTCATTTCAATTGGACTTGTAATGACAGGCATTTCAACGCCAGGTGGCGCATTGACTTGAAGTTGCAGAACACAGGGAGGGGGGGGGGATCTTTTTGACCACCTAGGACCTCTGTATCGCTCTACTTCTACTGGTCTGATCCCAACCCATCTGCAGCAATGCACAGGCTAAAATAGGTCATCAACAACACTGTTGTCATTTAAAAAAAGTATATTAATACAGTACTTTCATGCTTTTGTTCTGTTGATGTTTGATATGGACTGTCAACAAATGCTTTTTTTTTTTTAATATACCATAGCTCGTGCTGACCTGGCCCTTCTGTCAAATTTTAAAAGTCAATGCAGCCCCCGAGACAAGATGTTTACCCACCCCTGAGCTAGAGGATTTGTGTTTTTGTTCAATTGGGGCATGTGTGGAATAAATGGCATTTTTAGACTCTCAAACATGAAAATTCTGGATGATATATTGCATAAGCATTATATAGGTAAGAGATTTGTCTGACTTGGGCTTGTATATTACTGACCTTATCGCTATCTCTGTTAACGTCCTTCACCATACTCCAAGACTCTTCGTCGTTACTGTAAGCCACTTTGAAGGCAGACACAAATTGCACCACCCCAAAGTCTTTGGCGCCCTGGGTGACGATACCCGTCAGGCGCTTTGTCTTCTCGAGATCCACCTGAGCAAGAAACATTTATTACGATGAAGGTTTTGGAAACGTGTGTCATTCCGGTGCAGTCATGAACCCACGAGCATCGTACGTCACCTGGATCCACTCCGATCGGTTGTTTTGGGAAGGAGACCACGCATTAGTCTTCCCCTGCTTATCCAGGCGGGCAAACTGAGGGAGCCAAGTGAAGGAATCGATGCCCCACGTGCGAAAGGAACTGGAGGCTGAAAGCTGGCCATCTGAGATCAGCCGAGACTTCATTCCCATTGGCTCTGAGCACCCTGTTGTGTTTGAATAAACTGTGAATAAAGAAAACAGACGGAAGGGAGGAATGGAAAAAAAATCAAGAGAGCAAAAGCAGAAAAGATGAAGGAATAAACCCGCAGAAGAAATTAATCAACGTCCTCCACCAGAAAATCTGAAAGTAAAAATGTGACTGATCTAAAACATTTCCAGTTCAAAGCAATGCCAGAGTGGACAAAGAGGAATAAGGCAGAAGGGATAGTGGCACGCATGCAAGAAAATGCCATGTGCTCTGCTGCGCAGGTATTCTGACATTTCGTGACTACATTTAACGATAGCTTAGCGTCGGTTTAGCATGGCTTAGGCTTAGCATTTGTTCTCCTGTTAAATACGACTCGTCCTCCTTTCTCAAGTGTTGCTTATTCGCCGCCTCTGAGACTTTCAGAGAAGCGGCTGCCACGCTACCCCAGCCAGCCGACACACTTGCAAACTACAAATATCCACCGCACAAGTCGTTGCGTTATCTCTGGAACATTTTCAGCTTTCAGCAACACAACAGGCAACGGCCCAAACCAGAACACCCGGCACGCAATTTGTGATGGCATGCCGTGTTATTATTCACCATGAGAATTCAATTGCAAGGGGATGTTTTTGGTGTGTTTACCATTGAGTTCGCATCCCACTAACTCCATACGCAGTGTGCATGCCTTTCGGCAAACCACAGGAATGATGCGGATGTACTGGGCAACGATGGGTGGGTCAAAAAGATTGGTCTTTGTGCTGTCATTATCTGTGTTGCCCACCAAAACCTGCAATGCAAAGTTGTATGATGACATGGACATAAATGGACTGTACCATGTAGCACTAAGCTCTTTGTATGGAGGGCTTTAAAACATGCACCATACGGTCTAACCTTGTCTCTCCGTTGTCCATCCATTCTGTATGTGGTGTAAGTCTTTCCGTCAAAGCTGCTGGACACCTTGAAGGCCTTTATGTATTCTGCCGTGCCCATGCGACTGGCGCCTTGGGTTATTATTCCTGTTAGACGCATCTTTTTCTGCATGTTGATCTAGCGTCAAGAAGTGATGACGTGTGATCGTTGTTGAAGCTCTTGTCAGTTCGATAAAAGTGTGAACAGTGACTTCTCTCACCTCAATCCAAGGATTCTTGTCATGGGTCGCTGACGTCCAGGCATTGACGATACCTTGATTATTGAGCCGAGCCAACTCCGGACCCCAACGCTGAAGACCCAGAATACTATAGTGCACAGAAGAAGCGGAAATCTGGGACTCTGCGATTGCTCCTCCCTCCATTCCCAGTAAAGAAATACAACCTGAGACACAAAAATGTAAATATTTTTACATTTAAAAATAGTAGAGCGCCATTCACTCACGTAGGCTGCATACCGTGAAAATTGGACACCCGCACTCCCTCCAACTGCCTGATGCGCTTTTAATATAATTGTCTTTCAGCGGAATTTCCAAACACAAATTAAATCACGACACACACTGAATTAGTCACAGGCATACGTTTTATGGCTTAATCTTAACTGTCCATGAGCAATGAAAAATCACACCCACGAGACTGTTTGAATGATCCTTGGACACAAGCTGAGCAAAAGAGGGCTATTGGGCAAGTGGAGAATGTGAACTCATTGATTCTGTAGTTCAATCACTACTCTGCATTGAATATAAAACACAGACCTTTGAAGAATGTGGCAAAGCAATGCTAGAATGCTGGGAGAAGTCGAATAATCTGAGGGAGCAAAAGTCAAATACAATACAAAGTTGAAGAATGCCATCCATCCATCCATCTTGTTCGACTCATCTCGGGTTGGGTCACATCAGGCAAGAAAGGCCGGATTTGCTTCTCCCCAGCCACTTTATTCAGCTCTTCCAGGGAGATCCCGAGGTGTTCCCAGGTCAGCCGATAGTCGCTGCAAAGTGTTCTGGGTGTTACCAGGGACTTTTCCTAGTGGGTTGTGGGTGGAAAACCTCAACTAGGGAGGGGACTCGTAAATTGAGAGCTTTGCCTTTTGCCTCAGCTCCTCCTTCCTCACAACAGATTAATGCAGAGTCTGGATCACTGCAGATACCGCACTGAGACACAGACCCCTCCACTTGGGGCAGAGGTCTGTGTCTTCAACTCGAAGAGGGCAGCCCACTCTTTATCGACTGAGGATCAAGGCCTCAGATTTGGGTGTGCTGGAAATTGAGGCTTGCTGAAGCCAACAGAACCAAATCTTCTGCAATAAGCAGAGTCCGCCAATCCGGAGCGCCTCAATGTCTTGGTTGCGCCTACAAATTCTGTCCATGAAGTGCATGAACAGAATCGGTGACAAAAGGCAGCTCTGGTGGAGTCCAGCCTTCACTGGATACGAAACGGACTTACTGCCAGCAATGCGGGCCAAAATCAGACAGCGGTTGTACAGGGAGCGAGCGGCCTGTATTGTCGATTTGGCACACTATATTCCCAGAGCACCATTCACAGGACTCTGTGTGGGACAGGGCAAAATGTCTTCCCCTAGTCCACAAAGCACATGTAGAACGATTGGATGAACTCCCAGATGAAAACCACAAAGCACCATCCTGAGCTACTGAGGTTGGATGGACTTCCCAACGGAACCTCCTTCATTGAAATCCTTGACGATATACCACAAATATACACATATGATACTCGAAGAATGAATACAATAAATGTCTGTGAATGAAAGGACCGATATTTTACTGAGTACTGTACACGTACGTAGGTGGCACTGCTTCCCAACATAGGGTGACGGGCACTGACACGAGTAGTCGCCATCGAGATCTCTGCATACGCCTCCATTTTTACACGGTCGGTTGGCGCAGTCGTTCACATCTGGAAATTAAGAGAACTTTATTATTGAAAATCACCAAAGCACAGAATACAAAACAGGAGTGGCTTTAGCAATAATAGACTATCATAGAATTTGACTGCGTGGCCACTTATGAATTCTGTTTCTTCGTGTCATATTTTTTTATTCAGTAGCCATGTCAACAAAGCGTCTTGCGTCTTGTACTGTAGTCCCTTTAAACAAGGTCTCTGTTATGGAGTCAAACCCCCACAGGCGTAGACCAAACTCCAAACATCACATGGCCAATGCTTTGGAAACATGCAGCTAAGATGCTCTCGGGGAGTGTCGAGGTTGTTTAATCTATGTGAATTCAAAAAAGAAAATGTCCATGACTTGTTTCTGCCTTCCAAATGGAAAACATTTATTGACCTGACATTCTCTTTTGATCCCTCACTGGATGACCGAATGAGCAAGCGCATTACAGATCCAAAAATAAAATACCGTACTTGTGTCAACAATTTAAATTCCAAGTGCACCTCCAAAATATATCACAGAGCCGAGTCTGGATATGGATAATAATAATGAGTGATTTACTCCAGATTAAATTGGGATGAAGTGAGATTTCAGTGAATTACTTTGATTGAGAATCTACAGGACTTTCATTCTAAATTCACTTACTTGACAATGACAAGTAGGCCACTTTTAAAACGTGAGCAACCAGGATATCATGATAAACTTTTTAAGGCATGTGGACTTGAATTCATGCAAGAACAAAACAATGCATAGTGTCAATTACTGTATCAATGCCTGTCTCTGGATTTCCACAAACCCAGATGACTTAACTGCATTCTCAACAGAAGTAATCGACACCCAAAGTAAGTAACCAAATACGAGTGAATCATTTTAGGCGTATTCTGTACTGATTCATCACCCAAGCCTTTGACTACTCTACATCAAACCAAATCCATAATTGCCTCCTCAAACGACTTGTTTTTCCCCCCAAGGAAAAATGTCGCAATTTTTTCTCGTTGATGCCAACTAGCCTACTATGTTTGTGCAACTGTATTAGTTATAAACACTTCCTTTGCTATTGTTTCTTGTTGTTTATCATTGATCAATTGTGATTCAATGGCAATAAACAAATACCCAATTAATGGAAGTAGCTTGTGTTGATTTCAAAATTGCGTCATACAATCCCCCCCATGAACAATGAGAATGCCTTGTGCTACCTTGTATGGCCTAACAGATTCTGCTCAAGCAGAAGACGGGTTGACGTAATGCCACATGGAACCGTGCAATTCTTGCTCCGCTAAGAGGATTGCTCAAAACTTTGAAACAAATGCCAGTGTGGTTGTGACAACACAAATAAAACAATTGAGAAATGCTTAACCCTATTCAGTAAGAATGCGAAAATAATCTGACTGATTTGCTCTAAATCCAGCACTGCAGCATGCGGCCTAAACTAAACGGCGCATTTTGTAAATAGTATTTCATTTACACACATTTAAATACTCTAAACAGCTTTAATAAATAAAATGCATATTTGTCAGAACCATACCGTTTTGGACATGACCTGATCATTAGTTTAAAATAGTCTAACACTCTAACTGTAACGATACAAATAGGTTCCACCCCAAACCACTAGGCCGTTTGTGCCAGTGACATCTGACACAGAAATAGAACTGGTGCAGGGAGTAGACTCCACAAACACTACAATTGGTGGTCAGCCTGTGCACGATGGGAGGGGGAGAGCTTTTCATTCAAAAGAAGTGCCTCTTTAGCAATATCATTAAGGTTTGAGCAGAAGGTTTCTTTAACTCGACAGGTCTGACCTTTTCGCCTTCCACATTGGACCAAAAAAAAAAAAAAAATTCCATGAAGAGTGTTTCATGGGTCTTCAATAAAATATCTGAGCTGTCAAGTCTGTGAGAACCCGTGTGTTGTGGCATCTGCATACTAAAAGACTTGGAGAGGGGTTTTCTATCTAATTAGCCAATCACCACAGAACTCTGTGAAAGAGGCTCTTTCATGAGACCACGGTCAATACAGCACACATCCCATCTACTGGGATGCTACGACGGCCATGACCTCAATCGTATACGGTATGCTTACTATTGTAGCTAAACAATCGTGCCACATTTTTCTGACATTTTTGAACATCCGAGTGTCAAAAAGTGATGATGCAGGACTTGACAATGCTAACTTTTGAAGCCACTTACTGGTCTGGCAATGAGCACCCTCAAAGCCTGCCCTGCAGTTGCAGATGTACTCGTTGAAAACATCTCCCCTTCTGGTGGGAGCAATTACCTGGCAAGAGGCATCATTCTTACAGGGGTTGGGACTGCAAGGTCCTGAGTGAAACAAGGCGGAGAACGTCAAGTGCTGCTGTCATTCGTACCGAAATGATGGCTCGATTGTCTTACCTGTCTCTGTGAGGTTGCATGTGTCCCCAGCAAATCCATCTGCACAGATGCAGATGAAGGGTTCCTCTCCCACTCCCGTCACGCACGTTGCTCCATTATGGCAATTATTCACTTCGCAGTAGTCACCTTGGAAATTTAATCGGAAAAAAAGGGGTTGAAATGAATGATAATTACATTTTGATCAATTTTAACCTCATTTGAAGGGTTTATCTGATGTGCAACTGTAACTGGGCTTTTATTTAGTGACTGATTTTTTTTTTTTACCTTCTTCACACTAAAAGATGCTTGGTTGTTTTGCGAACCCACTCGCTGAGTAGCTATGGATTTTGAGCAGATTGCATGACTTTTACCCAATGTTGGGTAATTATTTTGACCCAGTAGATTAGGAAGGGCAGCCGGTGTAAAACCTGTGCTAAACACGCTGAGGCGACTGTCAGTGGAAAACTGCTTTTTTCTTAGAAAATATTGGCCATCAAGTTAGTATTCTTGGTTTATTTGGTTTTAACCCCTTGTTGGATCAAAATCTTGACCCCAGCACTAGGTTAGCTATTTCACCCAATTTGGGTTACTTTGGACGCAGCAGTTTTACGAGTGCTGCTGTGGTGATAGCGTGTGGCCTCTCGCTGTTTCCGGATTTAAACCATAGCTAATATGAATATTCTCTGCAATTGGCAAAAGAAAATGTAGGACATAAACTGAAAAATGAAATAAATGAGACATGTTGCAAAAAAAAACAAAAAACAAAAACATGACAAGTTATCACTTATTTTTGATCTCTCAAAATGATGAATAATCTATGTATAGGATTACAACATTCAAATGTATGTAACAGGGAAGACAGAAAATTTGGAATATATTTAAAGTGTTGTTTTGGAGTGGAATACAGAGGGGTAGAAAACTAAGTCATACTTCTTGGACGGCTCCCGCAACTCAGGCAGAAAGGCGCAGTGGGAGTGGCAGAGCACAGATTTATGAGTCATAATCTGGGTGTTTGTTTACTCTTATGATGCTATTCAGGGTTGCTATTCACCCCCTCCAGCAGCATTTGGCATCTTTGACATCAACATGTTGTAGGGGTGAATGGGTTTGACATCCATTTGAAAGGTGAATTCGCATAGCATGGAGAGATTGAAAATATGTTGGTACCGTCATTGTTTGTCTTATGTCTGGGCCTCCTTGGAGACACTGTTAAGTATACCAAGAGTTTGCCTGGTTTTGTAAACTACCCTGTGCATTATTTCCCCAAATGTTTTTAACTGCCAGCTCCAGTAACAAGAGCTCAGGCCTTGGACGTGCGGGCTGCAAAAGAAGCGCTTGAGATGCAACGCATGTTCTGACCTAGCCCCTTTTCAAACTGTGGTTTGTGCACCACACAAGTGACAATAAGTTTTCCTATTTCCTATCCCTTGTTAAATTAGTTTCGCGATAGGGAACATCACAACATGGTATCAGATTTTTGTTTCAAAACAGAGCAGAGAGTAGTGGAGACTCTACAACTACGAGCTGTAGAAACAGTTTATCAAGAACTATTTTATTTTTTAATGAACATGGACATTACCATTTTAGTCTGACAACACTGACAACAAAACTTGTCTGTGTGTGGCTGGGATTAAGAGATTGTAGGATTAGCCAGGTGGAAGAGAAGCATGCCGCTCTTGGTCTGCCGGGAATGAGGAGTTATACAACATGACAGTGCACCGGGAGAACGCTGGGGATGCTTGCTGCCAATGACCGACCACGCAGACTGACAGGTGATCTGCGAGTGCCACTAAGTGTGGGATGTACACACGTCATGACAGTAGACGAGCACCAGCCAATGGCACTCTGAACAGCCCAGACATGTTTAGTTACTATTTTAGGCAGACGATGCGTGTACAGGTGCAGGAAGTTGGCAGGACATTTCTAAATTGATCTTAGGTTAGATGAACAGACAGCTGCTTTGTGTTGAATCCAGACAGCAGCACATATGGCGCTATTTTTTTCCCACCTGTACCACTTCATACTGTTTCACCTCAGGGATATTGACTGATACAAATGAAATAATGTTGTAAATAATATATAAATATGACCACAATTGTACATACGTACAGAATGCCTCCAAGTAACTTCAAAAGAAGTCTCATAATTATGTCTCAATTTACAGGAAGAGAGAGAGAGAAAAAAACACCGCCCTGCAACAGTTTTTCTCCAAACACACTCTTTACATGAAATATACTTTGTACAATCGCTAGTATTTTCAGGAAGGTTACAATAACAGTCTTGCAAGTAGCCCAATGACATCTTGTTCACAACTGCAGTGACTCTGGGATTATAAAATACTTATATGTTGTCCTTCAAAAGTGGGAATGCATTTCCCGAGAACAGGTGAAGCTCGTAAATAATTGGTTTAGGAATATCGAAAGAGAATTATGCACGTACAGGACCAACCCCATCATTTCATCATTCAAGTTTCAAACTTTCAAAATCCTACGAGCCAACTTGGACTCAAAGGACAGTGCCATAAAACAACAAAAGGCCAATGAACTGGTTTCATTATTTCACAGAATGAATGTAAAAAAAAGTTGTGTTGCATGTTTCAGATTCCCAAATTCGTGAAGAGTACCGATAAACTAACTTCAATCACTGCAACATTTTGAATTTACAGTCGTCACCAAAGCAGCCCATTACATGGAAAGCGAGTCAAATAAACTTACCTATGACCGGCGACAGGCAAAGAAGAAGCGTAATCGCTGTCAAATTTACTTCGCTTGCTTTTCTGGAAGATGTCATATTTGTTTAGTAACTTTATTCAACCAAGGTAGTTCGGGCTGCGGCAGAAATACTGCTTGTAGCTACATTCAAGTGCCCTGAGAAAAGTAGGAATTGAGTCGCAAGCAGCGAGAGGAGGACCCAGCGGTAAAACCCAATGTGAAATGATGTCATAGAGGGGGTGGAGACCTTTGCTTCCGAACTGAACAGCGATACGGAATTACGGTCGAACTAAAAATAATCATTTATAAAGAATGAACCATTATCACCCAATGTACCTCTTAAAATATATATTTTATAATTAACAATCTGTCCTGCAAAACATGAAATCAAACCGTTTTTGACTGAATTAAATATGGTATTGGTAATACATCTTCATCATTAAAATTCAGTATCATCCCCTTGTTCTGCACCACCTCGAAGGAAATTACCGGCACCTTTGTTTTTATAGATATGCAGTTAAAGCAGAATAAAATGTTTGACAAGATGGGACGCTCGAGTAAGCAATTGTTTGGCAAACTCTGTCGCCCTCAAGTGGCCATTATGCGCAACAACGTCATCTCAACATTGGACCTGATCATACAGGCCGTGTCCACATCCTGGCTGACACTGGGTGAGAAGTGGTTTACAGTGTACAGTCAGAGTGTACAGTGTACACTGTACACTCTGACTGTCGCTAAGAAATGGTGTACATTGTACATACTGACTGGTCACCAGCAAATTATGTTGCAGACAACCATTCACCCTCGTACTCACAGTCACAATAATATAGACCAGTGCTTACCAACATTTTTTAAACTGACAGCTGCCTCCTGGGTTCTCATGTGAAGGTCCACCAGTTTCCTATATATTTCTGAAATTAAATATTTTCTCAAATGTCTTTTTGTTATTTTATTATTAATAATTAATTACATTTACAGTATATATGTGGAAACACATTTCTCACAATAATCAATGATTTTCCAAGATAGGAAACAGATAAATATCAAAACTTGATCATGCATGACTTTAGAAATCATCTGCAAGTGTTTACGTTTTCAAATAATAATTCCCAGAACATTCCCTAGGAAGTCACAATGTCCCAATGATCCCGACTGATGTATTCCTTTGTAGGCTTTACACAATCAGGATTTTGGCACCAATCACCGATCGGCGAGTTAAAAAAACAACATGATAACCGATCAAAATTCAATGTCAATCTGTGGATCCAATCAATTACGCCATTGACCATTGCAAATAATGACACCACAACCGATCACCGATTTTATGGAAAATGCAAAATATCTGCTGATCCCTTCCAGCCGATCAGAAATGTGTAAAATATAGCCCACTGTAATCTACTTCAATCACTAGAAAGAATGGAAATATGTTTTATAAAATCTTAAAGGTCCGAGCAGATAGACTTGGTTATGCTGTGCATGCTGGGATGGAGCACATTATTGATGCGATCGGACAATATTAACGACTCTATGTTAATTCGATAAAATACCATTCGGATAAGGTGCTTCTGACAGACTGCTCTGCACGACGATAAAGATATCAAGATATGAGTCAGTGTTTTGTGACGTCAAATAATAATCAACCAATGAAAGCGCCCGTATGCAAATTACAGAATCTTCTCGGAAGCGGAATAGAGCTGTCAGTGTGGCGGCTGCAACTGTAAAGTAGTCTGTGCGCTTTGTATTGTCTCCACTTCTAATGCAACGGCGTTACACGGCAGACACGTATGACCTAACACTAACCCAACAAACAAATGTACTGTAACTAAGGTTGGGACATTTGGAGGCGGTCAGTGGCAGATTCTTTCCCTCGGCTGTGGTAAGTACGCTATGCTAAAGATGCTCTGCTGCGACGGATAGTCTGGTCTTCCCTCGTTGTACGTATATAACATCATTTAACGTATGAGCCCGGCAATAGTGTAAAGCGTGAATAGCCTACACTAAATTAAATAAAATGTAGGGATTTACTCGATGTCAAACAAAAACTGCAGTGATCCGCGTGGCCCGAATCTTTAAAAAAAAAAAAAGCAACGATTGCTTCTCATTTTCTCGCGCAGTGGAGCCAGCGAAATGCAAATGGTGGGATGTTGATATTTTATCCGAGCACCAGACATATATTAACTGGGATTTTTTTTTTTTTTGCAATCACAAGTGTTTCCTTTTCGCTTTTCCATTATGCAGAGATGTCAAAACTATAAAGCCCAGTGTGTGTGTCTTGTTAGTGAGCGCCGCTGTGCCAGCAAGTCGTGATAAAGAACGCTAGCAAAGGCAACACACAGTAATAGCAGACTCCCTTGTTAAAACACAACGTTTATTTACTGACCAAGTGTCATCCAAAATCAAAGTCATTTCCTCGTGGCAATTCTGCAGACAGCGCTGTCAATGTATTTGTATACGTGGTTCGATGTTTGAATGCGGAAATTGGATGAGTTTATTAATCGTGGGTGGGGATTCAGACGCTCCAACTTGTTCTTCGTCTGGGAAAACAACTGCGTAGCTGTCATCGATTTCATGTATTTGCGAGTCATAATTTGATGTCAATTGCGGTGAAAAATGAAGGTCTCATTTCTGATTGTGATGCAGTCATCTGCAGTATATTGAGCTAAGGCATTCAGACTTCATGTTAATCAAAACTAAGGGGTTATTATCTATTTATTGATATGATTGACGGTTAGAACCATTTACACGATTACATTTTATGTTGGTAACGACCAAGCTTGTTATGTTATGTGTCTTATCTTACTAAACATGTTTTTGTTTTAATTTACTTACGTATTTATTATTTTATTAATCTGTCTTGTTACTTTGCTCTTTAGGACTGATGACATCACTGTGACTTTACCCATCATATTTTCCCAGTTTTGGAAAGAATTCTTTATCGTAGCCACCACAGAAACAAGTGAGTAAACTTTTTTTTTTATGTAGACAGGTGAAAAAATGCAAGTGTTTTCAGTGTCTTGCCATTGGACAATACTTGTTGATCCAAAATGTACATAAAGATCATATCTCACTGAGCTGCGAATAATTATGAGAGTGAGTGTTTTCGAAGGTAAAAAATGTTGCGTTCTCGCCAAAGTTCGTTCATCATCAATACAATGCATTTTTAGTTAATGTTTGTCAAACGTTTGCCAGACATTCACCTGCACATTTGTTGTCGAAATTCCTGTGACCAGAAAAAACACTGAAACTGTCGGCGAACAGCTGGCGACCCTTTGTCGAACATATGCGACCTAACGAAAATGCAGCATTCAAAAACACTTGCATTTGTTTTCAGCTCAGTGAGATGGCTTTAAACCTGGATCTCACTGAGCTGCAAAGGTTTTGGAAGTGTGTTTGCATATAGGAAAAACTGTTTCTTGTCGCCGTCAAATTTTGGACATGTTGAATATATATTTCTTTGCAACAAGCAAATAAACATATGAGAGCATTAAAATTGCTGGCGAACGTCTTTGCGATTGTTTGCGACCTTGAAGGAACCCTGACGAAAAAACAGCATTCACTTTGTGCCCACACACTCGGTGAGCCTTTCAACCCGTATCTCACTAAGCTGCACAACAATACAAAGTTTCAAAAACACAAACCTATCTAGAATGGGTCCGTAATTAGCGTCATTGCTAAAGCCTGTATCTTCCCTTCCATTTACGGTACTGCAAACATTGCGTAAGGCTTTTGCTCAACACTGTGTGAACCCATGCACTGAGTATGAGAGTGACAAATAGTCTGGCTTTTCTGTGCACTGTGCAGTTCCTGTTTTTATGCTAATATCAAAGTCGATATTTTCCCTCATCATTATCATCTCTGATTGCTTCATGAAAATGTATTTCATGATTTTTAACGATAAACCTTTTTGAAAAAACGAAAAACAATTTCTAGAGCAATCATGAGCGCGCATGATTCAGACGTGCACACCATCTCTCCGGAGCTGCCGGCGATGTTTGATGGCATGAAGTTGGCGGCGGTGGCGACGGTCCTCTACGTCATCGTACGCTGCCTAAACCTCAAGAGCACCACTGCTCCCCCAGACCTCACCTATCAAGACACACCCCTCAACCACTTCCTGCTCAAGTCCTGTTCTCAGCTGACCAAAGAGTGAGTTTTCTATCATTGATGTTGTTGCCATGGAAATGGAGATGCTGGCCTGCCAATCGGGACTGTAACGCATGTAGCGCTCTGATAATCCCATCTGTCGTCAATTGTCCTTAATGTGCCACGCACGTCTGTCAGGCTTTGTCGTGGAGCATGATTCAAACCAGACTATATCGTAGAATTCATTGCACATGCACTATAAATGCAGAGAAAAGGCAAAGGGCATTTAAATATGTTGGAAATAGGTGCGTACTCTTGAGGTTGTTGACAAAGCGCTCAACTTCACGCCGGTATTTGTGAAAAGCATTTTTTTTTTTAACCAAATCAGAACTTTTGAGAGCGAACACCCACCTCTAGTTTATTGTTCAAGAGGAAACCTTAAATCGTCAGCGGGACTCTTGAAGAGTTAACTGCAGGGGTCTGCTTATGCAACCAGGTCATCTGGAGCCCTTCGCCTTTCACTGTACTGAATGTTCATCAGACTTAATTTAAGTGAGTAGATAGTTGTCGTTCAACTTCGCCTCATCCATTTTGTGTTTGTATTTTTGAACAAGTCGCATTTGTTACCCCCAATGGCCGTGTTATTTTCTGCAAGGGTCAATGGCACCATGACTGCTTGTGTTCGGCGACGTGCACATAATGTTTGTCCAATCAACAAATAATGTCAAGTGCGCCTTGATGCCATGTGTTCGTTTAGCTGTTCGTGATATGAAGCTTGTTTTGTTACGGGAGTCACAAGGCCACTATACACGAATGTCTGTCTACTAATACCCATTATAACATTGCGATAATCCACCTCTTGTATTGGATTAAAGCTGCTGTGCCCCTTCCAGAAACGTGCTGTGAAGCTCCACTTCTGCTTAGAACAAAGGGCGGAGGTGCTCACATTACCACATTGAAGTCGCTGCCTGTGCTCTTATGTAACACTTATTTTCAAGGTGCAGTAAATGTTGAAGCCAGAGATGAGAAAACACAGGGACAAGGTTAAAGGGCTTGTGTAATGTGTGACGTCACTCTGAACTGTATGCACGGAAACGTGTCTTGAAGCTAGGCAGAACATGTAATCGCTGTGTTATGTGTGTTTAATGGCCTTCGCTGTAATCTCAGAAAACATGGCTAATATGTCACTTGTATCGTATTGTGCTGGTCATTACGTTTCCACCTAAAACCCGAAACAGCCAACAAGATTTGTGTCAACTTGTGTGGTAATATGATGGTTACAGTCGGCTTTTTGTGATATCGAACAGCGGTAACATTATCGTAGTGATATTGCAGCAGTCTCGGCAGCATATGGCGTCACTCAAGATTTCAGGTTGTCAAAGGTGTCAAAAGTGAAATGAAATGCAAGCACGCCCTTTGAGGAATTTGCAACAACGAGCTGTGTCAACACTGTCAAATAGTGATGACGCTTCACTTGCTGTTGTGTAATCTTTCGAGGGCCGCGCCAAAAAGGTTACTGTATGGCCTTGTATGCAAATGATAATAATAATAATAATAATAATACATTTTATTTATAAGCGCCTTTCAAGACACCCAAGGACACTTTACAATAACAAAAAACACAAAACAATACGGGTTGAGCAGCGGCAGCCAAAACGTGCCAGCGTTCACTCAACCCGGAAGTCAGAAAGGTGAACCCAAAGGTTTGCGTTTCATAAACCGGCAATGCAAATCAGTGTTCTTTATATGTACTGTTACTTCTACTCCAACTCAGCCTTATGCGCTTCCCTAGAATGGTTCAAAACTCATTTCTGATTTGAAAGGAACCGGTTGATACGATACGAAAACCTTTATTAGTCTCGCAATGGAGAAATTCCCAATTCACAGCAGCAAGGTTATGAAAGGAAGAAGCAGAACAACAAAATATAGGAGCTGCTGGAAAGGCAGCCACTCTCGCGGTGCCATTTTGAAGTCAAAATAACACAACACAACATGATGAAATGTTTGCTACGCAGGTACATTCCGCCATTACTGTGGGGCAAGAGCGGTCACCTCCAGACCGCCCTATATGGGAAACTCGGTCGGGTGAGCGCACCTCACCCAAGTGGGATCAGGAAGTACTTGCCCATGCCGGATGGAGCCACTGCGACCTTTGACCTCTTCGAACCAGTGGGGGACCATCGAACAGGAGGTGATGCAACACACAGCTATGCAGATGAAAAGCACATGGGCAAAATGGCTTCATGAGATATTTTATGACTATTTGTGTAGGTTTCGATATAGAAAGGGAACCCATGCTTTTATCCCCCAATTTTAAAATTTAAGACCATACTTTAATTCATTCAGGGATATTGCCCAAAACGTTTTTTTTTTTTCCATTGCCCAATTTTTTCCAGTCCGAAATGTTTTCCTTCCAAATTAAGGCTGCTGATGGTAGCATTATGCTGCGCGGTTGCATTTCTTCAGCTGGAACTGTGTCTTTTGTCAAGTCAACGATCCCACTTGCACTTACAGTGCCATATTTGTCCCATATCCCTCCTGCTGTCTGGCCGAAAGCCTGGGGAGTCAAGTTCAGCATTCGCTTCAATGATATCTGGCGCCATCTAGCGTCGTGAATGGGTATAATGTCTAGACCCCGAATATAAGACAACCCCCATTTTTTCAGTCTTATTTCAATGGAAAAGACACCGTCTTATATTCGGGCCAATACGGTATTTTTAGATTAAAAAATGTTTGTTTTCCTGAAGTAGGTTCACTTTTTTTCTGTTACTTGAGAGTAAAATCCTTCGGACCATCACCTTGACTCGTTTTTATTTGGTGTAAAGCAGTACATTATCCATAATCTCTTACTGATGAAATACCTCGGCTTGTTTGACCAGATGACATCACCATGGTGATATGCCCTGGTATCGGTAACCACAGCGAGAAGCATTACATCCGAACCTTTGTGGATTACGCCCAGAAGGACGGCTACCGCTGTGCTGTGCTGAACCACCTCGGAGCGCTACCCAACATCGAGCTCACGTCGCCGCGCATGTTTACTTACGGTAACTCATCAAGTGTTTATCTCGAGGCAGACAAATGCATTTTGTGGTGTATTGATCTGTAACTCAGTCAACCGATCCTCACAGGGTGCACGTGGGAGTTTGCCGCCATGGTTGGGTACATCAAGCGGGCGTATGCTCAGACCCAGTTGATAGTGGTGGGCTTCAGTCTGGGTGGAAACATAGTCTGCAAGTTTCTGGGGGAAAACATGTCCAACCAGGAGCGAGTGCTGTGCTGTGTCAGCGTCTGTCAAGGTTACAGTGCTCTCAGGTGGGTGGATGTCTCATCGCTTAATCTCAATCATTGTATGATAACACATTCGTCTCATTTGTCGTTGGCTGCTATCTACCTGGTGTACGTAAGGCCTTCCATTTTTTTCTTTCTGCATTTCTTATCATTTGCTGCAACCGCCGCATAGATGTTGGAAAGTAGAAGTGTTGACGTGCGCGGCGCTGTAACCTAAACTGGCAATCTGACCTGTTCATAAACACTTTTGATCGCGACACGCTGGTGAGATATTACGAGGGACAGCTGCTGTCGAACCTCCATGCATGTGCCAGCAACCCCTAGCAAACGGGAAAGAACCCAAGTTCAGATATAAGCAGCACGTTCTTTCCTTGTGTGAAGCAACATTCACGACTCTTTTTTTTTTTCCCCCCTCGGAAGTTGAAGTTATTGCCTCTGTTCCCAAATCATTTGGATTTAATTCTTAGTTTTGGGGCGTCAACGTCTTGGCCAATTTGCTGTTTGTTATTGCCTGATGCTGTCTTTCCTCTTTGTCGGCATGACTCTTTGTCCAGGGGATTACGTCTGACATGGCGTCGTTAGGAATGCTGAGTAGCACGGTGAGCACTAAGCTGACTTCCTGCCTGTTTGTCTCTCAGGGCCCAGGAAACATTCCTGCAGTGGGATCAGTTCAGGCGCTTCTATAATTTTCTCATGGCTGACAACATGAAGAAAATAATCCTCTCACACAGGTAACGCCTCTGCACCGAAGCTTCGCGGCTTTCACTGTGATACCTTAAGGATGGTTTAATTTGGACAAGAAAAATGATAATAAACCATCAGGCACAAGTAGTTTATTATGTTTTTCTTCTCTCTCTTTGTATTTATTCTTGTATGTCCTTATATAGTCATCGGATTTCAAATGCACCATTTTTACTCTTTTTCTTTGCTACCGAACGTTTTACTAGGAATAGATGTTTATTGCTCAAAAAGTTACAAAACGCTAACTGTTGTGCATTCACGTGCTCCCTCTCCTTTTTTTGCACACTGCAGGCACAGCCTATTTGTGGGGAACTCTGTTAAAATGATAGCCGGCGACCTTGGTCGGCTATACACAGCAACGTCTCTCATGCAGATCGATGACAACATCATGAGGTACATGAGAGAATGAAATGGTACAAATGACGTATGACGTGGATATCATTATTATCATACATCATGATATAATATGACAATACAAACAAATTTCCTGCATTGTACGATAGGGACACAATTGTATTTCCTTATTACAATATTCACCCCGATAAAGTATTTTTTTCCCTTTCAATTAAATGACATTTTTTTTCTCCATTAAAACACATTTCATGTAGAACAATAATTATATGAATGAATGAAATCACAAGTATGCAGTGGGGAAAAAATGCTATTCAGAATATCTGGTTTTCAAGGAATATATTGTTTACATTGTAATACATTCCAATAGAATGCCGTTTACATCCATGCCCCTCACGCGGCGCCGTAAACAAGTACAGTACTCGCAGGTGATGGAAACCTTCGCTCATTGTTCAGTAGTCGTGTGACTGCTGGATTGAGCATGAATAGAATTGTGTTGCTGCCGGGATTCGCACATCGTATTACGAACGTCCTAAACTGCTTCTTTGCCGTTCTCCTCTTTTTCACCTAAAAAAAATCTTCAAATGAATCAGTTGTCTTTCTCATGTCTTTCAACAGGAAATTCCACGGCCACAGCTCTCTCAAAGAGTATTATGAGAAAGAAAGCTGTGTACATTACATTCACAATGTAAGGCAACTGGGTATAATGTCACACAAATTCATAGTTTCTGTGGTGTTTGTCTGATAGACTGTCATTGTAATTTTGTAGGTAAATGTACCACTGCTGCTTGTGAACGCTGCAGATGATCCTCTGGTTCACGATTCTCTGCTCAAAATCCCCCGCACATTAGCAGGTAAGCAATCATTTTTCATGACAACCTCCTCAGTGACACAGCAACATGTTTAAACTCCGCTTCCAAAGATTATAATTGGTTTGCTTTCGATCAGTGTTTATTTCAAATCCAAAACCTCAATCGAGCAAAGATGCTATTGCTGGCAGACCAAATCTCAGAATTGTGTTTTTTGTGGCCTAAGTACTTCAATTTGAAGTTTTCACATGCTTCTTGTTAAGCATCTTGATGAGCTCTCAGGAAGAATGTTGTCAAGCTAGACAACTTGACTAAGTTCTGATAGACTACTTATATCAGCGCTATTTGAGACTAGTAAGAAAAATCTGAAAGTGGAACCTGAACTGCCAATTCCATGTAAATGCCTCTATTCAATTTCTCTTGGCATAACATTTTAAGCGACATATCCGGTATGCCTGTGTTCACAGAACACAACCTGCATGAAAACAACTCAGTAAGTGTCAACACTAGGCAGTGACAACACAATAGGAAAAAAGCAATTCATAAACAACACAAATATGGAAATGTTGATCCGAGGTCCCTGTTGTTTTTTATTTTTTAATTTTTTTCCCTTTGCGCCGCTGTAATTCATGTCCATGTCATTTCAAATCATAATAATTCTGCCACCTGACAGCAAAAAAAAAAAAAAAAAACCGGTGTCACTTGACCCATGCAGTGTCATCCAGCCTGTGACACTTGGGCTACTGCCCTATTTCCAAACCCAGAGGCTATTTGGGAAAAGAAAAGCCCCACATATGTGAGGCTTCCCTTGTGAGCATGCGTGGACCGTAACATGACTTTCGGTCATGTGTCTTTTAAGAAACACAGTTGTTGGTTTTAGAATGCCATACAGTCATACCAGGAAAGGGCATGACAGAGCTCCACGGTACATGCCGCTCCTCTTATGCTCCAAACGGCAACACAGAATACCCCCATACAACCTCTATACCTATTTTTATTATTTTAGTGCTAATTTGAGCTTGCCTTCTAACCATCATTCTTTGAATGGTGAAAAAAAACAGCATTTGTAGGGTGCGGATAAGCACTTAAGGCAGCTTCCATGCGTGGTGCACGCAGTTGAAAGCCCTGTGGGATCTTAATCACGACTGAACTGAATCAGTTCCTCCCACTAACCCAGATAAGGGACAAAATGAAGAGATCGGGGCCAATCCTTTATAGCTGACCACGCCGCCCCGCTTGGGAACAGCTGCAGCCCTCTGTGCAAGTTCACGTGGCCTTTGGATAAAGATGAATGATTTATCGGCTTCAGGGAGGTGTCCTAGTTTTTGCACGTTATCTGTTTTATTAAATCAGATCGAGTGCCTATGTCCATTTTAATCCACAATCACTTGGTGGTGGCTTGATACAACGGGGTGTTGTTTCATTCTAGTAGCACTGCAGGAAACTCATGTAGCTCTCCGATGTTTCACTGGTGATGACGTTATTGTGAATGCTGCCACAAGACTATTTTATACTATTAGATTGTGGTTCTCACATATACCATGTTTGCTATTTGAACGCTTCTTTCAGCACCCGTCTTCTCTACTTGAACTGGTGTGTGCACAAGCTTTACATTTGTGTTCACCAAACTTATAGTGTACTCATTTAGACAGTTGACCGCAGCTTTTTACCCCCCCCCCCCCCCCCATTCCACACACACATTAACACTTTCGCTCTCTCATTCATACAATAAAATGCAGTGCAGTGAATGATATACGTTGTAATTTTTTGACATAAATTACCATCATTTTCAGACAGCGACCCCCACACCCCCCCCCCAAAAAAAAGCAAAGAACAAAATTGTAGAATGTAAAGCCGCGATCATGCAAACAAGTGGGTGGAGGTGGAGTAGACTTTGAAAGCTGTCACTCCAGAAAATCATACACTTCAACAGTCAGGCGAGAGTGCACAAAGCAAGGCCCATAAAGGCCTGATGGCTTAAAAATAATGTGTGACACTCTCAACCTCAAGTCCTCACGTCCCAAATGCGATAAAAAAGCCAACAGAGCCATTCCACCATGTTGGAATGGGGGGAGCAACTCCTTTCCTTCATTTTCATCTCAGGCAGTAGTTGCATTTCATTACTTATTTATTTGAATTGTGTTCCTTCTCCTCCTGGGCAATCGGCCCCCGTCAGGGATTTGCCCCCCCCTCTCGGGTCCCACACCCGGTACGACTCTCGCTGGTGCCTCACGAGGTTCAACCCCAGTGCGGGCCCCGGAAGGACTCTCGCCTGATTATTGTTTAAGGAAGGTTGTGGGGCGGCTACTCCCACTCCCCTCCTTTCTGGCGGGGCGAGCACCTTCCAGTAAGACCCCACCTCCTTCCCCGCCGGCTGGTGGGCATTTCGCTACGCCAGGGGCCCAAGAGCCCCGGTGCTCCCCCCTCGCGCCACTCAGAGTCATCCCGCCACGCGAGGTGAATTGTGTTGGATATATTTGAACACCTCCTTCATCATCATCATGGACGCGCATCCGGTACATGAACGTTTTTCACCGCATTTAACCTGTCACAGTTTTGGTGACAGAAAGCACACTCAATTAGTGACTCCTCGTGTAGGCGATGTAGAAAATGGATGAAGAGAGTCGTGGACAGCTTTCTAGCACCAGGTTGCTATTTGGGTGCCTGATGTCCTGGTCCTTGACCTTTGGTTGCCAATTCTTGGGCAGCTGTCCCAGCTTGGCTCACTGTAATTCCGTCAAATTCCATTTCGTGCTCAACTCCTCTTTTAGCTTCGTCTATTCTTGTCAGACACATCGACGCCAACATCTGCATCTTTGCTTACGGTAGTTCAAAATTGAAGCCAAGGTTGTTCATTGGAATATTGATTGTGAAATTGCATAATGATGTATCAATGACGACAGGGGTTCCCCCGTTTACAGTCCCGACATTCGAGGTTACGAATGGCCCAGCATCAACTAGTTTTCATAGCATCGTAAGAATACACTACGTCAGGGGTCACCAATGTGGGGCCCCCAAGTTTCACATGAGTAGCCTGCGGCAGAAATCATTCGTATGGTTGGCGTCTTCACATAAACAGATATAATTATTTCTTAAGAATAACGTTCAATACTAACATTAACAAAGGTACATTGAGTCTCATCTCACTTGTGAAGAAGGACATTGCTTTACTGCCGTACATTTGAGTCTTCCATTTTGGTGGCCTGCAGGTGTTTCTTTTGAAGCAAAGATTTACCGTAACTCTGATTCTAGTACCGCATTAGCGTAGGTTCATGATGCGGAACACCGTGTTCCGACTCTGTCACAATTTAGCGTCATTCCGCTGCCGTAGCAGTGTAGCTGTTGCAAACCAAGGACCCCTGAACTGTCATCTGGCTAATTTGACAACCAGGCAAATGTACAGTACTGACAAGTCTGAGACCAGTTTGGGCCTTTTGAAAACAGCTAAATCGTTTTTAGTTGCTGTGTCCATTGACTGACTGTGATGCTTTTTCACTGTTTTATTATACTGTAACGTAAGTCTGCGTGGTTGTGCGGCAAACTGATAATCGAACCGATGAGTCATGCTTTTATCTGTACAAACCAGTATCGGTATCCTATTGTGGGCAACTCCTCCGTCCACGTGTTCAGAGTCCAGAGGTCTAATGGCTCTCTGCTTTGTCTCACTCCGTAGAGAAGAAGCCCAACGTCATCTTCGCCTTGACGCTACACGGCGGCCACCTGGGCTTCTTCAAGGGCGCCGTGCTCTTCCCCAAACCCCTCACCTGGATGGACAAAGTGATTGTGAGCTACGCCAACGCCATCTGCCAGTGGCAGAAGCAGAAACCGCCGTGCCAAAGCGACCACCTGAGCGAGAGTACCTGCACCAAGAAAAAAGCCTAAAGCCTTTGGCTCCGTCTTTTTTCTCACTCCCTGATGGTAAACCACACAAGACTCCACTGTCCCGTCACTCAGGAGACATGTGGAAGTGCTCCCTCTCTCCTTCTGCCTTCCTCTTTGGTACTGCGCCCGCCACGTGTCCCCATGCCTTCAGCGCAGTCACAGGAACAACCGTCTGCTTCTGTGAAGTTCAGAGCAGGAACACATGACTTTTTTGACGTGTGCTCACCGGTGACCTTTGTCAATGAAGGCAGTGACCAAATATGAGAAGATGCGGCCCGTAAAAATGAGGCCATCAGAGTAGTTTAGTGCTGTGCTCGGTGCCCGTTACCGATCACTGCTTATCGCCACCATTATAGCCTCCATGCAGCGTCCTTTTACTATCCATTCCATCCTTAACCATTGTGACCGCGTCGGGTTGGAAAGGTAAAAACTGGGGTCAGTGTGTCACATCATGCTTGAGAGGCCCGATCTAAGTCATTGAAAATTAGCTCTTAAAACACAATGTAACGTCTTGATAGGACTTCTTTTTGCGCCAACTAAAATCAACCAAAGGACTCCCCGGCACTTACTGTATGCATGACACCTTAAAAAGAAGAAAGCATATTTGCTTGGGAGCAGGGATCGCCCCAAATGGGATCAATGCACATGGCCACCGTCACAATCTCTGCTTCTTTGCACTTTATAGCTTCACCCATCCCATGTATTATTATTTTTGAAAATACTCTCCGCTAGTGAGACGGCAACGTCGCTAATGTGTGAGGTAATTCCGCGTGTTGTCTCTCGTTGGCGACCTATTTCTGTTCCGTTCGCCTTTGACCAGCTGCAGCATCAGTCGAGAGGTGAGACGCTCACCTCACTGCCAGTGCTCACAAGCCAAAGCCAAGCCCTCATTCCCGGGAAGGTCGAAGGGACGGTTTTGCAATGGCAAGCACACTTACTAGCTTGGTTAAAACGATCTCAGCTGTGAGGTACGACGAGTTGAAGGGCCGAGTTACGAAACGATAAACCAAATGTTTGTTTTTGTGAACTGTTTGAACAGTACTGGTGATTGTAATGGGTTGTTCATATATTATGTTCAAATATTTGGTCTTCAGTGCTGGAGTGCGTCTACTTGAACAAAAACGAAATGCAGTCAATTGCTCGAATGCAACTTCAGACTTCAATTCTTTGAGCTCTAACTGCAGAGATGAAAATGTTGACTCGAAGGCAACGTAACACGGTCAATCTTTTCCTCTAAAAATTGGGACAGTGACAGATGAATTTA
The DNA here is from genome assembly GCF_054856545.1 of Hippocampus guttulatus. NCBI lineage: Eukaryota > Metazoa > Chordata > Actinopteri > Syngnathiformes > Syngnathidae > Hippocampus > Hippocampus guttulatus. The sequence continues at coordinate 7,450,493 of NC_141263.1, forward strand.
CTTCAAAATGATGATGCACTGCAAACAAAGCCGTAACAACAGTGTACCTTGAAAGTTTCTCATATGAAACTTGATTTCGATCTAACCTAAGTCATTTTGTTTTTGTTCCAATGTTTGGGTGGGGGTGGGTACACGGGTACACAATAGAACACACAATTTACACAATGGCTATTCACTGAAATGAGGGATATGATGTCTACCAAGTACATGCCTGTTTATTCGTACAGGGCTGTTGCTGGTGTCCAGCATCTTCAACAACAAGCTTGACTACTTTTTTTTATTTTACCCCAAATTCAATTTCTCAGTCAGGCAAAAATGATCCCACTGTTGCGTCCCTCCCACATTCCTCTTTCTCTTCTTTGCAGTTCTTTTTCATTCACATGTGACCGTTGTACAATATGGTACAAAGTGGTGCTGTCTTATTTGGTAGTAAGGTGAAAAACAATCAATATAAAAAATAACTGTTTTTTTTTTTTTGCCATAATAGAATATAATAAGAATAGATAATACAAAAATCCCTGCTACCACCTACTGTCAGATACCAATCATCATCTCACCCAGCGTGACGCCATTGCTTGATTTGTTTCCAGTTCAGCCTTCATGAATGAGAATTTGTTTTTGTTTTGCCTCCTCCAACTTAACAAATATTCATTTTTTGTGTGAATACTTCTCCAACTATCTGTTGGTCTTTGTATGCTGGTGATGGAGAAATACATACTTTGCCATTTTGTCACATCTGTCAAGAAACCAAAATGATCGACCTTAACAAATGAAAGAGTAAATATTTGAAAATGCATTTATTTTGAAATATTTAAGAGCCCAGGATTGGAGCTAAAATAAAGGGACTGAAGGCAATAAGCAATCAGAAGAGATTCATGAAAATCTGTGTAAATATGACACCATGATGGGGGACTTTTAATGTTGTGTATTATAGTTGTAAAAGAAAATGTAGTCATATGTGCCCAGGCCATCGAAAATCAGTGTTTCCTTTATAGCATTTTGGCCTCATACTTTTTTTTAGGGCAAATGAATCATTCAAGACTGGAATCCAAAAACACTCAGCTTGGATAGAGTCACCGTTTTTTTTAGTATGTGTATGAGAGCTCACCGTCACAATAAGCCACAGTAAATATGCAGCTTTAATGTTCTTTTTGTTGTTGTTGTTGTTCATGCTGAAATACCATAAAGGGACGTGAAAATGACAAGAAAGCTGTACACATTCTTTTCTCATTTTGGACACTGGATCATTTTTTATTTCCTTGTTTTCTTTTTCAAGAATCATTATATAAGGAATTGTGGTTCAAATAAATTTTGTCCAACAAAAACACTTTTGCTGGTGTTTTTTTTTCTTACCCCAAAACCTTCAGAAACTGCAAGACTGTCATGATTCTGACATCAACAATGTGTTTGCAATTTCCTGTCACATTATATTACAACCAGAAAACTTTTTTTTAATGAATATACTTATAAATCCACTGCAAATGACAAAAGACATTTGTAGTGCTCCGGGCAATGAATTGTTGCTACAGTATTAAATTATCTGAAGAGTAACAAAGTCACGGGGACAGAATATATCGTTTAATACCACACAGGTTTACTTGTAACCACTTTATAACCCTTCTCATGTACTCTTAGGGTTTCCTGCATTAGAACCACTTCATTTTCTCTTAGCATTCATCTGGCGAGTTGTAGGCACATATTCTTCAAGTTGGAAAGGCAAACAGCTAACTCAACTCCTCTGTTTGAACAGTAAAAAGAAACATCAGCTGCACATCCCAAACAACTCTTTCTGCAATATCTAAACATCAATATCAATTATCACAGTAAACCACCTTCTGCTAACTCTAAATACTTTTCTGTTCAGCGCTGCCTTACGGATTAAAAAAAAGAAAAGATATTTGTGCTATAGCTTCAAATCAGAGTGCCTATTTGATCATCATCTGCGATGAAGGCCGTCCTGGTTCAGAGAGCCGTGTCCTCTGAGCCGAAAAGCCTGTTGGCGATAGCCTGGCAGTCTGCCACACAAGCTTTCCCATCAAAATCTACAGGAAGAATGTCGGCATCAAATTCTTTCAAGTAGTTGTCCAGCTCGTCCCCGTGAACAAAAACCTGAGGTGAAAGGTATTCATCAGACGAGAAGCCATGTGCAAAAGAAGTGCGTGAGCCCCGCCCCTCTGTCCATACCCTCTCCAGCAACTTGCTCTTCATGAAAGGCTTGACCACATTGTACGTAGTGGTGAAGTACCATGGCTGGTGGGTTACGTGGACCGCCTTGAAACGGGCGGGGAACGAATCCTGCATGGCGAACAAAACCGCAGTCGAAAACTGCTCACTGTTGAGTTGATCGATGGCCTATTTCTCGACTGACCTGCAGCATGTCCACCATCTTCTTGAGCTCAGCCGGCTTAATCCCGGAGGCGTGCTGCATGGTAAAGCCCTTGAAATTCTCAATCAGGACGAAGCCATTGATCTGGGTCTCTTCATTCTCAAGCAACTTCTCCAGGATCACACAGTACGCTCTTAGAATCTGACACACACACGCACACACGCACACACATACACAGTGGAGCGGTGGCATTAACGAGACCACTACCAGACAAACACTTAATGCCGGTCAGTAACGTGTAGATGGATTTAGTATTTCTAAATGATATTTCAAGCCTATCAACATTTTTTTGTTGTTGATTGTTTTTCTTTTTTTTCTTTTTTTTTTGCAACCTCATCAAAGGTGATCTCGTCCAGGTCCCAGTTCTCAATGTTGAAGAGCAGCACGACACGGCCGTATTTGTCCCTGCTGGGCAGAACCACGGGGTAGCCCGACTCAATGGTGCTGCGGACCATCTCGGGCGTCAGGTTCTCAAACAACTCAGGGTACTCCTTCCTGAAGCGCACGTAACCTACAAACAGCCACGACAATGCAAGATATTCATGGCGGGTCTATGCGTGTATGAGGAGATGCATCACACACAATGACACTACTGTTTCATCATAGCATGTGCACTGTTGCCCTTTTCATACCCCAAAGACCCCAATTAAGGCGCGCGCATGAGTGTGCATGTGTTTGTTTTTCACTCACAACTCGCCGTTAACCCCTCAGAGAAAGTTCACATTTGCACACCAGCTTTCCCTCATTAAACATGTTAGCGAAATGGAACTTTTGTCTACTTTTATCTTTATGTGGCTTTATGCGCGCCTTGGGTTCTTATCATGCTCAAAAGGGGAAATTCTTGGGGTTTGGAAAACAATGCTTTCACTAAACTTAAACGAGCTTTTGTTTTGAAGAAAAGTCAAGTCAGTTGTTCCTTCCTTGTATATAAAAGCAATTCTCACTCAACATACTCATATGGAGCAGGCCTCAAATAAGGTTATAAAGTTAATTCAAACTAATGAAAGAACTACAACTGAGATTGAAAAAACATTTTTGTGAACAAAATAAAATAAGCTTTTAAAAGTTAGTAACTGTCATTGACAATTATACCGTTGCAGTTTTTTTTTTCCAACACTCGGCCGATGTTACTCCACTTTAAATTTCAAACTTGGAAACTACTTTACGGCTGCACACCCACCAGTAGATGGCGTTGATGACTTATTGTAGATATGACAGCAGCACAGTTTGTGAGTTCACTCGGAGTCCAATGAGTGTTTTGTGCAACCTAACTTTTTCGACTGCTGATTGCGAAAGGCAGATTAAAACCTTTTTATTTCGCAATGAATAAAAAGAGTCTATTTTTTCATTTGGCAGTTTGGTGTTTGGGAGTGGATGAAAAACACCAACTCACTGAAACGTTATAAAACTAACTTAAAACTATGATTAGAGCGAAAATATCCTTTATTTTATCAATTAATTTCATACATGAGATTTTGGGGTTTGTTTTAAATGCATTTATATTTCGGTACTACTATACGGCCATACAGAAGAAGGAAGCTCAACAGTCGTTTGCGAATCGTAAATACTTTACTTTATTTCCCAAGAGTGGCCTTTTTTATCGTCTTGCACTCCACACATACTCCCTGTTGTGAAAGCACTATAAAAATAAAGAATAGTTGAGTTTAGTTGTGATATTTTTTTAAATGAACAAATTAAGCTAATACTAAAACAAATATAAACCAAACTAATATAACAACCTGACAAACCTGCTCTGAAACCTAATTTAAACTAATTGAATATAAAGGGCAAACGTCAAATTGAAATCAAAACTAACTACCGGTATAATGCAAAATCCTAATCTAGAACCGCGTTTCTCATGTGGGAAGAAATCAACTGAACCCCACATGATCAAGCACGAGTAAACAAGAGGAGAGGCTTGAGATTTTTTTTTTTCTGCTGTCCACTCCAGGCTCTATCCCGCGTGAATAGAACGAGGTTACTGAATTAACAATAGTAATGCTTGGGCAAATAACGGTGATTGCGTTTTTACTAATACTAGATAGACTCTTACTGCTATGTCGTAGCCCAGACATACAAAGAACACAGTGATCTCATTCACATTCGGGGTTCACCGTTAACAAATTCACCAATTTCTTGCGTTTGGACTTCCACGTGTATCCATTCTATAGCTCACATCAACCAGTCAATCAATCAACAGCCTCAAACTGAGCAGCAGTACAACCAGTGTAACTCATGGCGCTCTGCTGTGCAGTTCCCACCGGTACACGGTGAGTTCCCAAGTAAAATATACTTGCTGTCCCAGTTGGAGACAAAGGAGGTCTTTGTCAGGGCCTCATCAGAGCCTCCAATTAACAACCACATGGCTCCCTTTCTCTGTGATGGACAGTATTCATGCTAAAGCGGAGCACAAAAGAGGCCTCCCTCGCAATTACTGAAGCTATCAGTAAATATCAACGGAATGTGAACAAATGCTAAAATCAACGATAAGGCGAAAGATGGTTACCCTTCATGAGTTCATGCGTCCTAACAACATCAAACTTGCGGGCTCGCAGGAAGCGCAGGAGCAGAGTGTCGGGCTTGTCCCCGAAACGTTCCAGCACCAGTTTGGCCAAGTCATCTCCCTCGGCCGCCCTCTCCTTCATCATGACCCGCAGATCCTTGAGGGAAAACATCCGCCTCTCCTCAGTCTCGTTCAGCTCATCTTTAGCCTGAAAAGTGGTCGTATCGTATTTAGAGTTGCGCAGTCGACGTCAGCCTGCCCCGTGCAAAGCCGTCATACCTTTTGTGCGGTGTGGCCTGGCATTTTGTGACATGGCCCAAACACGGGCCCATGATCCTTCACTGTCAGATGCTCCAGCTTGGATCTCATGGCCTGCTCGTCCTCTGACACCACACGGAAAGATCCAGTCTGCGTAACAGACCGAACAGCGATGTTGATGAATAATAGCTTCTTATACTTCATGAGACTCAAATTTACTTTGACTTGAAAAAGTCTTGCCAGTTTACATTTGAAAATCTGCAATTTAAGAATAATGTGATGCTAGTTTTGCTTTGGAAAGAAAAGTTAGATTTTCTTTTTTAATCCATGAAGTAGTCATCTTTATATTTTACAATTATTATATATACAATACAATACTTTTTTCAGGTTCAAACGCTTTAAAAAAACTAAAATACTGATGTATTTTTCTTACAAACAACTGACTTTTTTTTTTTTTTTTTTTAGAAATACTGTATAGAACGTTCAAGCCTATCAACGTCATGGAGAAAATTTGGCAAGATGTACAGCGATGAGGCACGGAGACTGTTGACATTCGACGACAGCCCCTTAACCAATCAGGATGCAGAACACAATGCACTGTAAAAAACAAACAAACCAAAAAAACTGCATGAAAAAAAAATCTGTGAAAGAGCGAATCCGTGAAAGATGAATAGTGTTATTGTGAGGGATTACTCTATATATAAATTGGGAGAGAGAAAGATTAACCAAGTCATAACTCGACTAAATTTTCTTGCAATTTAGTCAAAACTCGACATGACTTGCTTGATTTTTGCCACACTCGCTTCGGACTTGCTTGAAACCTGAAGGTCAAGACTTGACACATACTTGTGAATTGCACAGTCAAGTCAGAAATACAATCATATGTTCTCTTACCACTGGTCTTAACATGGCATTCTGATTATTAATATTGCGTTTGTGGAATATGAGTCAAGCTGAAAAATCCACCCATTTTTAGCCATGTCCACTGAAAATGACATCACAGTTGCTTGGGGCTGAGGGAACAAACAATCACGGCTCACCTGTTTTCTGGGTTTGATGTGATTGCTTGTTAGCCGAGGCCTCAGTGACTGTGATGTCATTTTCAGTTGACACCAAATAGCAGTATAAGGGCCCCTGAGATGAATGAAAACGGGGATTTGTATTGCTTCATTCATATTCCACAAATACAATATTCGTCATCAGAATGCTATGTTTAGACTATTAGCAGTGTATACAACATATTATTGTGTAGAAAAAGGTTGACTTGACTTTCCCCTTGAAGTGTCAGGCATGCTTGTGAGCTGGCGGGCACCCCAAGCGACGCACACCACCGAATGACTCGTTAAGCTGCTTCACATGATTACAGAAAAAAGACCTGTAAAGCCACGTCTTAAAAAAAAAAGTGCTCACGGGTCCATCCCAGAGCAAGCATCTACTGACACAATAACAGAAAGTTAAACATCTCACAGTAATTCATTTCACTTACAGCGGCCATGTTTGCTTGCAGTATCTCACGACAGCGTCACTGTGGAGAAAGATGACAGGCGTTTTAGCTACCTTCTGTTGAAGTTTCACATACTGATGAAGAAATCATTCTATCTGGAAATATTATTGATGATTTATTTCTTCATCTCGGAGGAGCGTACTAAGATCTAGTAGCTAGCGAGAAATGTCCATCTTACCTTTAGCAGGTGGAGAACGATGAGTATTGGGGACTGTGGAGGAGGAAGAGAAGACCACGGGAGGAAAGGGGGCTAGAAGGGGAGGATGCATCACTCACTTGGCACAAACCAACTGGCTCATTTGCATAATGCAAATTGAAGGTGGAGCTTAGGGTGGCAAGGGTCACTCAATGGGAGAGACAAAAAAAAGAACATATACAGTACCAGCCACATTTTTTGAGAAGGACTGGTTTAAGCTGCCTAGTACATTTCCATAAGTAGCAATGAAAACTTGACAACAAATTAAATAAAATTCGACTCATATCAATGAATCATATCAATCACAACAATGGCTGTAAGTACGAGTGGAATATTTTCGTTTTTGTATTTGTTAGATAAGTTGCTTGTGTACGGCTACCAAAAGCCTCTAATTCACTTTTTCAAAAGAATTCTCCAGAAAATGGATGGATTGACTTTAGCGAAGAGTAAATTGAGTTTGAATAGGCTTTCTGAAAAAGTATTTGGGTTTCATACAGCTTTCCTGTGTTATATTTGAGTTTCTCCTTCGAAGTGAACTATTGAAATGAATGAACTTTTAAGCGATATGAAAATGTATTACGCCACCTCCACAGCATATACTCTACAATCACTCACATTTACACTTTTCATTTACACTTCATCTGACATGAGGTTGAACAACATTGTGGAACAGCACATGAAATGTGAAGTTTGATCTCCTAGTTGTATAATTGTGGAAGTGTCATACGAGAGAACTGACCACACTCGACTTTATATTGCACCTTCCGCATTCCTTTGGAGGCGACCACTTGTTTTGTTTTGTTTTGTTTTTCCCATCACATATGAGTCATGACCGACCAACTGTGGCTATTTTAGTATTTAATAATTGATCACAACAATTAATTTCAAAACAAAGAGCACTCAGAGTATAAAACAAAGGTCGGTGTGTGTGAGTGCTCGTTATAAGCTTTGGTTTTGTCTTGTCTATCTTTCAGCAGAAAATATTCTGATTTAATTACAAACGGAAAATGATACATCAGTCCACTAATTTTATACACTTGAAAGCTTTCTGACATGCTGAGATGTGAGAGAGCAGAAGAGTTCGCCATCTCGCACCCCGATCTTGATGCTTCACTGGCTCCTTCACACACACTGAGGGGCCTCTGTGCTGACCGACTTACTGTACTTTGTGCTATTGTTCTTCAACAGAACCTCTCATTAGCAGGCCCTCGTGAATCAGACCCCCCACCCCCACAAAGGAAAAACGAGTTAATAATGCCTTCGGACCATCAGGCAAGAGCGTTGATGTTATGACACTTTGTAAGGCGTTAAGAGTCTTCATGATGAATATACAACGAATCAAGTTGACGAGCTTGAATATCAAATAAAATATCTTTGTAGTGTATTCCAAAGTATGTGAAATGATTTGAAAATCATTGTTTTCTGTTTTAATTTACATTTCATACAGCATCCGAACTTCATTGGAATTGGGGGGGTTCGTAGAATGTTGTGTCATATGTGATTCTGAATGGCCCACTATTTGGACACAGGACATATTCATGTGTGACTGAATGCTTCAAAATAAGGTAGTATGAACTTATCGTACTGATAATAATACTTTTTACATGGAAGTCAGCATTAAAAAAACGTTTAATAATTGACCATATTTTCATAATGGTATTTTATAAACGTTGCCAACAAAACAACACTAATTATACTTTCAGGCACTTGCACTGTAATGCATACACACCTCCACAAGATGGCGGTACATTGATTTTATTAACGATAAACGTTTTTTAATGCACTATTAAATTACAGTAACCAACATTTGCTTCTGATCAGATACCAACTTATTTCAGAGTGAATACAGAATGACTAAGATTTATGTAAATATTTATCTATGTAATATGACTTCATAATAAATTCACCCTCCACAATTTGAGGTACAAGTGAAAAAAAATGCAGCTACTACGAACATCCTTTCAACAATAGTGTATGACACGATAATATTTCATTGCAGCACGATGCGTTTTTTGTACAGTATTCCACAATCTTAGAAAGGAACAGTTCTTGGTCACATGAGTCTCGGAGTGAAGGAACAAAGAGCACTATAGATGGACCACTATAGTTCCTCAATTGCAAAATGGGTTGTCACTTACATTGCGCACATCGGGTACTCGAAACACTTTACACTGTTACCACATTCACCTACTGATTGATGATGCAGCATCGGGAGCAACTGGGGGTCAGGACAGTATCTTGCTTAAGGACACTTGGACATGGTCGCAATTGCCGCGGATTGAGCAACCAACCTCTGGGTTGAGAAATGACCACTCGACCGCTGAGCCATGCCGCCCCGAAGGCAAATGAACTAAACAAAGAATGCGCTTTGCTTGAATGCAAACTGGGACATTCCCCATCTCAACAGCTAAACAATCATTAAACTTTGTTGATACTATATTTTATTTCATCATACAAATCAATTTGTTCTACATCACCATAAAAAATGTCATTATACTGCATGCTCTCAATTCTCATATAATGCAAAAATCAGATGGTGATATTAAATGACAGTTCTATCGATTTGCAAATATAACGATCGGGTTCCAATTAGTTTAGTACACTAGTCTTTCTCGTATAGTAACTGAAGCTTTATGGGTGGTGGGCGTAGTGGGGAAAAAATCCCATGTTTTCTCTTGTTTGCATTCTCTTTTTTAGGTCACAATATTTGAGGCATCAGGAAGCGCGCCTACATGCATGCAAGCTCACATAACATATCTCACCATAAATCATATGAGCAATAAAATATTACTGAGTCCACAAATAGGCTAAAGGAAGTGTAATAACATAATAACAGTACAAATCAAAGGTCAGGAGGTCAGTGATAGACTACTTGAAGCAAAGACAAAAGATAAAATAACTTCTTGGTAAATTAAGTACGTACACAAACGTGGAGGCACTTGTCGGGAAACACACATCTTATTTGAATCAAATGAAGCAAATGTAGTTGCGAATTATGTGGCATGGTTGGATAAAATACACAAAGTAAACATCTCCAGTGGTTTCTTCAGTCAGGTTCAAAGTGTTTGCCGGTGAAAAAGGCCCTGTTCACATAAAACTCTGAAATGAAATAACTTACATTTAGATATCATTCATGAAACATCTTAAAAAGTATACCAAAAGGTCTAAAAACATCAAGCATTGTTAATGTGTTCCCTCAAAAATGCACCTGCGGTGGATGATGAAAAGCCAAGGACCTGCAATGTAAACACAGTCATAAACGTGGAGAAAAATGCCCTCTGCACACTTGGAACAGAAGAGGAATCCAAAAACAAAGCCAAAATCTTGACGAGCACCCTGGCCGACTTCAACATCTCGTGCCCTCAGCCCAAAAAGGTGAGTGAGGCCATGACGGCAAAGCCCAGCAGGAGGAAGAGCACCTTGAGCAGCTGCTTCCCGGGGGAGTTGAGCTCATGCGGGAGGATCTCGAGGAAGGTGATGTAGATGAAGGTCCCCGCCGCCAGGCCCTCCAGGAAAGATTGGATGAGCGCTCCGGCTGGCAGCTGGGCCTCAATCACGCTGATGCCGATGGCGATGCCCAAAGGCGACATGATGGCGAACACTCCGATGTAAGCGGCCACCCACGCGGGACGAACGGCGCTCTGGACCAGCTTCACTGACAGGCTGAACACAATGATGCTCTTGTGGACCAGTATGGCAATGCAGATTTCCAACACCTGGGCGGTGAAACATTTGGTTTTCATTCATTTCAACATACATTTAATCTTTAAGAAAGGACATTATGGCTAAGCGAGATGGAAAAAAAATAAGCCTAAATCGTCTAAGGTTGTGATAAACAGCGGTGAAGTTGCTGATGCGGTGGTTGTGTTTGGCGACGTGTCCAAGTGCCACATAAATACGGTGTTGTGTGTATAGTTCTGTCTCCATGTGTACAAATGATCGTCTTTAAGGGTGCTTGGGATGGGCGAGTACCGACACTGGGTATGGGTATCGGACCAATATCGGCTTTATTTCAAAGTATCGAGGGATTGCTAAGACTGCCGGTACCGGTCACTGATACCTCAGGTGTGCTTTTGTGGACGTTCTGCTATCAAGGATGTACAGTCAAACCTCAGTTTTCGAACGTCTCTGTTCTCGACCAAATTGGTTTTCGACCAAAAATGTCGAGTTTTTTATGCCTCGGATGACGACCGAAAATCGGTTCTCGACTAAACTGAGCACACTTGATTGCGCCACTTGACTCCTCTCGCCTTCCTTACACGAGGAAGTACGCTTCCTCATGTAGCGTTCCATTGTGAGCAGACGTGTTCAATAAAGTTTTTTTTTTTTTTTTAAAGAGCGTGGTTTCGGTTTTCGAACAGCCTTCTGGAACGGATTATGGTCGAAAACCGAGGTATGACTGTATATGGCATGACAGACTGACAGAACTTTTTCCTGTCAATTGCATCCTTGTCCACCCTCTCATACCACCATTAAGATAAAATTTCTACATGTATGTTGATCAAGTTTATATTCATGCTTAAAGGACATTATTACTATGTTGCTACACAATTTTTTTTTGCCAACTCAATACAGTATAGGTGGCATGGTGACATTCTCCATTACAGTATTTCATGCATTTACAGTACTTACACATTTAACTGCTTTAATTGACTGAGAAAATAGAATGTTGTCATTGTTCAGTGAATTAATAAGCCCTATTTTCCCTGTTGAATGCAGTCCAGGTAATATAGCACCTTTACCTACTCGTGCGTATTATACAGAGTGCTCAACTCACCTGATGCCTGCTTTTTTTGTACTTATATTTTGTAATATGAAAGATTTTTTTTCCTCTGGATTGTTTTATTTTACCTTTAATCCATGTAGTATTTTTCTTGTTTTGTAAAGGTAAAAAAAAAAATCTTTATTAATACCAGCTGATATGAAACATTATTCAGTCGTATCATCTAGCTCTATTTTGCAACTTGATAGCGTCATGCTTCACAATTTATCGTTGTCCCTCGATTATTTTGCACTTCAATTTATTTTGGACAAACACTGACTGGCAGAGAGTTGTTTTGGAGGGTGGGGGGGAGGGGATTGCACTTTTGTTTGTTTCTTAAAAATGAACCCTGAACTTTAAAAGTTTTTTGTGTCTATTTTGGGCTTGAATTAACTCTTGCAGAATGACCGTTTCTCCATTTTGTCAGAAATAAACAAACGGTCTTTCTTTAAAATGACCTGTTATTGGTTGAAATTGAATTTTATCAAAAGAACTAGTAGTATTGGTTACTTGGTATCAGTGATTACCCAAGAATTAAGTACTCACACTGGTATTGGTCTGAAAAAAAAAAAGTGGTATCAAACATCGTATACTGTACTATACAATGGGTGCCCATCGCTCATTTGCATGAGACATGGCTTCTCACTCAAAGTCTGCTGACATCAGCAAGGCAACAAAGTGTGCTCAAAGTCTTGATCCTTGGGCAGGTCAGAGACACGTTATTATGACAACCTGAAACTGTTATAAATTGTGAAGAACATACAAAAGCGATCTCTTGTAAACATCTATTTTTGCTTATGAGCCTCCATTGCCAACAATGAAGCTTGGAGGTGAAAAACCCTCAAGCTACACCAAAGAATGTTGAGGCTGCATTGATGGGGGCCCCTTGACCACATGACGACATTTAAGTCTTATGACCGGAACATTCCTTGCTTGTCAAAGCATCCGACCAGAAGCTTGAACTTCTGTCTTTAATGTATAAGGGTTGTTCTCAGACAGTATGGTCTAGGAGTGTCACATGAGAGCCAAAAAAATGAACTTCTTCAAAACCAGGTCCAAATGATACATGCTTTAAATCAAACCTTCTTGCAGTGGAGGTTGAAGAAATTACGATCGTTCACCCAGCCCTTTGCAAGACATTGTTGAATGTCATGGTAATGCACTCCATTGTTTCATACTGGAGGGCTTAGTACCTGAACACCTAGCACTTAGCACTCAAGTAAAAACAAAAAAATATATTTTTACACTTGAACACTTTCACTAGCCTGATACAAAGATACTCTGTTTAAAAAGTGGCACAAATTACCAACGATGTTGAAAATTACTTCTGAAAGGTGAACAATGGCTGTGATGTTACACGTGGTTTCCTTACAGCACAGGGGTCAAACTCCAGGTCCGGGGGCCAGATCTGGCCCGCCACATCATTTTATGAGGCCCGTGAAAGCAGCTCAAACATGTCAACTTCCATGATCCCTTCTAAAATGTCTACCAACATTTTAAATTTTCATATATAATAAATAAGAGATATATTCTAAGCATTTTCTTGTCACCAAACCTCTCATGATAGTAATTTAAACAATAGTTGAATCAACAGTTATTCTTGACTTCTTTATACGGTTTCAGTCATAATGGTCCTCCCAGTGAAACGGTAACTCAAATGTGGCCCGCGCCATAAATGAGTTTGACATCCCTGCATTACAGGATCACGTGGACACCACAACTGTTCGCTTCATAAAATACAAAATGCCTGCAGCTGAACTGTGCACCTTTCAAATCCTGCCATCTCAGGTGCAAGAATGCACTGCAGAAATAGTGCAGGCAACTATAGTGTGAAAGAAATTTAGCGATCCATTTTATTGTTTGCATGCCTCGAATAAAATTTGACACCATGCTTGGCACGCAGCTTAAATGGTTGTCGTAGAACACACAAAGAGAATTTTTATTTTTTTAACGTTAACATTGTATTTTACAGTAAATGGATTAAACTTCCGGTTCAACTTACTAAAGTCATTCCAAAGGAATTATACAGTACATTACAGTGTAAATCATCAGCGGTACCTTGTGGAGACAGAAGTTAACACGCGTACGGTCATTTTTTTCTGCCAACGTATTGTCACATTATGAACAGCGTGGGGACTCGACGGTATTGTGTCGTATTGACATTCTGCCAGTTTATTAGGAACAACTGATTTTGAAACTGATGCAGTTTAAGGTTATACGGGGCTCATGGGTGTGTTGGTGCATCACGAATAGGAAGTGGCCGCAGCGGCTATTTTTCACCACTCAAAGTACATTCACATACAAATTCCAACACAAATCTCCATAAGGTTGTTTATGTTATCCCTGCTGAATGTTTGCAATATTGTAAGCAGAGAATTCTGCAAATGAATTGTAAATGAGGGGAAAAAATATTGCCTCTCGAAGTGGGTCAGTGTTTGAACATTCTGCTGGACTACCGGTACCTTTTTTAGAATCACCCTTATGTACTCACTGGCCCCAATTTATGATAGCCAAGAGCTGTATCCAAAGTGTAACCAAACAGAATCTGGGTAAACGCTGCTCAATATTCAGTATTATCTATAAAATGGAAATAAGCCAGTGTACGATAGGCATTCCTCTTTTCTTACCTTCGAGTCAGTGTCCTGCAGGCCGATAGCCAGCCCCTCGAAAACCGAGTGGAGCGACAACGAGAGGAATAGCATAAATGAGCGAAAAGGCGAGTGGGCCTGAAAGTCGACATGGACATGGTGGCCGCTGCTCTCCAGATCTGGAGTCACGGTGGAGTCGTGGCCGTGGCCGTGGCCGTTCCTGTTGTCCTGTATAAGTGGGGCCCTCTCATCCGCAGTCCCACCATTCTCCCGACAGTTCAGAACGACCCTCTCCAATATAAGGACCATGAAGAAGCCGGCAGCCATGATGAACTCAGGAAGGGGAAAGTTGATCTGTGTGACAAAAACAATGAGATTAATCACTTAATCAAAATGAATCATTGGTATATCATAAAGTTTTGTTGAAATGTACCCAACCCTTTCTATTACATTCACACCTATGGAGAATTATGTATTATATTAAGTATTATAAATGAATATGGCAACTTCATTGTTTTTCCAAGTATAATTAACACCTTTAAAACGCAATTCACCACTTGCTGTGGACTGAAAATGACATCACAAGTACTCAGGGCTCTGGCAGCGACCTATCACCGCTCAGCTTGTGAACGTCACATAAGCTGTGATTGGTTGTTACCTGAGCCTTGAGCACATTTTTCGTTGACAGCAAGTGACAAGATGCGTTAAGGTGTTAATTTCCCATGAAAAATAATCAAGTTATCAAATGTATTAGAGACAAAATATTCATTTTATACTGCTGAAAATGGTGAAATCAGTAAAGCATCTCTTTCAGGAATTATTGGACTAATTTAAAATCTTCAATGAACATGAAGTAGATCATTTTGCAATGAGAATCATGTCATGCACAACTTAAGCGATCACAATAGTGCAAGGTAGGGAGGAGTCCCCGTGCCAGGTGGGTTAACCTCAATCATGTTGGACTCCAGGACGGCATTGATGTCCACCAAGTAATCTGGGATGATATCCAGCAAACATGCTGCCAGGAAGACTCCACCGGCAAAGCAGCTTATTAAACTCAAAACTGTGCGATGAGTCTCTGAAAATGCAAGGATTTGTTTTTTTAATCTTTTTTTTTTATTACACAAGATCACACATTTAAATAGATCCCACAAGCTTTTTTTTAGGGTGATTTAATGACAAATTAGACCAACAACCTGTACTGCACTGTTGAGAATATAGGACTATAAATGAGATAAGAAAACCTGTATTTGTTTCACAATGGAGAAATTCCCAAATTGTTTCCTCACCACATTAACTGATGGTAAATATGTGCTTTTTCAGAATAGCAAAAGGTCCGAGGAGCTGACTCTAGAATAGATAACTTTACAGAAAGTTCCTAATGCTGTGGGAGAAGTAATGATTGACTTCCACACGAGACTAAATCTAGATCCACTTTCCGACAAGTTCACTATGGTAACTACCTTGGGTTGCACTACACGTGTGAACATTTAGTATCCCTTTGGGCTAGACCAGAGCATAAGCAGCAGTGTATTGAGTTTGTATTCGCATAAAACCCCATTGTATTAAATTCAATCTCTTAATAAAAAGACTCGGTGACTAAATGTTACAGTCCCTGACATGAATCAACGTAGGCGTAGTCTCATCAAAATAAATACCAGCACGTTTGTCCTGTTCATCGTTGATCAAATCACTGATGACAAAAATCTAACGGGAGCACGTGACTCTTCACTGAAAAAAATTACATTCAAGCAATCCAGCCTAGTTGATCAGAGTCCACCTTTCAAATATAGTTATATTTATAAACTAAGAGTTTGTTTTCCCGTCATTCGGTCAATGTAATATTCCATTTAAAAGCAACAAAGTAAGCCCCCGCTATTGGTGAAATCAATAACTGCACTTACCTGTCCCGTTTGTGTCTCTGAACCATGTGACTCGAGCGGGGATGAAACCGAAAAAAAGAGTTAGTAGCAGCAAACCAAATAGAGCGCCGACTTTCACTTGAAGCAAAAACTCCATAATGTGTCTAAGTGTCAGAAGAAGGGTCGCTGCCAACCCGACTTAGTGTTTAGTTAGTTGTCAACCGACATTAGGATTGTTTGACAAAACAAACACATATGGGCTGTGGAAAACCCTCCTACGGTGGCCGACAAAGGTCAATGTATGAATGGACAGCTGACAGCAAAAGTCTCTCAGACAAGGATGCATTCTATAGATGCCGCTTTAAGCCTATGGATCTCCTGCTACGACACGTCAACACTGCGCCATTTTGGATGTGGTCTATCTACCCGTACGTGGTTGGAGGCCATGTCACATGACGTGGAAACGCAAAAATTGTGTTTCTATTACACCTTTGCGATATACTTAACTACACGTCTCAAAATCGTCTATTTTCACGATTATCTGTGATATTTGACAGGTTTTTCGAAATGTGTATGTTCCCATTACCAATTTGCTTTTGCACAATTTGTATCCCGCCGTTTAGCCACACTTAATTGAATTTCTTCAACTTAACGTTCAGAGTATTGGGAAGAAAGCACATCCCATCAACACCGCCTCGTGCCTTTGAGATAATTTATTTCAATTAAACAGTCGGATTCCCTTGGTCCGCACCAGCTCCAAGTCAGCTGCCATGGCACCAGCCGAGACTGCTGGAGTACTTGTCACATGGTGTAGAAACGCGAAAATGTGTTCCCATTACACTTTTGCGATTATATTTATATATCCACACGCCTCAAGATCTGTCTCATGATACTTGAAATCAAAATTAAAGTTTGCCTTCGATATCTGTTGGCACAACTATACAATAGAATAATTATATAATGGCCACCAGAGGGCACACTACCATCAAATTTCAGATTTCATAGCCCGCTATGACGTTTATTTCACGCGCCGGAAATGCTGATCTCAGACGTGTTTAACGCTGATGTGTTACAGGAATTAACACTGAGCGATTTTGTCTTCAAGTTTTCAATGCGGCTACATAAACGTAGCAAAGGTGGGTTCGAGGACAGCGTGTTGTAAAGGACACAGTGGAAACGACCACAAGTATATCCCTGAGAGCTAATGGCGGTGAGGTTTCACACGCATGCACTTTTTTATTCTTTTCTTTGGCGTTCACTGACTCGACTGTCCGACTATAGCGTTAGCGGTGCGCATTTGGGGCATGAAGTAAAATATCACACTTACTTTGGCATATAGTCCATGAATGATATTCCCTATTGTAATTAACATACATCATAAGTGGCAAGGTGAGCTGTATTAAATCGGTGACTAGACGACGCCACCTGGTGACTTACACTCTTTAAGACTTTGAAATATCCAATCACATCAGTTACATAAGGGAAAAATCGAAATAACCTCCACAGCCAGAACGTGATTTTAAAGAAAGTATCAAACTTTATGAAGAGGCATTTAAAAAACAGGGGCAGACTAAATAAAGGGATGTGGAGTCGTATGGGACATGCCAAAGAAAGGGGGAAACGGGACACGGTATGGGGTTACCACAACAGCGGAAATAAAGATGGGGAGCATCCAAAACTACACAGCACCCGTGACACGCTAACCAAAAAGTGAAGAAAGACCACGACCAGGGAACCGCTGCCGAACAGGGGCCCTCCGCACCTGTCAATCAAAAATAAACGCATGCTTAAAACATGCAATTATGGCGGCCCCATACCACTATAAACAAAATGCAACATTGCCCCCCCCAATCAGAAGAACCTGAAACTCAGCAATGTCACACTAAGATAAGACAATTTATAAACAAACAAATAACAAAACAAAAGACATTTATTTTACAGAAAAGAACACAAGAGAAAGAATTATCAAATCAAATTAATCACAGTCTGCAATATTACTAAAAACCATCTGGCACAGTACAGTCAGAATGCCTCGGTTGCAATTGTGGGGAAATGCTGCGGGAGCAGTTTCAGCCATCACCTTCCACCCAGAGAGCGTCGGGATTAAAACCAGTGGAAGGAGAGAGCCCAGTACTTAAAACCGGGGAAAAGGGGCCGTTTAAGGACCGTGTCTTGTATCCATGAGCCAAGACAACAACAGCAGCAGCAGTAAGGCTGCAAACAGGTGCATGTGTCCTGGAAAGCTCTGCCCAGACTCCACTCGTGATGGTGCAGGAAGTGCACCACGCTCACGAGGAACATCCGAAGTAGCCCAGCCCCCTGTCACACCACGCTGCCTTGTGGCGAAACCCAACGCCACTCTGCACTGAACAAGCACACACTGCATGCCAACACACACGTGTGTGCCGACTCCAAGGAGGAGGAACGGAAAGAGGAAGTTCCAAGCAGGTGTATCTATAGGATAGGCCTACGTCCTGTAATTGATGATCACCATGCCGCACTGCCCAAGCAGGAGGAAGCGCGACTCCATATCCTGCCACAGATAATTCAAACAAATCTACTCATGAAACATTTTACGTTCCAGTATAACTAAACGTGCGATTCCCCACAAAACGAGGATGACGTTATTTGCAAAAACTCTACAGTGACTGCAAAGACCGAAATACATAAAATGGGACACGTAAACATCAGGATAAAACTTAATTCTTCAGGAACCAATGATTCATTTTATAATATAAAATGTTTACATGAAGTTTATTAATGAAACTGGTCTTGCCCCCCCCCCCCCCCGCCCCACCCTCTCCCTACTTGAAGCCCAAAGGCAAAGTTGGTACGAAGGGAAAGAAGCAGATTTTCGAGGAGAACGAGTCAACCCTCAAGTTCTATACAAGAGTCATTCTGGGAGCTAATGTAAGCATGGATCTTGTATTTGTGTGCCATGAAATGGGAACATGTCCATCATAATAAATGTCAGTTGAATGTGTAGTGTAAGATGACGAGCTTTTTCAAGCCGTTTTATTTGTCACTTGTGTAACTCCAATCACTAACTGTAAATAATAATTCTCTTGCACAGGCCATATATGTTGCTGTAAATCTTTTGATCTTCTACAATTCATCTACTTTTTGGACATGGGTAAGTATTGTATTGGAGTGCTGGGCGGATTTCTGGGCAAACTATTCTCTTCAATGAAAGTTTCTATGTTTCCGCCTTCATACAGCTGTTATTAGCATTTGCGCTAGCTGTTTATATTGGGAGTTACCGCTCCATGTCCACGATGGCCAAACCGGTGTTTGCTGAGGACGGAAGTCTCCTTGACGGAGGAATAGACTTAAACATGGAGCAGGGAATGGCCGAGTAGGTGATCACACCATATTCAACTGTCACCTCAATGGATATTTCTTAACTGTACAGGCAATGTTTGATGTAACGTGTGATTCATATTGTTTTAAATTGTCAGTGTGTAGTCTTAAAAAGGGTTTCAGTGGCAATCAAGTCTTTTTTTTTTCTCTCTCTACCAGGCACCTGAAGGATGTCATCCTGCTCACAGTGTTTGTCCAAGTGCTCAGTTGCATCTCTTCGTATTTTTGGTATCTGTGGTTGCTGGTGAGAGTCTCTCTACTTAAAAATTACTTCAGATAAATGTATTTTTTTTTCCCACTCCCATTTTTGCTCTCAACCCATGCACGTTCATCCACATCCTTCTTTTAAAGAGACGTAATGGTGTGCTGTTTGTTTGCCAGGCGCCGGCTCGCGCTGCTCACCTGCTTTGGGTGAACATTCTGGGCCCCTGGTTTTCTGCAGAGAGCCCGTCCGCACCGGAGGAAGTGAACGAGAAGAAGCAGAGAAGACAAGATCGGCGACAGATGAAGAGATTCTAATGCTGCACAACAAACAAAGCAGTATTTTTTTTATACACAGGATCTATTATAATCCTAAATTATTACCGAGAAGAAGTTTTCTTGTGACATTCAATGCAAATCTGGTCTTGTCATCATGTTATTTCCATGTTTGTTTGCTTCCTGCATGCAATCCAGTTGACTTTGTAAATGACACCGGCTTTAACCTCATGTAAAGTTATCTGTGGCCTGTTGGCACCTGTACATTTTTCTGATGTGCTGCACTTCAACATCCTCGCCATACACATGAAACTGAGTTCAGTCATTATGCTGCAGGGATGTTTTTGTCTTGAGTTAATTTCTTTTTAATAAAAAAAAAGGGAATACTCGTGCTGTTGTAATTCAATCCATAGTTTTGGTTTTTTTATCCTGCAAAGGCCAGGTTGGACAGTGGACAGGACGAGTGGGCTTTCTCCTCATCCAGCCATTTTCTAATGAGCCTATCCTCACGAGGGTTGCGGACTTGCTGGAGCCTATCCGATACGTTCTGAGGCAATGGGCAGGGTACACCCGAACTGGTTGCCAACTAATCACAGAGACAACAAAGGTCGAGGAAACCATAGTATAGGCACAGGGAGGCCGAAGCCCGAATCGGACCCTGCACCTCTGCACTGTGAGGCAGACGTACTGACCAATCAGGCGGCACGTTGGCCGCCTGGTTTCCGCTAATATTCCAGAAAACTTCAAGGGGATAGAAGACTAAAAATTGTTCATAGGTCTGAGTTGTTGTCCATGTGTATGTTCTTTGCGGTTTACCTGCCTGGAAGTCCTAACATAGGTGTGGTTTACAAACCCCTTAAATGAGGCTATTTCAAATGTTTCAAGGGTCAGGTGATGAGAAATGTTTGTGTTTAATTAAATGTTATGTTTTCTGTCATTTATTAGTAGACAATGTGAGACCATATTTACAGAGGTGGGCATTCCGTCAGCACTGACTGTCCTACAATCTCAAAATGGTGCTATAGTCTTTACCTCGAATGCGCTTGTTAATAATGTTCTTTTTAATCTCCTGCGACAACTCTCTCCTTTGCTTCCTCTTGTCAATGTTTAGCGTGGTACACACATTGTCACCAAACAACAGTGACTTCTTGTTATCCCTAAAATAGGGCGACTGATTCCAAGTTTGAAGACTGTGATGCTGATTTGAGGACATACCTTGATTGAACATGTCCCTCCGGTCAATTTATTTTCATTTTTTTCTTATCTTTGCCTACGCCTGTTAAACCACAAATGCAAAGCAGTGTATGGTTTTCATCGGTTAATTTTAATTTAGTTTTGGATGTGTTTTTACTTTCGTGAGATTCAATTTCTTTCCATGACCCCTGTTGATTTTTAGTTCAATTAAAAGATGGGTACCATCAATTTTGTCCCTGTGTGTGTGTCTGTGCGTGCGTGTGTGTATTGAGAGAAGACACGTCTGGTCAAACTGTATAGAAATGATGGAAATAGTGAGCTTTTTTTGCCCAATATGTTTTGCTATTTTTCTTGTAGCTGTCAAAATCATGGTATGAGTCATTTTTGCTTCAATTGTATGTGAGGTATATACATTTTAAAATCTATTTTACTGTAGTTGATCTTTTTTTTTCTTTTGACTAATTAAAGACAACACCAGTCAGTCATTTGTTGAATGGCAATAGTTCAGTCTGTTTGAGACCTGCTTTGAACCTAAAAAAGAAAAGGAAAGACAAAGACAGAACCAAAGTGACTCAAGCCACTCACGAGTTGATGTTGAGCAAGGAAATCAAACCACCAACAGCTCAAGATGCGACACTGTCTGTGCACCCATTTGCTTGTCCATGTGTGTGTGTGTTTGGGTATGAGTGATGAGTACATTTCTAAATTGTGAGCCTGTTAAATGTTTCTCAGTGTTCTAAATGTAAACAAAGAGTGTCCATCATTGCACTCTGAATGCAAACAGAGGGAAGAGGCTGGCGAAACTCAGATCTATCCGCACTATAATGACAGATTTCTCTTGGAATTACATATGTAGCCTACTACCTACAGTTACAGTCCTTCCACTTCGGTGGAAAGTTGATCGCTGTAAGAAAATAAAAATACCAACAAAACCAAAACTCAAGTTAATCCAACCCATGCATACAGTCATTCGAATAAGCTAATTTTAGCTACGGCTGTTCTTCTCCAGAAACATTTCCAGGATGACTGATTTTACTTTGTCTGTGTCCTGCCCTGTGGTCCTATACTGTCTCTATTATAGGGTTGTAAACAAAGTTACCAAAATGAGAGCAGCACTGCATTCAGTTGTCAGGGCCAATCCCACATGTGGCCTGTGAGAGGGACCAGGATTCAGTATAATTTAGCGCTGTGGCCACTCACACGCATGTTTCCCAACCCCCCCCCCCATATATATATATATATATATATATATATATATATATAGAGAGAGAGAGAGAGAGAGAGAGAGATAGAGAAAGAGAGAGAGATGTATATATGTATGTGTGCGTGTGTGTGTATAATAGTGAGCCTTTTTTAATATTTCAACCCACAGCCACAGAGCTTGAAAAAATTTGAATTTTCCAAAACCAATGCCTTACTTGAGCCAATATCATAAATTATATTTTCAATAAAACGTACACACAAATTTATGCTCTTTCCCCCACTTTCCATTTCGTACTGTTGGAGTGCAACACTGAGTGAGATGAATCCTGGGATAATTTATAGCATGTGAGAGTCCTTCTTGGCTGTCTACTTGAAGCTGGGGAGAAGAGCAAAGGGAGAGCGTCTCATGAACCACGGATGGCAGTGAAAAAGGGTTTCTACTGACAAGATGAAATAAGGGAGTTGAACATGCATTCCATTTACAAAGCTTGCCTCGGATTCTTCTCAAAAAGGGCCTCAACTGATGTAGTTGATTCAAGATGAACAAAAAACTTACAATAAGCATGCGGCCTCGACAATACGAGGGCTACACTAAATATTCTGCCTTCACAAAGGTAAGACAACTTTGTTTTGAGTGACACGGCCAATTAATCAAATAATGTTTATTATTGCAGTTTGTCTTCAGTGCATAATGCGAAATAAAGCTGGACTTTTACAAGCTGAGCCGTTTGTCTCGTTGAACCTAAAAGAAAGTGACCTTCCCATTTGAGATCGCTTTAGACCTGCGGCACACCAGACATAACAGGAAATTGGGGGCCATTCGGGCATTGGTGGAGCCTTTGACCTTTGAACTACAGCAATCTTTGTCTTTGAAGTCGGCGGAGAGAATCACAAGCAATTACAAGCTGTGCAGAGTGTGTTCCCTTCAACATTTCACCCCGCCCCCCCTATGTAAACAGAATCGGAGCTGAGATTATGTTTGGCAATGTGTGGGTGTTGGCTTCTTCAAGTTCATCAAGCCCTACTGCATTTTAACCTTGTTTTCACAATGGAGCACGCTGACCCAAGCCCCCCGAGGGTAATACTTTGACAAAAAATAAAAAATGGTGTGACATCAAACCACAGCTGACTTCCCAATTTAATCGGATAATCTTGCTTCAGATGTAAAAATCTTCAGAGTGTCCGGCTTGGCAGCACACCCAGCTTGCTCATCGTCACCTTAAAAGGAAACTGTGAACAAGCCAGGCTGCGTTTGCGTGTGTAGTTAACTTCAAGTTGTAAAATAAGCATTTCCCAAAGAATACATCAATGCTGTGCAAGAGGTGCTATTTCATCAAGACAGAAGATGCAACGGTACATCTCTCATTGCATATTAGGTTTAGTGAAGGCTTTGCATTGACTTTCGGTTTGAATTTGAGTAGGAATGGTTCTCCCTATTTTCAAAGACACGCTAACACATACCAAATATTGTATCATAGTTAACTACCGTAATAGAGACAAAGAAGTGGGACTTGTATCTGCTCAGCACATTTGTGATTTTGACATGCTGATGTTAAGTTGCCATTGCAACTCTGTTAAGAGAAATCTACATTAACACCCCCCCCCCCCCCCCCCCCCCGCGCGCTACCGTTAAGGATTTAAATCCCCCTGGTTGTTGGTCTTTTAGTCAAATAAATAAATAAGAGCTCACTGGTGAACAACCACAGCCATTAGTTGTGGCAGTGGCGCCACTGTCCACATGATTGCAGCCTGACCGAGAGCTGTGAGAGGAACCGGCTTCATCACACCACGGTTCCCTTCCCCATCCTGTTTCCTTCCTCGTTTTCTTCGATACTGTTCCCCCACGTGGAAGTCCAAACAAAAAAACAATACTGTGAAAGTTAACGTACTACATATACAAATACAGATGACCTTTACGCTCCGGATCTGGGGGTTCAGTATTTAGTAGGATCACAATGATTGATGGTCTATTGAAATTCAAACTTCTTTCATTATCTTGAAGCGGCCAGCGACGAGCACTATCCACAAGGGCTGAAATACCAATTCTGATCCGAAATCCAGCATCTGTATGTACAACAACAGACTCTCAAGCTAACACTCTGAGGCCTTTTTCTTTGGGATTGTTTCAAGGAACAAGTGTACTTTACCAAACCAAATATTTCAAATGAACTTGAAGGGCTAATATAATAAGGCTTCCATTTCACCAGAGTTTCTGATGTAATCCAGAATCTGGTAACAAATTCACATACTGGAATATCAATAAAACAATAAAAACTCATGCTAAACCCAAAATGCTTCCTCTCATTTCTTTTTCTTGTAAAATCTTAATTTCCGGCCAAAAATATTCAACCGTTGCAGCCAGCGTTTTGCTTTGACCCAGCGGTGAGCGTGAGAGTCAGACTCACAAAGATGGAGGAAGAAAAATAAACAGGTCGCCTTTCAAAAAACGTGCACGGAAATTCACTGAAAGGGTGTCAGAGTGAAGGTTCAAAGGGTTGGTGGAGTGCTAGATCTGAACTGTGAGAGTGCAGAATGACCCAAGGTTATCGACACTCTCTGATGCCACAAACCCAGCGGACGAGGGTGGGCGTGTGCTCACCTGAGACTCGCTGACAAGGAAAGGTTGGGTTCAAGGCTTCTTGACCTGCCTGCCTATTTTGTCGTGAAAATAAATCCATCAATAGAGTGCACAATGCGTGGCTGCACTACAAACTACACTCATATTATATAATCGTCTCAGGGATACCTGCAAAATAAAATGAGCATTACATTATACCGTATGTTATGATATGTTTCCATTAACTGGAGTCTCTCTCTCTAGATAGATAGATAGATAGATAGATAGATAGATAGATAGATAGATAGATTCTTTTTTCATGAAAAGAAAGATCTCTGCCTGCACTGACTGGCAAGCGTCTTAACTGACATTTGAAGCTCTTTGGCCGCATGGGGGCGACAAAAACACCTCAAACGCTTCAACAAAAAACCTACCGTCATCCATCCTAAATCTGAGCCCTTTAAACTACAATTTTGTGTGCGCTCTGGTCTCCAAAAATCAAAAAACATTGTTAAAAATGCCACAAAACGAAGAGAATACACTATTGGGAAAAATATGGCAGTAATGATAATTAGGTTGTAAATGGAGGTCAGTGCTTCTGTTTGTTTTCATCAACAGAGAAGGCATTGCTGCAGCCCTCACTGATCACTACAGGTGATGTCCAAATCACTATTTTTGAACATAAGGGTGACTTCTAAACATGAATATTTTATCTGCCCATTGTTACAAACATTTGTAGAGGGCAGACTGGCATGGGTCCAGAATTATAGCAGGACATTATATGCAGCAGCCTTCCATGTTTTCATAAGAGGGCCTCTGAGTCTTTCCAGTCCGGCCTATAAGAGGCTGGGAGCATTTGCGTGAGCATGTTTATGTATGCGTGTGTGGGTCAACTGCCGCCTTGGTGGGGCAGCACAGAGTCTGTCATGTCTTGAGGAGGGCCATTAGGGGAGTGATGAAGGTGATGACATGCTGTTCCTTTGGCCCCCAGACTCCTCGCTGCTGCCGCTGGGGCTGTGGGGAGCCTCCAGGTCTGCTCCCGGACAGACATGGAGCCGCAAGGACGGCGTTTATTTTGGGAGGCGGCTTGGTGCTGGACACACTGTCTGCACTCCTGATAGCCTCTGTACACCCCACCCATCTCTTCCTACACTCAAAACACACACACACACACCTTATCACTACCACTCACGCAACAATGTTTTCGTTGGGCGACTGGAATGACAAAGATTCTGTTCAAGAGTCGGTTCACTCAAAGTGGACACAAACCATGCAGCTCAACTGGAATATATGCAGAAGAGATGATTTTCGTGCCGATGCAAGCCTCGATGTACTTGTTTGGGGATTCGGTTCATCTCTCTGCACCATTCTGGCTGAACTGGTGTACCAAAGGCATTCTCTTTTACATACGCCTGGCGCAACAGACAATTTGGTGGCTGAAAGTAGACTAAACTTTATGTCTGCTGGAACCACGTCGTTGGCACAGATTGTGTCATGAGATTTTGGTGATTGTAATACACCTCAATCTTGATATATTTCACTTAATGGCAACATTTTCAACATATGGGTATGACGATGATGGGTTCAACGAGATGTAATGTATGTATTTTACTGTCGGACAACTAGGACGACACAAAGAAACACAACGCAACAATGCAAAAATATGCAAGGGGTTGACCAAAAACAAAAACAAGGCACGCAGTAGTATGTTATCCCACAATTTTTACACATAAAGTGTATTTATGCAAGTTTTGTCGAGCCCCGTGTGCTCATAAGCAGATGCACGCGCGTGTGTAGTGAAGATTTCTGAGAGATGTAGTGACTTACAGTTTGAGAGGAGACATGCCATGCCAGTGACATTTAAAACAAACGTTCTACTGAGTATTTCTAATGCGCAAGAAGTGGGAGATTATTTTAACTGCCCTAGGGATTATCTGCTTTCTTCCGAGCCTTCTGCCGGTGGTGGCGTTGTGGGCATTATGTCCAGAATGCGAGTGGAGTCCATGCTCGTAAATTAAGCCTATGAGAGACCGGACCAAAACAGCACTCTCATCTTTTTGCGGACAGCATTGTCCAAGTGTGTGTAGCGAGTTAACAACATGGCACACAGGATGCTGTCTGCTAAACTTCCTTCTCCTAATTGTAATTTGCGTCATCAAAAGACCATTCCGCGCTGCATCTTTCCCATCAAAAGTGGAGTCTCACTCAGTAGACTTATTGGCGGCCCGGTGGACAGCTGGTTAGCGTGTCTGCCTCACAGTGCAGAGGTGCAGGCCTTCCTGTGTGGAGTTTGCATGTTCTCCCCATGCCCGCGTAGGTTTTGTCCAGGTACTCCGGTTTCCTCCCGCTTTCAAAAAACACGCGTGACAGGTTAACATTCTAAATCACGGGTGGCCAAACTTTTTTGACCGAAGATCGACTTTTGAAGTGACAAACGTCCCGCGATTGACCTGATTATGCACGTGCATGTGCATATACACAAGCATGCATGAACACACACGGGCACCAAGCGATGCACACGTGCGCATATGCACGCACGCACGCCACGATGAGCAACTGCCAGAACGGGCGCTAACATGAACGAAACCGAAACACACAGCCACACAAATTTTTTTCGCCCCCCGATTTCCTCCTCCCACTCCTCGTGGTCGACTTGGAACCAGTCCGCAGTCTCCCGGTCAATCGCGGTCGATGTATTGGGCACCCCTGCTCTAAATTATTCCTAGATGTGAGTACGAGCACGGATGGTTGTTTGTCTCTGTGTGCCCTGCAATTGGCTGGCAACCAGTTCAGGGTGTCCCCCGCCTACTGCCCGAAGACATCTGGGATAGACTCCAGCATTCCTCGGGACCCTTGTGAAGATAAGTGGGTCAGAAAATGAAGGGATGGATGTCTGGAAATTATACGGCTATATTCTTTCAGGATTAATGCTATCCATTCGGGTTAGCTGTGTGTGTCATTGCGCATTCTAGTCCAAAGCTTACTCACGTTACGGTTGTCGAGTGACGTGTTTAATTAAACATAGCAGCCAGCTATTTTACTTCTAAAATCGTTGTCATAATGCCAAATGACACATATTAACGATTATGTTTTTGGGGGATTCTGGATGGGGAAAAAGGTGCAAATTTCTCTCCATCCAAAATTGTTACTGTGTGATGTCAATGTGTGATACTTAATGTGTTTTGTCGACACAAATTGTTTCAGAGGAAGGTAATTGCAACCACCTGGGAATGGCCAAGTGCAGCTCGTACCTGATTGGCCTGAAGCTCAGGTGAGCTCCTTTTAAAAGGGGATTGAAGCAGTCCCTGCGGGCTGGACAGCTTGCAGAGCATTGGTACATGTGTTTCGCCAAACCTGGTTAGCTGTTTCCAATTGCAATAAAGAAAATGGTAATAACTCCTTCCTGGATTCTGGCTGAATTGACTTTTTATTCCTTTTTCCACATGGACTGCTGTTTCGCTGCATGATAATCGTTTTTATTTATCGTTTAACTTAACTTTTTACTGCTGCGAATGGTGTACTATTCCTTTAGTTTTGGTCATTATGGGTTGTGCAGCTAAGTATGTTTTAAGGTGGAGCATATTACTTCATTTGGAGTATATTGATGATATAAAAAAATCATTAAAAAATACATAACTAACAAGATACACTTCAATTAGTTCTTTACAGGTGCCCCATCCGCTTTACGATCTAACAGTTGTGTTCTCATAGACAACCCTATTCCAATGAAGTTGAGACGTTGAAGTTGAACATAAATAAAACCAGAATACAATGATTTGCAAATCATCTTCAATCTATATTTAACTGAGCACACTAAAAATACAATACATTTAATGCTCAAACTGATCAACTTGATTGTTTTTAGCAAATAATCATGACCTTTGTAGTTTTTAGCTGCAACAGCACTGGGTTACATCACCTTTTCTTTTTAACAACATTCAATAAACAACCGAGGACACTCATTGTTAGAGCATTGTAGGTGGAATTATTTTCCATTTTTGCTTGATTTACAGCTTCGGCTGTTTAACACTCTGTGTTGTTGTATTTTACGCTTCATAATGCACCACAAATTTTTCAATGGGAAACAGGTCTGGACTGCAGGCAGGCCAGTCAAGTACTCACACTCTTTTACTCCGAAGCCATGCTGTTGTAACACATGCAGAATGTGTCTTGGCAGTATCTTTCTGAAATAAGCAGGAGCGCTCATGAAAAAGACATTGCCTAGATGGCAGCATCTGTTTCTCCAAAATACCTTTCAGCATTAATGGTGCCATCACAGATGGGTGAGTTACCCATGCCATTGGCATTACACTAACAAATCCCCACGGCATCGCAGATGCTGGCTTTTGAACCTTACATCCAGAGCAGTCTGGATGGTTCTTTTTCTCTTTGGCCAGGAGGACACAAGTCCACAATTTCCAAAAACAATTTGAAATGTTGACTCATCAGACCACAGAACACTTTCCCACTTTGCATCAGTCCATCATATCAGCTTGGGCCCAGCAAGCCAGCAGCGTTTCTGGGTGCTGTTGATGAATGGC
The DNA here is from genome assembly GCF_054856545.1 of Hippocampus guttulatus. Classification (NCBI taxonomy): domain Eukaryota; kingdom Metazoa; phylum Chordata; class Actinopteri; order Syngnathiformes; family Syngnathidae; genus Hippocampus; species Hippocampus guttulatus. Next base: position 7,479,884 of record NC_141263.1, read on the forward strand.
TTTTACTTTGCGGAGGAGAGTTTTAAGTTGCAGTTACGGATGCAGCGCCGAACTGTATTTAGTGACGTTGGTTTTATTGACGTGTTCCTGAGCCCATGTGGAGATATCCTTTTTTCATTCAGTGCTGCTTGAGGGATCCACGGTCAATTCAATGTTGGTTTTTAGCCTTGCCGTTGACATGCAAGGATTTCTCCAGATTCTCTGAGCCTTTTGATGATACAGAGGAACATTGTCCTTAAACTGTTTGATTATTTTTTCACACAGACGTTCACAAAGAGGTGAACCTCGCCCCATTTTTGCTTGTGAATGATTGAGTATATCTGGGAAGCTCTTTTTACACCCAGTCATGGCACCCACGTGTTCCCATTGAGTCTGGTCACCTGCGAGATGTTTGAACCAGGTGTTTGATGAGCATTTCACAACTTTCTCAGTCTTTTTTTCCACCTGTCCCAGATTTTTTTGGGAATGTTTTGCAGCCATACAATTCTCAGTTATGATTATTTGCTAAAAACAATAAAGTTTAGTAGCTTGAACATTAAATATCTTGTTTTTGTAGTGCATTCATTTAAATTTCGATTGAACATGACAAATCATTGTATTCATATTTTTTTTCTGTTTAACACATCACAACTTCATTGGAATTGGTTTTGTATATGAGTGTATTTTATTTTGTTTTATTTATTATAATCTTTTTTAGTGCTGATGTATGATGACAGCATATCATGTACCAAAGGCTCCTGAAACCTCTTTCTAAGATTGTGGTAACCAAATGAGATTGCCACATTTTAGCAGAATTTTTGTCTTTATTGAATTGGTTCTTGCAATGACTAAAATGTTTTTCCCCTTGAAGCAGAGCAGGATGTTAAGACTTTTAAAGAGTTGAGAAACTTGAAACCGTTTGCGCCACTAGTCACTGCGTCTCCCCGCCGCCAAAGCGTCTAGACTGGCACATGATGACGGGAATCAGCCAATGGCTCCATAGCTCCACACGCACACACACACACACACACACACACACGCACACGCACACACACACGCGCGCACACACACACGCACACGCGCGCGCACACACGCGCGCGTGTGTGTGTGTGTGTGTGAGAGAGAGAGAGAGCGCACACGAGATACGCGCGCATACACACGCACACACACGCTTACACTTACACTTACACGCACGCGCAACGCACACGCACACACGCCCACGCACACGCGCGAGTCAGGAGATTTCAAAATAAAAGCATTAGCTACAAGTCGGTCTTATTGTAACTAGCACATCAGGGATAAATGTATCTCCATTGAGATTAGGGGTTGGCAACATTTTACACTGAAAAGACAAATTTTGACCCAGTTTCTACGGAAAAGACAACACTGGAAGCCGCAAACAGCTTTTGACATCACAATTAACACATTTTGAACTCTTACAATAAATAAAGAAAAACTGCAGAGTTGAAAGTATCTTTCAAATGAATTCAAAAGCTGAACTTTGAGAAAACTTCTAGAGCTAAATTTCTAGCAAACAAAATGAGCATCGTTTCGGAGCGTGTAGCGGAGCCTTGGCCTGAATTTAAAAATACAATTGAAAAAAGAGCAGTATTTCACTGTACAGTGAATATTTATTTTCCCTACTGAATGGGACTTCTGCTACTGAACCTCTGCATACAGTGTCTGTAAATCAGGGCTGTAGGAAGTTATCTTCATCTTTACGCAGGTGTTTGTTTATAGATGCTCTCATGCATCTGTAGATGCGAAGATCCACAGGACTCCAAAGGCCTATTTTGTACGCCAATTTGCAGGGCTGTCAGAGAGCGTGACGTATATTTTGAGCGACAAAAAAAATAATACAATTTGTAAATTATTTTATTGTAATATTTCGAGATCACAATAATCTTACAATTTATAACTACAATTGAAGTAATGAGCAAACACAAATAAAATATTTGATTCAGATATTGTGCATTTTTGGTGTCGCTGGGTTTACCGCGCATGCCGCCTGTCAAATCTGCCTGCTGAGACGTCAAGAGCTCGCAAACGTCTCTGAAACAGGCGAATGCAAAGGCTGATCACCAAAATTGCACAAGTTCCGAAGGAAAAAGTGATACACGTTTTTGAGACAAATAACATACACATCAATCGGACACTTATAATTTATTTTCCCAAGCCACGCAGAGCCGCGTCATCAGGATGACAGAGGTGTATATGGCTATGGAGCCGCAGATTGCAGACCAGCGATCTAGACATAGTATTTGCCGTTTCGAAATCAACGGCACACACATGCATTCATGTCATTGCATTTGAATTCTGCGGACAAGTATGGTGAATGTCGTTGTATTTCATTTATAAATATGACAACGGCCTGCATCAGTCCCTCGGAATCATTGTAAATCATCTTAAATGTATATCCCCTTTCCACAACAATGGTTGAGGCGAGGTGATTGCCACACACAAACGCATGATTGGAGGTGGACGTTCATCCCAAAGAGCCCACTTCCCAGTGGCCAACTTTACACCATTCGCAAGTGGGCATCTTGCAGTTTCTATGACAGTAAATGTGCTTTTCGCACGCCAGTGGCTTCCGTTATGAAGACCGTGCGCATGCCTTGGAAGATTTCTTTTATTCTGAAAATACATGCGGAACAAGACTCTGGTTGCTATAGCTGATGCCGCGTGTGTGGAATGCATGCGTGTGTTTTGATTGCGTGTGTGTGCCCGAGGAGGACTTGGTTGCAGGAGGCTGAAGACGGACGATTGCAACTCAGTTTGAAAGAACGGAAGCTATCCTTAAATAAATAAGAACTCCAGTGTGCCGCCTTATCTTCGAATTTTGTAGCAGGATTATTACGGGATCTCTGTTGACTCGGGATTTACGTCGGAGTGGAGGTATATGGATGGAGGAATTTCCAAAGCGGGAGGCAAACCCCTGGCAGGATCTTGGATGTAATCTTGCACATGCTGCTGTTTAGAAGCTGTCAATTGATAGAGATAGTGGCCCTGGAACGGTTTGAGGACTGGGTGCAGGATGTGGACTTGAATGAGTTCAGTTTCGATGAAGTTTAGTCGCTGAATGTTCAACGTGTGCGTGTTTCACGTGGAGCTATGATGTCGAAGTGAACACTTTCTCTCCCAAATGCTGCGCGAGAGCCCGAGGACGGCCACCCTCGGCTGCGCACGTTGGGCGCACCGTGCACCATCCGCACGTCTCGGCCGCCGAGTCTAAAAAAAAAACAAAAAAACCCCCATGTGGCACCCTCCGAGAGCCGGACGGGACCGACGCGACGCATCCGGGACGGTCTAGGTTGTCGTATGTTCAGGCCGAGACGCTCCGGGCTCGTACGGCGACTGTGGAGAAGCCGTGCGCTCACTCAGAGCGATGGAAGCGGCCGAGCTGAGGGAGGATGTCCGTGTGGCTCCGGGCTGCCCAGAAAAGAACAGGGGCCGGTGACACGCGCCGGGGGAGACCCCGCGGGGGAGCTGGTGGAGAAGGAGGAGGGGGAGCAGGCTGAAGACGACCCTGGTGCCTCGGGTCGCACGGGCTCTCGCCGTGGACAGGAGGTGGACAGGACGGTGACCTGTTGTTTGTTTGGGGAGTGGGATCGCAGACCTCGGAGCCCCCACACGGTCACCCCAAAAGACAACAGGGGCTCTTGTGAGTGTGACCTCGTGAATATTGCCTACGCTTTTCTCAAAAGACTGCCGGAGAAAAGTCTGGATCCGCTGCTGAAGGCTGTGGAGTCCAAAGGAGGGGTTCCGAGCGAATGCGTCATGGTGCCGGGCACTGAGCTTCGGTTGGGGGCTCATTACGTCTCGCCTCAGTACCTCCTGGGTCTGATGTACCGATGGAGCGACCTGCCGCCCTCAGCCCGACTCAAAGTGCTCCACCACTGCCAAAGTTTTGAAGGGGGGGACGATGGGAAGGTGTGCTGCAACCCTTACCACTACAGCAGGTTATGTGGGCCAGGTGAATATCTATCTATCTATCTATCTATCTATCTATCTGTCTATCTGTCTATCTGCCTGTCTGTCTGTCTGTCTGTCTGTCTGTCTGTCTGTCTGTCTGTCTGTCTGTCTATCTATCTATCTATCTATCTATCTAACATTAAACCATCAAATACTTTGGGGAGGTGTGTATCCTGTTAAAACAGTACAGTACTTGTAAACACAAACTGCATACGAGTACATGGATTTTAGCTGATATCAAGGATATTAAATACATGCCTAACCCTTCTCATACACTAGCATGTTGTTATTCCTGTACATTGTTAAAGAATCTAGGTTTTTTTCCCCCTTTTAAGTCCCAATACAGCGGATAAGAATACACCATCAACCATTGAAGGGACACCAAAGAAGCGACCATCCAATACTTTTTAAACATTATTTTTATAATTCATTTTAAATAACCTTTTTATTCCCCCAGACATGCAAACACATCTGTTTTAGGCTGTTTAAATTCACTCCCAAAAAACTTGCAGGCAACATGATCCGATTGAAGGTCACTCTCAAGTTGCAAAGCGGTTCTTGTTTTTTCTTTTTCCTCCCCCTTGCTGTCTCCCTCTGTCAAGGAGGTCCTCTTCTTGTTATTTAGGTGAAGGAGTGCCGATAATATACAGTTTGCGTAGAGCTGGCGCCAGACTGACTCGCTGGGTATCTGACAGAGGACTCGGCAATTACTGCCTGTGCTCTTAAAGGGGCCGCCACTCCGTGTCAGCTCCGTTTTGAAGGGATCGAGCCTGCGAGTGCACGACTGCACGACTTGTGCTGTTCACTAAGCTGCATGAATCATTTATTATTTCAATTATACATGACCAACAACACCGACTGCTCCATGAAATATTGTCATATTCTAGTTGATGATTTCAACTTTGCAAATGTTGGTGTGTTTTGTTGCAGAGTCACCTCCTCCCCCATATTCGGTGTCCCATTCGGATGAACACAAGCCACTGGGTGAGTTTGGCAGCAGACACACGACAAAGCAGTAAATGACAGGCAGCGTCGTCTTTCAGCCAGAGCAGCCTGACACATTCTCTCCTGTGGTTGACATCATAGGTTGCAAGTAAAATTACAGGTTGAAAAATAGTTTGACTAGAGATGAATCTGATCCGTAATCATATGTTGCCACTGAGTGTTTACAAAGTATATGAAACTACAGTCTAGGTACTGGCTACTAACTTTAACCGGTGACCCGCGATAAGCAGTATGTTATAGAAAAATAAAAGGATGGATACATTTTTCAAGACACATTTTCTGCTTTTGGTGTTAACCAAAAAATGAATATTATTCCAAAGAAATAAGATGATACCATCGTAAATAATAATCATGAAAAATGATCGACAGAAATTTTAGCGCCTGCTATCAGTGCAGTGCACAAGAAATGACACTATTAACTTTAATGATGCGTGGAAATTATAACATGCCTCTTCATATCTTACATTCTCAATTAACACTTGTCAATAGTAGTAACATCAATAGTAAAACACTCTGCCTTAACCTTGACAGAAAGTCAGAACACAAACTGTATCGAGACGCTTTGAATGTACAGCAGTGTGTTGAGCATCACGGAATGTCCCGAGTTTATTTCTTACAAAAAACCTTGCTAAGAGAAGTCATTATTTGTAAATATACGAAAAGTGTTTCGACTGAAATGAGTTTATGCGCTATCTAACGTCATGCAAAGCTTGGTGTGACTTGAGAGATGACTGATTTTGGCCACAAACATTTGGTCTAATTTCCAGTGACGCAACATCAGGCATGTTTAAGTTCCAGTTGTCTCTTATTGTGTTGACCAAGACATGTCGCCGTAATCGTTAAATGAATGTGAACCGGAAGGGAAAATGTTTCAATTCATCCAATCAGCTGCACAAGTTTGTAACGCGCTTTCCATTTTTGCATCATTTTTCAGACTCTATACTGTCTTACACTGAAACTCCGTCCTCTCCCATCACACCGACCGACTACACAGGTGAAGTACATTGCAGTAGTTTTAATATTCATGTTTGTCTACCCCTGTTATGGCTGGGCGCTTGCATTTGTTTGCATATATACATTCTCTCATGTACTTTGAAAGTATTCACGGCAAAAAGTATTTGTGTGGTTTTGTGTGAGACGTACAGTATGTGCAAAGACCCCCCCCCCCAGAACATCTGCATGGAGTGATAAGTTGTGGCGGTGTTGCAATGTTGTGCCTTCCTTCCTATTTTCGAAGGCTGTTAAGATAACCTCAAAGCCTGCAGCATAAAGCCTCCATTGTCAGTTCGGCATGGGAGACTTTGTGGAGGTCTGGGGTCTCTCGCTACCCTGATGCTGCAAAAGTAGCCTTCCACTCCCCCTTTCCCCATCTCTCTTTTCCTCTCCACCACAGCCAAATATTTCACTAGGATGAAGTTGCAATAAGATCCCCACGCATACACCCAATCCCCTTTGCCTCTCCGAGCACCCATCCCCCTCTTTCTTCCCTCAATCCCTCCATTCCTCTCGGCAATTGAGCAGTGGAAAGAGACTTGTATTTTGGGGGCGGGGAAGCCTGGCGGTTGTGATCTGGCTTAGGTGTAGAATTTGTGTGTGTATATGTGGAAAAGGGCAGTTTAGCGTTGCACTTGGCCAGGAAACAGCCCCCTCTAGATGATGAAACTGGAGCTTTATTTGTTTAAGTGCTGACTTCGGCCAGAGAGGTCCGTGTAGTATGAAAAAAAGTCCACAAACCCACTCAATCACGTCTGTCCGGACCGGTGCTGAAAGATGGATGGGCACCTATGAAGTCTGCGTCATATTGTCACGGCATCCCAGACATGTCCGATGTACAGCTGATGTATTCATCACAGTCTTGTCTTGTCACGAGTGTTGGAGGCCGCCTGTTGCGGGGCACTGAGAGATCCTCAAGTCATTGAGAACCCCCGCCCCCCACCCCATCCCCCTCCCCACATGCATAGCTCACTAGTTTTATGGGGTTTTGGACAAGATATTTGATCATGGTGTCATGGTGACGTACTGAAGAGGACTCTACCCAAAGTTTGAAGTGTATTGCAAGGTTTCCCAAACTTTTTCAACTCATCTAAAAATCTGTCTCCTCCATGGATCACAAATGACTAAAATGTATCTGTTGTCTGAGAGATGCAGATGATTTTGAAGCAGCCTTCAAGCGCTCTGAGGTGCATGTTCACCTGTGCTGCAATAGCACACTGCAGTGTCCTCCGTAAAAGAAATCAAATAAATACATTTTTAAACTATCCATCTAAACTACACCAAAAATTAAAGTTTTTGTAACTTTGTTGGTTCAGTGCTTTTAGGTTCTACCTTCTTTAGTATACTTCTTCCTCTCTTGTGTCTATGACACGTTTTTTTCAGAAAAATGCAAAAGTTATGAATCAAATTGTTCGCCGACATCAACCCAATGAGTGGATTGGAAGTTTGGATGCCATTCACAGCTCTATTATAAATGAATGTTCAAAAATTCTGTTTTCCCCAAATTATGGGACATTATTCATTCATGATTCTTTTTTTATAATTAACATGTTAATTTATGGGTATTGTTTTGCCTTCAGTATTATGCCTGATTTATTTGCAGAGAATTCAATATTTTTTTTTCTCAGAAATTATTTCCATCTCTTTTTTCTCTGAATTTATTCTCTGAATGGTTTGCATAGAAGTGCCGTGAGCTGCATCAAATTTAGGTCGGAGAAAGGTGAAAGCATGTTGAAATTGCTCATTCCTGTTTAAAAGGGTCAAATGTCAAAGTTCACTGAAATTAAAAGCATCAGGAATATTCAGCAATTTGGATGGGCCTTGTTGTAGGTCTGGGCTGTATTCTTCTTGTTGGACATGTTTTGAATCTTGAATGCTGCTTTTAGTAAAGCAGTCTCCCTTAAGACGAGCGCTTAAAGAGTTTGCAGCCATCCCCGTTTTATTTAAACTTTGTGAATGTTTAGAAGTTTGTCATTCATCTACTGAGAAGCGACAGACTACACTGGTTGATGTGGCCCTGTTTAGGAAGCCTAAAATGTCAACATGCACATTTCAAACTCATAATCAAAACTATGATTGTTTTCCTCATTTTGTGATTTGATTTCTAAAATGTTAAAGTCTGATTTGAATTAAACACACAAACTACAGGGATGTTTTCGAACAAAGTTAAATGAAGATTGGGAGGGAGTCGACCTTTGATGGCGATTTGGTCATTGTTTTCAAGGTGAACCGTAACAGGAGGCGCCACTGATTGTGCCTGGCGACATGAGCAGAGCTAGATTAGTTTCCTTACAGACATGCTGCGTGTCGTGTTTGTGAGAGAGAGAACGCCTGTGTGTGGTCTTAGCTCCCCTGCCCCCCACACCGCACCCCACGAGCGCTCCTAGTGGAGCCCAGAGCTGGAACTTTTATGCGGTACACACAAGAAACAAACAGATCTGCATATTGTTCTCGTCTCAGACTTTGTTCGGCACTTTATGAGATGCTCCTGTGGCTATACAGGTGTTTAAAAAAAAAATTCCATCCAGCTCAACATGTTATGTTGTCAATGAAGAGGCCGACTTAAAAAACATTTGCTGTCTCCTGTGAATCTATTGTGAGTCTTCTACTAAATAGCCTGTGATGTTTTCTACACAACAAATGTGCTTTGGCTTCTTCTTTGAACCAGCTATTTGCTCGAGGTTTAGAACTAAAAAGCAGCAGCAGGGTGTGGCCCATACATACCTTTGCCCTGGCCTCTTTTATCATTCAATCAGTTAACGTTCCCTTTAAACCACCGCACACGGCACAGCTCTAAAAACGGAACTCTAGTAGACTTTTATCCCTCATGTGACACCATCAATTTTTATCATTCAGCTCTTATTGTCTCTGTCTGTCTGTCTGTGCGTGTCTGTGTGTTTGTGTGTGATCGTGTGTGTCTTCAAGTGAGACAGGGAGAGACAGAAGAATTTCTTCCATGACTCGCTGATACGATCTTTTCAGTGTGTTCAAATAGGGGTTCTATGAGGACAAACACGCATGCACTCACGCACATGCATGCGTGGGTTAAACGGAAGCGGGTTGTTGCCTTTTCTGGCATTTCAATAATAAACGCGCATGTATGGATTGGTATACGTATAGTTGACTTGATTTGAGTTGTTTGTTATATGGGTGCAGGGTGTTTAACACTGCTGCCATACGGCAAAAGGTTAGAACGTGTTGTGCCTTTCTGGTACTTGGCAAAATTCTCAGGTTTTTAATTTTAATTGAAGATGGAATTGTTCGAAGGTGTGAATGTAAGTCTGCCCCTTGAAGTCAGCTGGGATAGGCTCCAGCCCATCTGCAACCCTAGTGAGGGGAAGCTGCACAGAAAATGGATGGATGGATGAAAGTTCTTATTTCATACCAAGATCAAGTAACAGCATTCTACTTTCTTTCTTAATCACTGATGCAAGTATTTTTTTTTTTTAGCTGATTCAAATCTGCCCTTATTTTTTCTCGAGCACATCAGGTTTTCATCCATGCATCCAGTCATTATTTGAGCCACTTATCCTCACAAAGCTCGTGCTGGAGCTGATCTCAGCAGGAGGGCAGGAGCGAGGGACACCTTGAACCGGTTGCCAGCCAATCGCAGGGCACACATAGGCGAACACCCATTCACACTCACAGTTGCACTTAGGGACACATTCGAGTGTTCCATCAACCTACCATGCATGTTTTTGAAATGTGGGAAGAAACCGAAGTACCTGGAGAAACCCCAGACAGGCATGGGGAGAATATGCAAACTCTACACAGGAAGGTTGGGGCTCAGAATCAAACTCTGGACCATTCTACAGGGAGGCGGACATGCTGACCAGTTTCCACGTGCCGCCCTCAGGCTTTCATAATACCACTGCTACTACTAACATGTAATATAGGAATATATTTTGGAAAAACTATGAATTAAGGGTTAGGTTTAGCAACAGGTGGAATTTCTAAAACATCATAGTTGTAAATTACAACACATGGTACAATTCGTACTGCAAAACTTTATATTATAGGTCAAATTTAAAAATGAAAAAAATGAAAATAGCTAAAAAATATAATGCACTAGAAAAGAGGTCAAGACATTTTTTAAATCAGCATCAGAAACACTTTAAGGGACACATAAAGCCATCTCAGAGTACAATTTGCTGTTGACCAGCGTAAACTGAAAAAAATGATGTGCATAATTTACTTTTGTTTTGTCAAGTGGCCACAAAAAATTGAATAATCTGGATCCAGATACATTTTTTTAAGTAGATGTATAGTCTACCCACACAGTCATGGGTGCAAGACGGTCTCAATTGCCCATGTCACATGCGCATTTGACCAAATCATCCGCAAGTGGTGATCTTGCAGTCTACCTGCCAATGTCATGCACGGACCCCGGCGAGTCTATTTCTGTTTCCGCAATGTCAAGCACGGTGTCCTCGGGGGTACTGCGCTCCCACCATCCTAATTTTAATGCAAATAAAGAAAGGATGCCGCTATGTTTGGCCGTGAAAAAGCCACGTTACATCCCACAATGGCGCACAACAGCGCAAAAGCCCTGTTAGGCCTAATTCTACCTGTGCGAACTCTAATAAAATACCAAATGAAAGAAAACTCCAGCCATCCACACAGTTAGGCTATGCTTTGTTTGGGGGATACAACTAGGTGGTCAGCGAGCCGGATGTGGCACTTAAGCAAGAGAAGAAGCACCCCCGCCACCCCCTGCCCAACACATCATATTTTTGTGGTTTCTTTCTGTAAGCTAAGCAATGTAACAGCCAAACAATCGTGTCTCGAAGCCCTGTCTTTACTCACTGCAGCATTAACCCCATGAATTGGCTCTTTGACTGATGGGGCACAGCCCAGGAATGTTGGGAAGTTGGGAAGGTGAGGGGGAGTAGGGTCTCGCTGCAAAAGAGGCGGGAGTGGGGGGCCGGTGGGGTCTGACTGACTCTGGAGAGTGCCATTTGATACATGTTTGAACATATCACCGTTAATAGTTAAGACACACAGAGAGGAGCTGACATTCTTGAAAGTTTGGGAGACAGTTTTAAGAAAGTGCTGTTGAAGTGGGCTTGCAAAGTATTCCGTGTTAGTTGACACTGTTTGACAAGCTTTGGTAAACGTTCTGTTGGGGTTCTGTTATTCTTGAGTACACATCAGACAACGAACACGAATATAAAATCTGATTCCAGGGCAAAATCTAGAAAGAATCAATTCCCGAGATATGATCAGGGCCAATGTAAAAATTGTGCAAACAGGAGACATCCAAATTGCGCTGTGACAAGCTTAGATGTGCCTGCCTAAACCTTAGTCGCCTGCTTTCTGGCACGCTTACAACTCTTGCTCTTATGCCTGACTGAGACACATTAGGCTATGGAATTCTACATCAAGGGTTGGCCCATTAACCCGTCGCCATTTCCTCAAATATTTTCCATCATGCCCCTTTTTTCAGCACAACCTTGTAAAGACACCGACTGACGCGTTGGAAGGCCATTTGTTTTCCCAATGCAGTTGCGATGTTTCTGTTTTTCCACGTCTAAGCCTATATTGCATCATATTGTTGCAATTTGATGTGAAAGCAGCAAAAAAAGAAAAAAAATATTCGAGGATTAAGTTTGTGTTATTAACACAAGCCCGAAACTGACTGGCCACAATTTGACCACTTGCAAAGTACACTGATAACCAATGTAGGAGTCGAGGAAATGTTCCTTTCCAAACCTACTGATGTTTCGACTGCATCATTCTAAGAGCTGTTTCTAAGAATCAGAATCCCAATAACAGACACAGCTCTCTGTGTACTGTTATGCAATACCCCTGACATTGAAAACCTAGCATTATTAGGTAGATTTTTTTTTTAATCAATACATGTCTTTTTAATATTGTCTAATTGCTCATAATGCTGATTGGTTAGTTTATTCAAAACTTTTCATCCCCGTGGCTTGTCAGTGCAGCTAAACTACCAGACCTTGTGTTTATCCGTTTTGACCACTTATTGCCAAATACACTCGAATTTGTGCTTACGTGTTTGATCTAAATAAAAAATGAAGTTCCAAGTACTGTATGTTTCCAGACTTTCTCCTCAAATCTTCCGTTATCCAGTCAAGCTCACCAATCTAATGCCTTAGCAGTGGCACTCGCTTTCATTAATGTACTATCAGTCCGACCGAGGTTAATGGGCTGTTTACATGTGAACTGACACAACAAAAAATGGGGAATAATTGTCTCGATTTGGCAATTTGAAAAATGTCATTGTATCGCTGGCATTATGTTTGGCGGACTGGCATGACCTCTATTACTCAAGTAGAAATATAAATATTAGGATTTAAAAAGACTTTCAAAGAAGTATCAACTTAAACTTTTTACTCAAGCAAAAGTGTAATAAATGCTTTCAAAACGACATAAAGTATAACAGTAAAGCCAGGGGAACAACTGCATTGAGGCAAAAGTCAAGTCAAAAATATTCATTCAATACAAATATATTAGAGAGCCATGTGGACTAATTACTGAGTGCTGCAGCGGTTGTGAAGGCTCTATATTAAAAAAAAAAGCTGTATTGTATTATATTCCCATTAGCGTAGCTCCATCTAGTGGATGCATAGCAAAACCACAGCAACTAGTGTCGCTTCTATTCTATGCACCTTATAATGCAGTGCACCCTTATATGAAAAAAGTTTTATAATAGGCCAGTCATTGAAGGTGCACCTTATAATCCAAAGTGCCTTATCGTGCAGAAAATACGGTACTGGAAATGTCCACTTAAGTAAGGTAACAAAGTACTTTTACTGTGTACTTGACACCTCTGCATATTGACGACCATGACACTGACCTTTGTCATTTGCATTTTGGAGATGAGTTTCATCATGACTTGGGGGGGGTGACTGGTTGTCCAGCCCCCGAATTGCTCCCTTTAAACATTTGAAGTGAAGCTTTAGGGTGGTACAAAATGCCCATTTTCCCCCCGAAGCTGTGTCATTATGGAAATGAACCCTCGCAGAAGTAATGAGAGATTAGTCCTCATCCTTACCGTGTGAGATCAAAAACAAGATCGGATCACGTGTCCCCCGGTGTTCCGACCTTATCATCAGTTTTATGCCTGAGTTTTTGTCAGCTCCACCTACTGATTTTATGTCTTCTCTTGCCTTTCGTGTTTATTGAACGCACTCGTAATTCCATTGCGTTTCGCTTGTCCTGCCGTTCTCTGCGTCTTCCCAATGCACTGCCTTAGTCCATGTTGTTAAACCTTCACAATTTAAAATAAGGTTTAAATTACAGGACTGGCTGTGGCTTTCCTTTGTTCCCTGAGTTTCTGCCAACTCGCAATTTGGCTTTTAATGGAATCCTGCCATGCTGCTGAACTTAAAGATTCTTTGCAGATGTTGAAAGGGACTAACTCGACAAAATGTAGGACAGCGTACCCTGTGCTGTGACTGTGGATGCAATGTGGAATGACTCAAAATGTGTTTATGTTGGAAAAGCAACACTCGCCTTGTTTTCCCAAGCTGCGGCGGCCTTTTTTGTGTGTCAGCAATATTTGCATATTCATCACGGAATCATCTCATTTTCACAAAGGCCACATGAGAGACACAACCCAGAGTAAGTGTATTTTTTGTCCAATATTAAGGAGTTTTGACATCAATACCGTTACATTGGAGATCAGTCATCAGCCCCAACGCTTTTGGTGACACGGTTGTTGTTTCCCTTGTCATACAAAGCTCACCATACTTGACTTTGCTGTGCAGACAGTATGTTCCGTTTGTGGACCACCGTATGCGCTGGTTGAATTTCATACTCAGATAATTCCCCCTAATTAGCCATTAGTCGGAATTTCTTCCTCAGAGTGGAACAAGTGGATGTGTTCCATCACTAATGTGTGTAATTACGTTGTGAGGAGTGAAGGCCATAGTCGGCCCACGTGAGGCTCAAATGTGACACTTGTCAACTTGACCTCCAGGACTGGCTGAGCGGGGAAGGAAGTGTCGAGGAAGAGGGCCTGTCCAGGAATGTGTTGGAAGGGGGTGGGGGGTGGGTGGGGGGATGTCAACTATCAGGACCTGCCTTTCCCTTACTCTTTTCCTCTCTCTGTATTCCTCATCAAATAATCAATCACTTTGACAAATTAGTTAATTCAGCATCAGATTTATGTCTCTGTATGATATATAATTTATGGATTTGATTTCAAAGAGTGTTTTCCTCAAGCATGTAATCACAGCTAAGGGGGCTTTATTACATTTACTGTACAAACCCTGATTCCAGTAACACTGTTAAAGAAAAACTTGACGAATATACTTGGATATATAATATATACAGTATATCCAATATATAATATATACAGTATATCCAATTTGTGTCACTCAACACGTCAACGTCATCCAAGTTTTTTGAGATGATCTGATTTAGTCCTATGTGGGCAAAGAACTCTTTTTGTTAACTTTAACTCCAAGGGCTCTATTTCTGAATCAGCGCAAGGTTCACTGCGCCTGTTTGTCAATTTTGCAGACCAGTCCCCACCATGCTGGGCAGGCCTGCACAGCAGATAAAGTGTCTGGCGCAGTGAGTTGGTGGCAGAAAGTCGATCAAAATCTTACCTCTGCTAAGACAACATCGAACACTGGCACAGGGTAGACAGCTGGTCTAATGCAATGTATTTCAGTCATAAGTATATAAAGAGCGGGCATCAAAACTTTGGAGCCACTGTTTTATATTTTTAAACCATCACACTGCAAACAATTGGGGGGAGTGGCAGTTTCTGAGTGCCCACTTCACAGCCCAGACTGTAGTGCTTGTCACGTTTGCGAGGTGGGGGTGGACCCCAAAAAGCAGTCAGGAGCAGGGTGAACTTGACGAATTATATTTAATAAAACAGAGAAAACTGAATCCAAAACAAACAAAGTGCGAACAACCAAAACTAATCCAAAGTAGCAAAACAAAACCATGACTGTGGCAAAAAACTAACAGGAACAGAACCATGACAGAAACAAACATGACAGTTGCAAGCAAACAAACAAAAAGCAACGAACAAACATGACAGTAGCCAAGAGCAACACTGACCCGACCCTGAGTGTTCGGGCAGGAGTCCTTTTATGCAACTAATAATTACATAATGACCAACAGGTGTGCAACTGCAGGGGGAGCTCTACAGTGCCACCTGTTGGTCCCAAAGCAAATCATGACAGTACCCCTCCCTCAAGGGACAGATCCCAGATGTCCCAAAGTTGTCCAAAGGCTTGCCTCGCCGGGGAACAGGAACTAAAAGCGACGGCAACCCTTGCCTCGCCAGAGAACAGGAACAAAAGCGACGGCGACCTTTGCCTCGCCAAGGAACAAGAAAGAGAAGCGACGACAACCCTTTGGCTGGGCTTGGCCTGACGTGGACGGAGTTCGACATAGCGGGGGACATGGGACAGCCGGACGTGAACAGGGACTCGGCCTGACGTGGGTGTGGACGTGAAATGGCTCGTCATGGACGTGAATGTGAATCAGCTCGAACAGACACGTGACGAGCCTCGGCTCAACGTAGACGTGGCTTGACGAGACGAAAACAGGACCGCCGCATCACCAGCGCTGCCTGAAAGGGAAAAGGGTGTCGGCCGCAGACGCGTTCCACCAGGCACATGGTGGAATAGGGACCAGTCCTGAGTACCTGGTCGGGTCATTCTGTCACGTTACACGGTGGTGGTGGACCCCAAAAAGCAGGCAGGAGGGAGGAGCAGGGTGAACTTGACGAATTATATTTAATAAAACAGAGAAAACTGAATCCAAAACAAAGTGCTAACAACCAAAACTAATCCAAAATAGCAAAACAAAACCATGACTGTGGCAAAAAACTAACAGGAACAGAACCATGACAGTTGCAAGCAAACAAACAAAAAGCAACGAACAAACATGACAGTAGCCAAGAGCAACACTAACCCAACCCTGAGTGTTTGGGCAGGAGTCCTTTTATACAACTAATAATTACATAATGACCAACAGGTGTGCAACTGCAGGGGGAGCCCTACAGTGCCACCTGTTGGTCCCAAACCAAATCATGACAGTGCACGAATAGTGTGCTGCTTTTAAATGGAATGAAAGGAGCCTCTTTGATTGGTGATTGCTGAAGTCAGCTGCGACCACCCCCACAGCGATGTGACCCTCCCTCTTGCAGATCCGCCAGTCTGTGCTCGCCTGTGGCGGTGACGAAAATAGAGTCCAGTTGGAATTGATGGAAGTGTTCAGGGCTCCATCCAGTGCAAAGCATGTCACATTTCCCATCTTGGTTGGCAGTGATGAGTCTTTCAGATGCAATGAAAGTGGACATGTTGCCATCATCTTTGTGATCACTCCTCCCACCATTTATCATGGACCTTATAATAGAAATAGTCCACAAAATCAAAGCCAATGGTACGCTTGCTCTTCCAGGAGCACAATGATAAATAATAACCAGAGGTGGGCAAATTTACAACATTTTGCGGGTCAAATCATCACCACGAATTAAGGACCGTCGGCCAGTCTGTCATTTCTATTTTGACCATGCTTCTGTCATCGTTAAATTAGTTTGTCACTGCTAAAATTACAGTTCATCACTGCTAAAATGATAGTCATCACCACTATTCACTTCTTCTTCTCCGTCTACTACTACCTACTACTTCACACACAAGGAGTGTGTCTACTCCGGTAAAGAACCGCACCATCTACCCTGAAAACTAAAACAAAGATATTCCATAAAATTTACAATCATTTCTTTGACACAAACATTCAATAAATAAACAATATAACATACAGTGTGTGTCCTTTCATCCAGTAGGCGGGGAACACCCTGAACCGGTTGCCAGCCCTTCGCAAGGCACACTTAGATGAACACCCATTCGCTCACATCTACACCTAGGGACAAGTTAGAGTTTTCAATCAGCCTGCCATGCATGTTTTTGGAATGTTGGGGGAAACCGGAGTACCCGGACAAAACCCACGCAGGAGAACATGCAAACTCCACATAGGAATGCTGGAGCCGGAATCGAAACCTCCACCTCTGTACCGCGAGACAGATGTGCTAACCGGTTGTCCATTGTGCCGCCATAAAGTTTTAAATGCAAATAATTACACATACATAAGATATTAGGCTCAAACAACGATTGTAGATAGTGATAGTGATCTATAAAGGCTCAGAAACTTGGTCCAACATTACCGGTATATTGTGTCAACTCTCAAGCCAAAGCTTCTGTGTGGATGATATAATGCTTGGACATCCACTTGACCAGGATAAATGATGCATGTCATACGCGAAGAATTCCTTGGCCCAACTTGGAGAAATGCAGGAAACTTCTCTCTTCCTCTGGAAGAATTCTTCTTGAGTCGCACATCGGTGGAATTCTACTGGCATACTCAGATTCTAAGAAGTTGGGCAGATTCTGAATGATGGATTATTTTGTTGTTGTCTTTTTAAACAAGACGCATCGTGTTTTTTTATTTATTTTTTTACACTGCGACATCAAAAGGTCATACGATTGAAAAACGGAGAGGGAGCAATGTGCGTGTTTGTGAGCCACAGCCCCATTCTGGCTGACTGAAGCCAATGTCTGGCGATAACACAGTCCTCTGATGGCAGAGATAGTCAAGACGCCAGCTGGATTTGTGGTGTGCTGGATTTGAAGTCGCTGCTTAATTTTTGTTGTCCCAAACAAAGAAAATAGCATTCGGCGCCAGAGGGGGAGGCGGGATTGTTCTTCTCTGAATTATCTGTGAAGCACTGATTTTGGGGGAATTTGAGGCTGTTGAAACAAAACATGTCAGAGGTGACTGACAATAGTAGATAGCCGAGTTCTCTTTTTTTTTCCCCCTCTGCAACCCCCCGACCCTGACTAAAACTATCCACTTCTTTCAGCACAGTGGAAGAGTGTAATAACTGGAGGGGAATCTAATCCTTGGCAGTGGATGAAAGACAAGGGTCTCCCTCACTCCCACTCTTTCTCACAGTCTTTCTCTCCATTGTTTTTTGTTTTTTTTTCCAAGGATGTGAGTTATGCTTGGCGGGTTCTCTCTCTCTTTCATTTTCCAGTTCCCTTTTTCACTTTTTTTCATCCTTCGACTTCCCCAATTTCTCCCAACTGTATTTCTGCTCCCCTGCAGGTCGAGGTTGGCAACAGGAAGCCTATCTTGCTGTGACCTGGACACTTGTGAATTTAAAGGCAACAATTCAGCTCCCATTTCCATATTTCGCATAGCCGAGTGTAACTTTTTTGTCGTGGCTGGAAAGAAACCGAAATAGGTGGTCATTTTTCGGCAGTTTGACGCTGAATGCCTACTTTATTGTTCAGTGACCAGGCAGCCAAGTCACTTCAGGCTCTACTTTCGTAGACAACGCATGCGGAAATGCTGGCCATTCTCATTTCTGTGCAGGCGCAAGCCCCGATGCGCTTGTTTGGTATCATTCTACGCCAAACTATGCAAGGATGCGTCTTTATCATGTTTTCCTTGCACCTGACAATTTGGTGGCAGAAAGTCGTCTGAACTATACGCCTTCTTGGACCACGTCTAAGTTTGGCACAGTAGGTTGGCTGCTGGTCTAACACAATTTTGTTTGATTTGTTTAGAGCTGATTCTGAGCTGCGCAGACATGTGAGCGAATGGCATACTATTTCATTCATACAATAGGACAAGAAGGGGCATTAAAGTCTTTGAATCATTGTATAAATTATTTATGATATAATAATTTAACACATTACTAATAGTATTATCATTATCACTATCGTTATTATCATTTTTAAATCATCACCTTAGCCAGGATGGAGCTATGGGGGAGTGGAGGACACATGATAAATGATTTTGACGGCCATATTTAAGTCATCTTTAATGACTTTGACATTGACATTGTTTGTTGCAGTTACAATGCTCACTCACAGATCACTGTGATTCTGTTCCCCAGAAATTTCTCCACGCGAGATGTGAGTGCGCTGCATTTTAAGAGAATGAGAGGAGCTGCTTTGATTGGCAGCAATGCGGTTGTCTGTATTTACACTCCCAATGGTGCAAACTGCCCACTGTTAGGCAGACACTTGCTGGCGAGGCATCCCAGATTAACTATCAAAAAACATGCATAAGGTGCTCATTGGTGGGAAAGGAAGATTTGATTATTTCGAAAGAGAGACATATAGTTGTGATGTCTGATGAAGATATCAGTCTTCTGGCTGGAACTTTGTGTTGTCTGCTCTATTACAAAATTATGATGAGGTCGAAAGCGTTGACCATGTAACACATTCCCCAGGTATGTGAGAAGCCCCAAGCCCAGAGAGGAAGCGGGAAAAAAAATGCATGTTAAAAACACTGGATGAGGGAGAATGTTTTACAGTGAGATTGGCACTAAGAGACACTGCTTTTGAAATAAAGCAACAAAGGTTACTTATCTAATTGGTAAACCGTGCAGTTTAGGGTTGGCTGGCTTAAATGCTTGCAGGACGCTGTAATTGCTGCCAGCCCTCGCATCCAGATGAATGCGTACAGGCACGCACAATCTTCCAGACACACACTTCCTCGGCCCAAACATAAACACAGTGATAACCTCGCATTTTAACCTGTCTTTCGAAAAAAATCCATAGAAGAACTTAACTTCTCCCAAGCTCCTCCCTGCTGCTGCGCACTCACTCACACACGCTCATTATACCTGGAGTTGGAAAAAAGCCAAGCTGAGCCTGATGACACTAAGAACCATGCCAAAAACATTAAACACGACATGCTGCACCATACATTCGTGATTGATCATGTTTGTGTTTTGCTTTTGACGTCACAGAATAAGTGGAGCCATTGGTTTATTTTAAATATAATTGTGCGTCTGTGTTCCGTTTCCATGCGCTCCTCGTTTTTATGGACATCATTATATGCATTAAAGGTAAGAAAGAAACTGTAACTTAATCAGTCTTGTGAGTGATGTCAAAGAAAAAAGTCCCGACAGATTCCAAGAAACAACTAGTCAGTAATTAGAGTGTGCAAACCTCTGCAAAGAAAGCTCACTTCCCTACCTACATTGCAACAATTTAACTGGCTAGATACATGCACATCTTTGGATTGCCGCAATTGAAAGACTCTTTTTCGAAACACACTGGTCCGGTGAGTTAGGGATAGTGTGTGCTCTTTGTTGTAAAAGAAATGGTGTCTCATTACATGATGACGGGATTTATTCACTTACATACTTATATAGCTCCTGGGGAAGTCCACGACAGGCAACTGAAAACTGTTTTTTTTTTTCAACGATTGCGAGTTTGCATTGTATGTTGCGTATTGTGACAACTTCAATGTTAGGGTACATGCACACGACAGGGAAACACGTTTTTTCTTTGTGATTTTGGGACGTCAATTTCAAAAAACAACAAGCGCAAAACGCATGTAGAAGCACTACACACAATCACAGCAACTACTTGGATTTGGATACAACTTTATTGTCAATATACTTGTCCACCGAGGTCTTATCTAAAACATTTTTTAAATTCCTTTTGTCTGCATATGTGTGGTTTTAACTTTGCATGATGAGTCTGTTTGGACGACATAGTGGAGTAATCTTATCTAACTTCACAACCGCGCCGTTGTTTTGGCTGGGACGGACTCCCACCTGTCTATGCAGAACGCACGTTCTCCACTTTCACAGATGACCATGTCAAGTAGTAAGACTAAAATTGACTCTGAGAGCCTTTTACGACCAAAATGGCATTTGTATAGTTTTAGACAAAATGACAATCAATGGCGACCAATCACGGCTCAGCTTACGAATGTCACGTGACCTCAAAAAAATAGGCGAGCTGTTCCCTGAGCCCTGAGAAACTGTGGTGTCTTTTTAAATCCGCAGCGGGTGGCAAAATGGCCGCGCCCTGAGGTGGATATAAATGGTTGGATTTTGCTGCTTAATTCGTATTTCACAAACCCAATAATAAACAAAGTACCACATTTAGTCGGGCCACATAAAACATAACCATGTAGCGAAAATTGTTTTGACTTGACTTCTCCTTGAAGCTCAGTTAAGTGCTTCATGGCATTTGGTTGGATGTTGAGGAGTGACACGAGGAAGAAACAGGTAGGATCTTTCTTGAGTGAGGGGCCAAAGGGGAGCAAGCAGATTCTAAATGACCAGCTGCAGTATGTCTGAAGTGCGGTGCTTTGCCCCAGTCCATGGGGATATTAAGTACGGCACACATTCCTAATGAAACGTCTTTACAGGCACAGTAGGTTTATGTAACATGTTGCATGACTTTGTTGCTGAGAAACTTCATGTTTTTGTAAATTGCTACTTTTGTAATTCATTACTCCCAACGCTGCCAGCAAAAGACAAACGGCCTGAATAAAAGTGTTGTTTTGGCTTCATAACCAGCGCAAGTGAAGTAATCTGAAAGGCCGCTTAACACTCAGCGAATCAATCGCCAATGCGACATGCCGCAACAATATTTCACAGCAACACAATAGACAAACGTTTCTCGATTTAAAAAGTGACAGTGACGAGAAAACCATTTCTGTTGGCTTGATCCCATGTTCTGTCTCTCCAATTGTTTCGCTGTCCGCTAGCTAGCTTACCAGACTTTGCCTCTGCCTGTTTCCCTCGGTTTCAGTATATATTGACGAAATGTCATTATAGCATGGCCCAAAGTGGACCTGTCGTTTTGTCACTTAAAGCTTCGAGCCGTTTAAACAATGCCTGCAAGCTTTAAGGTTTACAGTGAGGCATACACTTTTGTAATAGCAAACCAAATTGCATTGGTCCCTTGATTGTTTTTGTTTTTTTAATTCTTATGCACGCACAGATGAGCTCTGCAAGTCCCTTATGTTGCGAGGATTTGTATCTGGATTATTCCAAAACAAATAAAATTAAGAGTTTTTACTTTGGGTTGTGCAAAATGTTTAATTGGCACCCATCTCAGCTCACAATGTGCCATTCTCTTCTCAGTCACGACCCCTGACCCTAGAAAGGAAGAAAAGTAGCATTCCACTTTTTAGATGTGACCTCTGGTGGAGAAGATAATTGCAATGTGACAACTTAGCCATGTGACAAAAAGCCCCGGTCTCCCCTCCATCTAGAGAATGCACTTTGACAAAGAACTGGACTTGACCTGACCTAACCTGTGGCTTGCCAACGAAAGAAATGTCTTTAGAGCTTCTGGTTCTTGAGACTTCTTCCGTGTCTTCTTCCTGTCTATTTGTTGAGTCACTTGAACTGTGGAGAAGTTGAGCCTTCCTCACAGTGTACTACGTTTGTTTCATGCCTACTTTGGGGGAAAAAAAAATATTGTGAACTCATAAAGTTTAGTTGTGTTTCCGCCTACATTTTTGTATTAACCTATGACAGGTGTGCGTGTGTGCTTGTGTGAGCATGTGTGTGTGTGTGTGTGTGTGTGTGTGTGATTGGAGAGCTGTAAAAACTCCAGACTGCAGGAGTTGCTAGCCTGGAATTCACTAATGACACACGTGGGGCTCAAATGAGATGTGCAATTTTGTGTGCATGTGTTTGTGTATACGAGAGTGTGTATGTGTACGTGATCATAGTTTGTTTGGAACCACTAAGCCCAATTTTCGCATGCATATGCAAGGTGCTATCTCATCACGTAGTGTGCGCTCGTATCTTGAGCTTCTTTTACACAAACGCACTTATATCTCGTCCTTCATTGGCCTCCTCCTCCCTGCGACATTAGCGACTCACTAACCCCAAATTAACATGGCCGCTGCATACATAGCACACCTAATGTCGATACCAGTTTCATCCAAATGCATCTTTTAATTTAAAAAGCGGGGTAGCCTTTCTGGTGGTGGAAGGGGGGGGGGGGTGCTCCGGTGGAATATGACAGGAATGGGGCCATGGGCTCACGGGTCTTTAAATCCTCTGTGTCAGTAGAGTCTCTGGAGAAAAATAATGGCATCACTCTGTGAGGGAGTTAATGTGAGCTGATAGCATGAGGGCTTGGGGAGGGGGGCGGGGGTCCAGGGTTCACAGGCTTGCACAAGGTTGACAGAGAGCTGAATGCTTCCCACCCCTCTCGTCTTTGCTACCCTGCACCTTCAACTCGAAGTTAGCATTTGAAGGAGTGATGAGAAGTCGGAGGATATCGCTGGGGGAAGTGGACTGTTGACACCCTTCTTTTAATAGACACCAAGGTGGCAAATAAAAAGAATAGCTGACAACCAAACATATACCGAATAGTCTTCTAATTGTCTATTAGAAATAAGTAAAATCGAGTACGGGGCTCCTCTCTTTCGGACGGACTTCAGTACAGTGGTGCGGTGGTAATGGAACAACCTGTAACAGAAAGTGCAAAAATAACACGACTACGTAACAGTTGTTTATAGTCTAACTTCAAACCAATAAAATGTAGACTCGATATACAGTACCAATGTTAGTGATATGGTGATGAGTCCAACACTAAACATTGTAAAAATGCTTACTGGGAGATAAAAGTAGATCATCTGATTATTTGTCGCCTTGTCTTGAACTTTTGAAACACATTTTCCAAGAATGTAACATCAGATCCTTTCTGGACATAGATCAAGATAATCCATGCATTCCTGAACAAGCTTTAAAGCGAATAATTAAAAAGACCCCTGAAGCACAGTGTCTCAAAACAGCCCTTGAGCATGTTTCCTTCCTCTCATGGAGTCAGAGGAAGCTATTTCCAGTCATCATTATGATTACAAATGAGGGGGGATTGAGAATAGTGGAAAGACAAGTACAAATGCCCTCCGTTTGAAATGTTTCAACCTCACAAAATGCCATTTCTCCATTATCGGCTGTAGTTATACAATATATTTATCCATCCATCCATTTTCTGATCCGCTTATCTTCACAAGGGTCACGGGGCATGCTGGAGCCTATGCCAGCGGTCTTCGGGCAGAAGGCATGGGACACCCTGAACAATCGCAGGAATCAATCACGCTCACAATCACACCATGGCACGATTGAGAGTGTTGCATCAACTTGCCATTCATGTTTTTGAAATGTGGGAGGAAACCAGAATACCCGGAGAAAACCCACGCATGCACACGGAGAACATGCAAACTCCAAACAGGAAGGTCGGCGCCAGAATCGAACCCTGCACCTCTGCACTGTGAGGCCGACGCGCTAACCACTCGATCACCGGGCCGCGACAGTATATTTATCTGAGTAGAAAAGCATCCATTAGATTCTTGTATGGAGAAATACTGTGAACATATACTGCCTAGTTTCTGTATGCATGGGCATTTTTTCTGTTCTCAACCAATTACAACGAACAACGAAATAAACGTCCTTCGGGGCTCAAGAGGAGGAGTAAGCAGCTTTTCAGTTAAATGCATTGATCAGGGGCCTCTCAGCCTTGGCGGGGGGTGTAAAAGCATAATGTGAGTTGCCAGCTCCTACTGTAGGGTGGACTTGAGCCATTTTAACCTTGTGTTTCGCAAAACTTATTGAGCCAAGGCATGGACTGTATTTGTTGAAAACAAAATCTTAAGGGGCACCAACAAACTAAGATGGCACAAAAAGTGGATACACATTTTGTACTTAGGTGGAGGTTTGCACTCATGTTGAGTTTGATTTTGTGAAGAATATTCATTGGCTGTAATTTCTGTGAGGGCCCCCAGGATGAAATGGTGAAATGGTTGTCACTGTATGTCACTGGCAAAGATAGTTGAACAAAGATACATTATTTGCATAAATGAAATCATTTCAGACCATTTAAGTGAAGTTGGATCACTTCCCGCTGTACACTGATGCAGTAGACCTCTACCTCTCCCCATAGACTTATATAACGACTTATATAACACGAGATGTCGCCTGGACTTGGAGACAGAATTACTGCGTCGTACAGAGTGGGTGCCATCTTAAAAGAAGAATCTCGCAATGGCCCTGCCCCTCCACTTCCTTTATTTCTCTTGAGACTATGGGCAAGGGCATACATTAAAAAAAAAAAAAAATCATAACCCGCTGAATTTTATAGCGATTTTCATGTGGTTTGTTTTGTTGACAACATCAGACATGTGGCTTCAATACAAAAAAAAATGGTGCACTTTGAAAATGTTTCTTCACCCAAAAATCTTTATGGAGCTAGTAAGTTGGTAAAAGAGACACCAGTTAGATGGATGAGACCCACATGCATCCAATATTAATATGAAATATATTACATCTAAAATATCATGTTTTCGTGTCACTCCTCAACATCCAATGCTTTGCAAATCCTATAATAAAAAAAGCATTACCGTAATATAAATACCAGAGTGCAACACAGCACAGTATAGCATATAATTAAAAAATGAATGCTTGATGTAATATCCAATTTCAAATGGCAAACTGCTTTCACCATCTTTTTGTTGAGTGCTGCCACTTTGTGATTGTATTGCTTTTGGTTTTGAAATGTGATGCAGTCAGATTTTCAGAAATGTGCACATGACCACTGACAACATTGTAAATTGACGGTTGCAGTGTCATCTTGTGTCTGCCAGATCTGCTCCCACTGCAGAAAAGAAGTGACAATTATCTCATGGACAACGCAACTAACAGTCAAGACCTTTAATCCGTGTCGGTGTGCAAGCGTCAGCCACTCAATACAATGCTGTTTTCATACGGCAGAGGTGCTTGACTTTAAATTGTCCACCTGTCTGGTATCACTGCATGTCTAAAGGTTCTAATAAACCAATCTGTGTCAAAATCGGAAAATAATCCGCCAATTTATGAATAATTAATTAGTGCCATACACAGTTAACCTCACTACAAGGAATGGAAGAGATGGCCGGAGACTCCCGGTTCAAGATGGCGGCTCAGGTTGGATGTCGTCAACCAGCCAAGGCTCCCTCTAGTGGTTATTTATCTTTATGCCTCTCCCTGGGCCCTTCTAACCTTATTGACCTTTTGTGGGCAACCACACTTCCTGTATCTCCAATTCAAAAGTGACTTGGACCCTGACCCTGTCAGCCACTGCCACCGTGAATTATGGTGTCAATTTCCTGAGAGAACGTAGTGTTGGCATTGACGATTGTATACGAGAAATATAAATCATTCCTCTTCTTTTCTCACCTTTAGAGACTGGTACCTCCCTGGGCTCCCTGGGTTCCTCGACCTCCAGCGAGCATCCTTCTCACTGGTGCAACGTTGCCTACTGGGAGCAGCGCACACGTGTGGGTCGCCTTTACCCAGCCTACGAAGCCTCGCTCAACATCTTCTATGACCTACCTCAGGGCACGGGCCTCTGCCTCAGCCAGCTCCACACCAACGCCAACCACAGTCGCCGTGAGAACCGAGGCAGCCACGGCACAGCTATACTTCCAGCCTATCCCACTCATGGAAGGAACAGCAGCAGCATCCAACAGATCCGCAGTAAAATTGGCCACGGCATTGTGCTGAGCCGTGAGCCCGACGGCGTGTGGGTGTACAACCGCAGCCAGCACCCGGTGTTCGTCCACTCGCCCACTCTGGACCTTCTCAGCGCTCGAGGGATGAGCGTGAAGAGGGTGATGCCGGGCTTCTCCCTCAAAATGTTTGACTATGAGTGCTCCAACTGGATGGCTGAGAAAGGCCTGAAGCCTGAAAGCCAGGAGGGGCCCTGGGACCCCCACAGTGTTCGTATTAGTTTTGCTAAAGGATGGGGCCCCTGCTACTCGAGACAGTTCATCACTTCCTGCCCGTGCTGGCTTGAGGTGCTACTTAACACCCACAGATAGCACCCAGCCTGGATCCAAATTGTAATCCTCCGAGATTTAATATAAAGCTTATATATTTTATAAAATATATTACCATGTAAATACTTCATTTCGTCATTTTACAATGCAACTATTTATGTGTAGTGTCGTGTGTTTATGGACAAAACAAAAAGGAACAAGAATATGCACTTTTCAATCTTTCTATATGCATTACAGAGTTTCTCAGTGTCATTTTGCAAATGTAAAGATATCCACTTTATGTTTTCATAATTTCACCATTTCAAAATATGCCTTACACATGTCAATAAAGCATTTGTATTCAATTAAATATGCAGTGGTTTCCTCTTCTGAAACTGTTTGACGAATCATTAGCACGAAAGGACAGTTTATTGGCATAAAGCATTTCCAAAATACTCTTTACTCTCGATACTCTATTAGGGTTTGTGTGACTTGCAGGTACACCCTGGACTGGTCACCGGTGAATCCCGTTGACATACCCATTGGGGAAATGGAGACGTTGAGACGGTAAGTCACAGTAACAAGGCACGCTAGCATTAGCATTATTTTTGTTTTTCTCGCCATGGATGCACAAAGGTTTTGTTAAATAATGAATCTGCTCGGCTAGTTGTAGTTCATGTCATGCTGGTGAGGTATTGGCTTGGCATGGTTGAAACCCCAGATGACCAGGTAACCAGAAACGCTACCAGTACAAGAAATAGTACCTGGTACAATTGGGTTTTATCAATGGAAAAAGTGTCAATAGCAACATGGATGGGATCCGAAAAGAGCAAAAAAGGAGACATTTGTGCGGACTGAGAACGAGGCAATTTTTAAGCTGTCCACTGTAGTATTGTTGTTTGCTTGCTTATTCCACTTAAACTTTCAATTCCATCAATTCAGACTTCAATTTGCGCTTGTGGTGCACTCCCAAATTTTCTATTGTAAAAAAACATCAGAGCTACTTCAAGTGCAAAACCTTTATTTTGATAAGGTGGACTACTTCTACACTTGTTGCCAACAGTGAGTGCCTCTGTTAGCCTGAACATCCCATTGAGCACCCACTCTTTGGGATCAGTGGAAATGGTCACAATATTACTAAATCATGCACAACATGCCACATGAATGTAATCTGTTAGAGCAGGGGTGCCCAAACTTTTTATTCAAGCTGTCGGATTTCAAGGAAAAAAAAAACACAATTTTCCAAAGTCACAATTTTACACGAAAACATTAAAACTACACTTAAAGTCATTTTATGATCAGCAACAAAATGTACTGTATATCACAAAGTTGTATTTATGGGGAAAACACAGTGGCGTTCCGTCAGGGCCAGCAAGGCCTTCTCTGCTGGCCGAAACATTCTCAGAAAAGTAAATTTAATAAATTTATGTTGTTCTCAGAAAAGTAAATTTATATAAATTTACTTTTCTGAGAATAACATAAATTTAATTTGCTATTTTATTTTCATAAATATGTAAACAAAATTATTCTCTGTATTCTTTACGTCATATTATTTCCACTTAGTCGATAAATAACTTATTTATTGTGGTAGTTTTTAACCAATCATATTTCAGATAGCTTGTGTTACCAGGTAAATTAAACTTGCTCGGGGCCATCAGATTAAACAGAGCAGGCCCCTATGCGCTGTAAATGAACGTGCACCGTCAGGTTGCAATAGCCAATCAGATCACGAGTCTGCGTACCAGGGCCAGCTAGAAGGGTTTACGTCGACACTGGACGTGCGCGTTCGGAGATTGGATTAGCGCCTGCTAGACTGTTGCTGCATTTTGAGCCAAAATGGCCGGAGGAGAAGACGTTCCTCTGGTTGCAGGACTACTTTCCACACAATTTTCAAGACGGACCTTCCACTGGATTTACCAATTTAAGTTGTTTTACCAAGGCAGCAAGGAAACATCAGAGCACGGCTAGGCACTTACAAGCTACGGTGCGTTTAAAAACGTTTGGGGACACTCGCGTAGATCTGCAGCTCAGTGAATTGCCACTACGTTGGTGAGTAAATGAATTTTATTTTACATTTCTTCTTGTTATTTTATTTCGTTAGTATTAATAGTCACGAAATAAAATGACAAAGATACAAAAATGTATCAAATAAATCAGCTCACCTGCAATTTATAATGGTGCATTCTAGTCAGCTTCGTGCACTAAAGTTCGTTCAATCTCAGCTGCTCAACATTTTCAGTTATTTGCTGTTGTATAGCCTATTCTCAAAATGCAAATGATCTGTTAACTTTATTTTCAATGAATAGTTTGTTTTGTTATTGTGTGGTTGGTGTCTTATATGAAACTGCGACATTGCGCAATTTATTGGACAGACTTGTTTGAGATCACACAGCGTAATTTGGGTGGCATTTTATTTAGTATTTTTTAAATCTTTTTATTTTTGACAATATCTGTAAATTTAGTTTCCTGCTCTTAATTGTGAATGCATACTTGATGGTTTTAAATGCTTCTGAAATTAAGTGCTGCTTGACGAGCCTATATTGTGTTAATGTATGTGACGTCACTGAAGGCCTAAGGTTGAAATGCACGGCCCGCCACTGGGAGAACAACAACCCAAGGTTAATAGGAATCAAATAAAAATATTATGAGACGAAAAACAAAAAATCCAATTAAAAATGGCATACTACAAAAAAATAAATTGTGAGAAAACAATAAATGTAGAAAATAAATATTTGTAATGTATGAGCATCAAGTAAAAATAGATGAGACAAATATAAATGTACCGGGATAGAATTGAAATTCTATCTGAATTTTACAATTTTACAATGATTTTATTCAAATGCGTCACACATAAAAGATTACCAAAATAAAAGCCTCAAAACAATTTTGAAGATAAAATGCAAAACGTATTGAACTTAAAAGTTAAATACAACTGAACTGTAATTGGCCAGTGAATCATTCATATGCCATGAGAGGGAGTCTGCATACAACTTGTGGCACTACACTTTGAGAATCACTGTGTTCGAGCAAATACATTATTTTATGCTTACTATTTGGGATCTTGTAAATCAGGCTCAAAGATCTTTGAACCTTTTGATCTTCTTCTGTGAAGCCACTATTGCACACATGCTCAATACTGTTGAACAATACCCCGAAGCTGTTTTACAGGGCGGCAAGGAGTGGCAGCTGCTAGTCCCAGTTCAGTTTTCTGTAGCACAGTCCTTTTTTACTCTTTTGACTTAACTGTCTTCTACATTTATATATTTTTAAAAAATGCTTGATACTTGAGAAGAGTGAAATATGTTTACAAATATATATTTTTGTAATTATAGGCAATAGCATTAAACGTGCATAGTGCACTCAGTACTTTTTGGTTCCATTTGTAAATATATTAAATATTTACAGCGAAAAATGTTGACGCCACAGTATCGCCATCAATTCAAGTTGTACCATCATTTAAAAAAAACATTTCAGGAATGCTTCTTTATTAGTAATTTGAAATAAAGCTTCAAGTATTCAGGCTGCAAGCTGATGATGGTTACTGTATAGAAGAGCAATTGATTGCTGGAGCCGAGACGCTGCGATTTACATATGATCTGATTACTCGACTAATTGCAATTGCTAATGGTGATGAGTCAACCAGCAAAATAATTGTCTGTGGCAGCACAAGGTTAGAATTGTGTTTGCATGGACCGGGCAAGTGCTCAACATTAAGCTATGTTATTCACCTGACATGCATAAAATGTGCCAGTTAATTCAGACAATGAAACATGAATTAGAAATGTGTGTGTGTGTGGATATGTGTGTGCATATTTGTGTGTGCGTGCCTGTGGATTTGTGTGTGTGTGGTGGGGTTTTAATATCCACCCTCTCAACCAATGCACACAGACGCACGGTTTGAGGCGCTCTCCAATTGCCCACTTAACATGCGCCTCCATCATCCGCAAGGGGAGATCTTGCAGTTTATCCGCCAATGTGCGGAAACAAATGCCCTGTTTCGCCCAATTCAACGTGTGCAAAGTGGAGCAAAATACCAAAAGAACGAAAACTCCACCCACGCGTACAGTGAGGCTGGGCTTTGTGCTAGACTCGCACTGGGAATGAGGCAAGGGCCCACAATGCCTGGATTGAAATCAACAACAAAATAACACTGATTGTTTATCACCAAATAATTTTCTATTTACAATGTGTAGTTGCTGTGTTTTACAGTACTTTACATGCTTTTTAAAAAGGATAGTCCACTTCTGCATTTGACGACTCTGACCCCGAACTAACATGGCATTGTTGGACATCAACAGATCACACAATACAGACTCCAGAGACAAGTTTCAAAACCTTTTAAAATGCCATTACATATGTATGAATCACAATGAAGTCAAAACTATGTCCGTGGCATCAAATGGAAGCAGCAGCAATAGAAAGCAGAAAACGGCGTCAGAGTGCCAGCGGTAAGAAAATAAAGGACATAACTGAGCGATTACACAACAAACCGCAGTAGGGCACTGGGGCCTAAATTGACTTTAGCGGGGGAGAGTTGCCGTTTACGACATCCTGTTTAGAGTCTTTCAACAATACGGTTATTTACAATACATTTAGGTAAGAGCAAGAAAGAAAAGAGCGATGCAAGCAATGGAAAGCTGTTAAAATGAAAACATGCTGGAGACACTCGGCAGGCTTCTTGCTCAAACCTGTGATTAACTTTTAGTTGAAGCGTGAGGAAGGATCCACAAGTCAGTCACAGCCCTACGTCGGAAAAACAGACTCACATTACACTGAGATTGAACCTTGACGTGAAAAAAACTAGATGATGGGGGCCATTTTAAACTCCGATTCATGTATTACATCTTATAGTATATACTGTAATAACAGCTTTCATAAACGCCCTGAAGAACCAAATATAACCCCTCTTCCAAAACATTCCAAAGCATATTTCAGGCAAGTGTCTTCTCAAGGGTTACAATTAGTGGTTAGGACACAATGGAAGGATTCAGAGGGGTTGTACAAAGCATTCCGTGTTTCACCTAACAGTACGTCTCCTTTGTGTTGACTTTTCTTTTTGCCTCATCGCCTTAAATATAAAGTGCCTTCTTTCTTCTTTGTCACATCATAGGTCATGCCTTTGTTCATTTCCTTTATTGATGTCATGGAAAACAAAAAGCATCATCAGATGTTGGCGTTTTTTTTTTTTTTTTTTTTTTCCATCTGTCTGAGGATGAAAACAGTCCATTGGTACATCGTTCAGATCCAGCTTGACAAGAACTCATTTTTTCCTGTCCGGACTATGATGATGTTGTCACTGTGGTAATGAATGCAAGATGGAGGATCAAAGGCATTTTCGATTTACAGGCCTGCAAGATGCATGCTGAGTATTTACATGCTTGCAATATGTTGATCTAATTATACATTGCAATTTTAAATATCATTCCTAAAGTGCATGACCGTGTTGTGTGGCGTTTAGTGAAGCCCTGATGTGGTAGGAAAATGCTTTGGTTACACACCACGCAACATTGTAAATAGGTTATTAGCAGCACATTTAGCAAAGCGGCGTGGAGAGCCTCCAATGACATCACATGACAGTCAGAAATTCAGAATGCTGCACACTGAAATAAATCTCTTGACAACCGTGATGTGTGAGATTACAAGTTTACTGTGGCTACTTAAATTACTCAAATGTTGTTCCCGTAATATATGCAATGAAAAAAAGGCAGTACTCATAATAAAAATACTGTAACTACATTTGGATGTTGGAGCTTCTGTCCAGTGTGCTGTCTAGAGTTTGAGACCAGCAGTCAATTTTCACAACCATTTACTGAAAAGACAACTTTTCTCTGTGCTCACTGACAAATTAAGTTCACATTGGATGACTTTCAATTTTGAAAAAAATATGAAGAGACACAAATTCATGACGTTAAAAAAAAACCAAACTGTTGACGTATTCTATCATGTTGAAAATTATCCACTGTAAAAGTTGCATGACTTATGCCTTCTAACAACATCAACATCGTTGCAACAATGACAAAAAATAAGACCAAGCTTTTATTTCCAAAAAATGTATTCAATAAAAGTATACACATTGATAACGCCTCATGAAATAGCCTCTGGAAAATGCGACAACTGTAGCAATGTACTTGGTGAATCACAAACATTGGAGGTGTTCCGATGGTTCTCTCTTATGTTTCTCATCATTTCAATACTAGAAAGTATTTAGATCTTCTCTACTGTCAAGTCACAGCTTTGATTGATATTTCGTTGAAATGTGCCAATTCAAGGGATTTCCCAGCCAACGGAAAGAGTGAAACACTTGATCCTTTTTCAAAGCGTGTGACTTCAGTGTGAGTTTTATAAGCGCAATTAAAAGCATGCATGAAATCACCCAAAAAGTAGAATTAGCTGAAAGCAACTGAACATTTTGCTGCAAAATATGAGGCTATAACAGTTTCTGTGATACTTGCAGTTGTCTCAATGAGAAAATAAAAACCGAAACAAAATGATTGACACCCGTCCCATCAAAATTTGCCACGTTAATAGGGCATGCTCACGCTTCGAATGAGTGATCGAGGCGCTGTTTATTTTCCAGCCTGTCTTTGTTTTGTAATTTTAAAGGACTATGTCTGTCAGCCATAGTGTAATTATATGGAGACAGAGACACAGGAAGGGGGGCAGGGGGGCTGGGGGTTCGGGGGCAGGGGGGGGGGGCGGTTGCTCAAGACAGCCTTCTTCTCTTTCAGCCATGACCAGTAAACTGCCTCGAGCTGCTTTTGAAGAACAGCCAAAACACTCCTCAAGTCCTTTTTAACCCCTTTGGAACACCTCAAGATCGATCTCACATTGTACCTGCTCGTCTCAGAGCGGTACAACAGTGCAGGGACCTTCGCTTCGCCAAGTGTCACGGAACACTCGGACTTTAACGCGGCATTCTTCCGAGAACACATCCAGTCTCCTCTAGATTGGAAGCTTTTCACTTTCTCGATTTGACACCAAGTCTATAAAGAGTAGTAATGTGGCTAGTCGTAATTAAAATCAAAATGAAACAACGAAGAAGAAGAATGAGGAGTTTGTCCCTCAATGCGGTCAACACGATTGTATCTCGTTACAGTGGCTCCAGTACACAGGGTACTTTTTTTGAGGACGCCCTGCTATTCAATACAACATCAACAACAAATTTTAGTTAAAAGTCAAGTCAGTCCGAAAGAAAGAAAAATGTGGTTTCAAGAAGTCCCAAAAGTACAGTGGGACTTTTTAAAGTGACAGGGGTGTGCTATGTCTGAGTGTGGCGACAAACAAAAAAAAAAACATTTACAATATGATCCACTTCACTGTATAGGCACTAATCATATTTTGCCAAACCATTGTATGTGTTTGACAACATCAAGCGGAGCTCTTATCAAAGAGACATTGTGCGTGACATGTAAGAGAGGTTGTGCCAAGGAGAGGCCTTGGAGAGGAGTCGCTGCAGGCAGAGGAGTGTGAAAGGAGTGCGGTTTATGTAAAAGCACACAATACAAAATCAGTGGTTTGTTTGTGTGACATTTGACTTCGCATTGTTGCGAGAATTCCTGGAATATTCAATTGTAATGATGAATGAGTATTGTCAGACATATTCGGTGAATGGGAAATAGCAGCGGAGATATAGGAAACGGCTCGTACAGCAGTTGTACGCCACTTTGAAGTTCGGCAAGCAGTGATGAATGAGGCCTCGTAGGCCCTTGATCATTAAACTTCACAACATGCTCCACCCACATTAGATGTCATCTCCCATTGTCTCATGTAGTTCCTGGTCCCCATTCCGACTCATTTGGGCGAATTGCAATGTCGGAGTTTGCTCGGAGAGGCCCCGGAATTCACCTCAAACCAAAATTGTTAAATTCCTCTCCAATTTCAGACATGGGTCCATGAGACTTTTTCCACGCGTCCTGTCGTGACGAGCATAGATCATTTTCAAAGAGTACTGCTCAGTGACTTTTTAGGAGTCGTGTTCAGAATCCTCAAATCCACGGGGTTCCTGCGCGCATTAATGACGATGTTTGAATAAAGCCAGATAAGTGATTCAGAATGGTAGTACACACTTCTCTTGTCTTGTTTTTGTGAGCTCACATTATTACATTATTAGCAGTGCTTTTTGCATTGCATGCATGTCTATTTTTTGGAGGGCGGAGGGCCCAAATGATAAAAGCTGAGGTACTGCAGGCTACAGACAAAATTGGCAAGACTTCAATCAAAACAAATTAATATATTTCATCGTACAATAAGCACGCACCACAAAATCAAGTCGAAAACCAACCCCGATTTGGTTTTCAATTTGTTATTGCTGACAGATGAAAGGTTGCCTTTGCAGACTTGCATTCAGCAGGAAATGCAACTAAAGGATGGCTGATTTTTCTTCTTGGGGAGGTTTAAATGTTTTCCATATTGCGGGTCTCTAAATGGATGCAGGAAATGCTGTCACTCCACTCTGCTTTCCAAACTTCCAGAATGAGGTTTTGGCTACAGCAGATGCCAGTGCAGTAAATTCCAGCGCAGCAACGACCCAGCTCAGGTTTCCGACTGTTGGTAGAGAGACTATAGCAGTCTCCACCCTCGCTTGGTTTTCCAGATGAAATGATCTGATTCTGTTAGGGTCATACTGAGAAAATTCTCGGTTTGTTGCTTTTTCTGACCTGTCGGCACAGGTCGACCACACATGCACTAATCGCATTGAGAAAATTAGGAAAAACTTTCATCTGAATGGTCAAAAGGTTTTATGCAAAACAAAGGTGAAGAACAGTCTGTTGCGCTCTGAAATGCTAAAAATACACGTGCACACACACGCATGCACGCATATAGTATAAAGACACAAACGCAATTATATCGTCGAGCAATTCCTCTTTGCATTGCCTTCATCCTCTCACCTGACAGCACGTCAAATCAATGCTATTTCTAAGTATTTTTATGAGTTATTATTTTGCTGTCTTCAAATAAAACGCAAAGCGTCTGTAATCAGAGAAGGACCACAGGGGAAGCCTTTCGCTCATACTAACTTGATAGGTAATTATTTCCATGAAAAAAAAAAAGACAAGTCAGTTTAAAACATGACGACCCAAACTGCTTGAATCACTTACAGAGCCTCCTTCATCACTTTTTATTTCTTCATTTCTTCATCTCTGTTCTTCCCCTGATATAATTTTAAATTGATTTACGATTTGGCAATTCCATCCCAGTTTTTTTTTTTTTTTTTTTTTTGGGGCTCTCAGAAAAGTAGATCCAAAAGAGAAAGTTAGGTTTTGAAAAAGATGTCTGTATTAGAGGGGCACACATGAGGGGATTTTCACTCCGGTCCCATTCTACTTTCAAATCTGTGAGAAATCTTATGTCTGCCTGTCAACGTTTATGTTGCAGGTACTATCCTAGGCCCTGAAGGCAACATTGTGATTCCTGATCATCCGACAGTGAATGCAGCAGTCATGCCCTGCAGTTGGAGACTGCAGTAATTTATATCTTATTTTATTTGGGTGTGTTTTAGTCACTGATGTTTCTGTCATGAGTAATAACATCAGTACATATGATACTTCAATGTTTGAATACAATCAGCGTTCACGTTAGTGATGTTCAATTTTACCCAGTGAACCACAATTAACATGTCAAATTATAGTTACTTACATTGTTGATCAGATAAAAAAAATAGTGGTTGAATGCTTGATGAATGCTTGACTTCTCAGCTAGAATTGAAGTTGAAAATGATGAATTCCTTTTGAAATTCCTTATCCTTTCTCAAAATGGTAAAATATGAGAGTAAAAAGCTGTGTCGAGGTTTTTAAATGTTTCCTGGAAGACAATTGTTTTGCACTGTACATGCAGAGGCCAGGGAAGCCGAGCATATACATTTCTGATATATCTTTTATGGAATGGGAACAATAAATTCAACTCACACTTTTCATCTTTTGAAATAAATATCATTGTGTTGCTCTCTGATGCGTCACTTGTCAAACCGCTTTCCAACACGGAAAGATTTTGATGTTGATACGCATGACACATTCTCGCAATGACGGATTTATTGATGTAAATTGAAGCATAGTCACTTTCCAGACTAAAAATTTGGACTTTGCAAGGGTGGATTCCTGCTGCCCTCTACTGTATTGACAAAAATAACCGCTCATGTTTGGACAGCCCTAGTTTAAACAAATGAATGCAAGGCTTTATGTTCTGCAGAAACATTACCGTTAAATATATTACTTAACATGCAGCAGAATGCAACCAGCTAAACTGAAAAAAAATGCTGTGTTGAATTTACCCGATTTCATTTCAAGAGTTGCACGAAATAAAATCATCTTAATCCAGATATATTTTATAAGTAGACAATACATTTCCTAAGTAAATGTATACATCTATTCAAACATGTATTTGTATCTAGATGATTTCATTGACAAAATGATATTGCGTAAATTCAAGACAAACTTTTTTAAAGTGCGCACTGACTTTTTCGCATCAGTAGGCTATTTCCTTCACTTGTTTATAATGATTATATCATAGATTCTATTGTGAGTTCTCCATTGCATATCACCAATCACAATAGAATCTCGTCAATGATATAATTGTTCTGAACAAGTGAAGCCATGGGCAAGGAAATAACCGAGTATAGCAAAACGTCAGTGTACGGTGGGAACATTTTTTGTTATAATTCACTCAATTTTATTTCGTCAAGTGGTTGCAGAAAATAAAGTCATTTCGGTACATTTTAAAGTCGATCCCTCAGTCTACCTTGTTGATATACAGTCTACTTTAAAATGTGGGGTTAGGATCAAGATCATTTTATTTCGGGCACCTGCAATTTTTTGTTTTATCCTTTTAAATGTACGATAGAGCAAAAGCCATCAAGAAAAAGGTTACCAGAATGAAATATACATATCTTACTTTAATAATGTCCAGTGATTACTTCAGTGTTTTGTTTTTGGGAGATCAATCAGCCTGCCATGCGTGTTTTTGGAATGTGGGGGAGAACATGCAAACTCCACACAGGAAGGCCAGTGCTGGAATCGAACCCCGTGGTTAGTCGACGCTCTAACCACTCGACTACCAGGCCGCCCTCTTGCGTTGTACTTGAATTTGCAAGTGGAAATCAAATTTGGGATTACATTAGTTGGCAGGATAATAAAACTCCTAGTGATGTGTATTACTCCTGATTAGAAACAGAAATGATCTTAGAACTAAAAAATAATGTACAATATCGTGTTTTCATCCTCTCCGATTGCAATTTGGAATCGTGATTCAATTGTGTTGAGCCCCCAGGCAGCTTTTTGAACGCTTACATCACGACGCAATTACATGGATTGCAGTATAGCACTTGTTCCACTAGAGGGCACTGCACGCAGGGAGGGCTTTTTCACTGGAAAGCGACTGGCTTTTTGAAAATGCAGGGTGATAAACTCACAAGGCACGTTAAGGTACACGTGCATTCAGCATAGGTAATCACAGTAACACTACTTGGAGCTAACAAAAGGTGGGACTCTCATTGTATATTACAGTATTATGAAAATTCTAGTCCTGGTAGTTGTAATACCCCAATTAAGACAAACATTTTGCCAGTCAGGAAAATGTCATCATGGAGAAATGCCCTGCTGGTTAAGGCAAAAAAAAAAAAAAGAGTATGCAGACAAGCAGAGGGCAGGTGGCACAAAACCAAACTCCAAGTTCATTACAACAAAGACAGTCGTCATATCTACAACCAGGAATTGAAAAAACAATCATTCATCTCCGAGGTTATCAATGAAAACAGTAATAATACCCATACATTATTTTCTGTTGTAGAAGAAGTGACAAACCCCACAAGATCAGTTCCTTCTGAATTGCTGTCCAACAAGTCATATCGGTCTTTTTCACCGATAAAATATTACAGAGAAAACAAAAAGCAAATGACTCACTCTGTGGAAAAATCACAATGGTGTGCCATCTTGTTGTCCAGTAAATCTTGAACATTTGAACTTTCTAAACTACACAACTTTGAAAGAAACAGTTTTAAGATCCTCCATATCCTATCTTGATATGTTGCCATCACAGTTTTTCAAAAAACACCCATTAACCCATCGTGAATAATTCCCTTCAATCACAGTAGTTTCCCCAGACCTTGAAAACTGCAGTGATAAAACCACTTCTAAAAAAGCCTAACCTGGATGCTTCAACAATAAGTAACTATACAGGCCCATATCAAATCTTCTTGGGAAAAATAATTCAAAAGGTTGTTTTTGATCAGAATCACAGCTGGTGCAAAGGTTACGCTGCAAAACGATCCATTTTCCCCCACTCATTTCAGTCTGGAATTCGACCACACCACGACACTGACACTGCACTTGTTCAAGTATTTAGTGACATACATCTAGTATGTGTAAATGGTGAAATTGTATCTCTTTTAACCTTATTTAAAATATATCAATATGTTAGTTAATGAACCAATTAATTCATTAATTAAAAATGTACAATTTCATGTTTTTGAAAGAACTGTTTAAACAATGAAACTCGAGAGAAAAAAATATTTAAAAACTTCTGACGTTCCTTAAGTGTGACATCGGTGACACGAACCAATATCCATATTTATCAAGTATTGATAACATATAATTATAGGTCATGATGCAATACATCTCAGTAGCCATATTTTGTCTCACCGCATCGTTGTGAATTAAGTTTAAAGTACATTGCGGTACAAAAACCTGAAAGGTAGCCACTACTGTAATGCAATACCGTGCCATTGTACACCACAGAAAACCAAAACTAATGACTACAGCCAAAATAATAGACATATTATTCAATGAATCTCTCTCTGAATATCAACCAATCAATCAATCAATCAAACTTCATTTATATAGCACTTACAGGATAATATATATATATTCATATATATATGTATATATAAACGCAACTCAAAGAGTTGTGCAGTTAAAAAAAGAAATTCAACATACAAAGACGACTCTCCTTACCCCCAACATACATAGATATATGAGAATCATCTTTATTGGCCAAGAATGTAGAACACACAAGGAATTTGTCTCCGGTAGAACACGCTGCACTAGTATCGTCATAAACAAGGACATGACAAATAAGTATGGAAGGACATTCCGTAATGTAAGTGTACTGTTGTGCGGTTGTACCACCCAGTGACAACTGTGAGACAACGTGTAAAGTATCAAGCAGAGCTAAAGTGAGTGCTCAGTGGTAGAATAAAATACTATCACAGTTGTACAGTTGGTGCAGAAAATCATTGAACCCTTTTAAAGTGACCAATAGCAGTATTTGTAGTACAACAAGTGTGCAATAATGCAGATGTCCTTGAGCACTTTAAAGTGTCTGGTGCTGTGGAATATACTGTAGATCGGTGACAGTGATTCAAGTGACTACAGAGCTGGAGCTACAATAACTACAACGGGATGCTGTTCCACAGGGTCTGCTGGATTTGGTGAGCATGGATCGGTAGCGCCTGCCTGAGGGGAGTAGCTGGAAAAGGTGGTGGGCAGGGTGCGGGGGGTCCCGTAGGATTTTCCGTGCCCTTTTCTTGGTTCTTGCAGTGTGCAAGTCCTCAAGAGTGGGTAGGGCAGTGCCAATGGTTTTTTCCGCCGTCCTGACTGTCCGTTGAAGTCGGATTTTATATCCTCACAAGCATACCTATGCTCACACACACACACACACACACACATACCTAACATGTACACATGCCCTAATGACTCTTATATTAAAAAAAGACATGGCGGTTAAAATTATTTTAGTTATAAGGCAGCATTGTTGGTTCAACTCTTGTATTCAATAATTCGTCTGATGACTATGGTTATAGTGACCTGTGACAACCTGACAAGATTAATATAAATTAACTTTGTATTTTATTTGATTTTCTCTGCTGCAAAAATGCTGACAGCATGAAACATGACCTGTGGTTATTATGAACTCTGCCATCTCTTGAATGATCAGCCAGACGTGATCATACACATCTGCACATGATTATTGCAAAATGCTGCGATGCTCATCGGATTTGGAAATCCCAAGTGAGTCATCAACTCGCCATGTGGACCTCAATGCTGCAATGGAGCATGTGCATGTGTCAAATGATATAAGATGATGCCTCGCATGAGACGCAGACCTCCATGAAGCTTCCCACGACATCTCCAACCTGATGACTTCAACTCAATATCCTGTCTGCTATCAATAAGATTAGGCAGGTATACTAACAACAGGAAATTTGCTCTCATGGGGCATTACCAACAGTCATATTTTGGTGATTCATGAGTTAAGGTCACAGTGGTGGTGTCCCAAAGCTAAATACAGGCTAAGCTACCATTTCAGAATACAAAGTAAGTCGCAGTCGGGAAAAAGGGGTTATCTCAAGGATTGTTGTTTCACATGAGTCACCACTCAAGAGAGGGTAAGTGAAGCATAGTGACTTACCTGCGCTATGATTCACATATTTGTGTTTGGTCCACCCACATCAGCAGAGTCACACAGACAGAGCCCAGGGGCAACCAGCGTTATGACTCTGCTGCTGAGTTATGTTACAACGCAACAACAGTGCGACCTGAATCCTTCTAATGGCTTGGTTCATCAGCGCCTTTTAAAGGGACAGTGTGGCGAGAATGACCCATTTTTCACTCCAAAACTCTATGCATTTGTTGATCAGGAAAATTAATCTCGCTGGCATTTTCAAGGTTATCAATGTGCTGCCAATGTGGAGTACAAATATTTTGACGTGGCAAATAGTTTCGAGCGGCCTCGCAACTCAAGTATGTTCGAATGTACTCACAAATACATTCAAACGTACTCTCAAATGTGTTTGAATATACTTGCAGGCTAAATGTTTTACCTGAAAAAAAAATCGCCACAGTCCCCCAACGTGTGTTGCTGGGTCTAAATGGGAGCATGTTGTGTCAATATATCAAACACACACACACACACACACACACACACACACATGCACAAATAGAGTCTCACACACACACACAAACACACTAAAAAAACTAATCTGAAAGTGATCCAGTGCCCGTTTCGGGCATGCCTTGTGTCAATTAACTACTCCTGACTTGATGTGCATGGTGCATTTATTCAAGCTCCTGCTGAGCTGAGTGGCAGGCAATTTACACTGACAGGGAACCATATCTGCCTTCCTGTTATTCATAGCACACAGTTGGGCAACATTGTGAAATTTCACAAGATTTGTCACAGAGGACCCATGAAATGAGAGTTGTTTCCTCAATAGTTGCATACAGTAAAAAGCAAGGTTCATACAAACAGCTCCCGGGGTGTTGGTGCAGTGAGAGCACCAGCAAAAGGCAAAGACTGCAAAGAGCAGCACCAACAAGCTGAGTACACATACACAAACGAATAGGGTGGAAAGTACTGTCCAAGTACTCGCTTCACAGACAATCGACTTTACATCATCCGCCGGCGCAGATCTGCTTGCAGCTCCTTCTAAATGTACTTTATGTGCCTTGACCTGCTACAGGACCTGAGCCATTCAGTGTCTTCTTCCACTACATCGCGTACAATTGCGCCTCTTGAGCGCTGCAATTAAAGTTATTTGCAGCGAATCAAGTCAGCTGTCTTGACACCATGCTGAGCTGTTAGCATGTGCAGCTGCTAAAACAACATCACTTAGTCGAACCTGCCTCCATCCAGAGTTGAAGTGCAAAACCTGTGCTGGGCACAAAACAAAGCAATGTGGGTGTGGGGTGAGTGGGGTTGTGTGTGTGTCTATACAGTATAGAAACAACAACAATGCTGTCCCAGGTATATCATATGATTTTCTATCAGGCACTCTTAAATGGCTGATGATATACCGTATTTCTGCAAGACAAAACAAACTAGCAGGTGCCAAGACATTTAAATGCTTTTTATAGTCTTCTTGCCTTGAGTTGGTTACTCCTAACAATACCTGACAAACACTCACCTGAATCAGACAGATACTGTTCAAACAGGTATGTCTCGCATTTAAACACCAGGGCAGAACTTAAATTAAATGCATATGATATTCCATCTATCCATATTTCAAGCCGCTTATCCTCACGAGGGTTGTGATTGTGCTGGAGCCTATCCCAGCTGTCTTCGGGCAGTAGGCGGGGGACACCCTCAACCGGTTGCCAGCCAATCGCAGGGCACACATAGACAAACAACCATTGGCACTCACAGTCACACCTTTGGACAATTTAGAGTATTCAATTAGCCTACCGTGCATGTTTTTGGAATGTGGGAGGAAACCGGAGTACCCAGAGAAAATCCAAGCAAGCACGAGGAGAACATACAAACTCCACACAGCCTACAACTGAACCCTGGACCTCAGTAGTATGAGGCAGATGAGCTAACCAGTCGACCACTGAGCAGCCCGTGTTATTTCATACTGCAGTATATGGAAATGTATAGTTCATTTTAGGATCCAGTACAATATTTTTAACCCACAGAACTCTCAGTGGTCAGGCTCCTCAATACTTGGCGGATCTTACATCAAAAAGATGGACGCCTTTTACTTATTGTGCAAGTAAAAAACATTTAAGATAGGTATTTCACTCAATACTTTTACCATTTTTATTCATTTTTCTTGTATTAACTGTATATTTGTGATTTCGTATTTTAACTGCGAAAAACCTTTTGGGTTCTCTCTGTACAAAGTTCTATCATCCTTTGTACTGCACATGTATACTTCCTTTACTTCTGCTAGCAGTCAAATCAATGAACACCATTGTGCCCGCTAAATGAGCAGCAGTACCGGGCCACACCAGAACACGACCGTGATTGACACGTGATGTGGTTTGCTTTGGATTGTGATTTGTCTTTTCTTTCTCCATCATTTTTCTTTCAACTAATCAAATTGACATTGGTTGCATCGCTGTGATGCTCACATAAACTATCATTTTCAGATCACATTTGGGATATTAATTAGCTAAATAGAGACCCTAGAGCCTTATCAGAACTCAAGCCAGAGACCTGTGATTTTTACTCTTCTGCTCGTCTAGGACACCATCTGACGTGACACAGACCACCCTCAAGCCCTCCCCACACACATGCACACACATACTCACAAACTCTGGACCAAGCAGGTCCCCTGAGGTCACATTCAACACAATGTCATTATCATCCATCGGATTGCATGTGGTCACTGCCCATTCGGTCTTGCTGACAAGCCTTTTGTGCTCAGTAATTCTTCTCAAAGGACCCCCCTCCCCATCCCATTAAAAAAAAAAAACTTCCACCCACTCCCCTCCTGTCTACTGTGGCCCATCTGTAATCCCATCCCCCATCCTGCATCCCCATATCCACCCTGTCTCGACCCATACTACTCCAAAACAAACCAGCTGTCTTGGCCGGTCGTGTCCCACGGAGGCGTAAACAGTTACCATGAGGACCGGAGAGGCCTCGCCGTGTGATACATGTCAGCACGCTCCTGCAAGCTGCCATCCCACCCTTATATGTTGCACAGCTGCAAAGGTGCTGTTGGACCCACACAAGGATAGGTTATACTAAAAAAATTTCCTCAAGTATTTAACCAAGAAAGCCATATTTTTAACCTGTGTGTACAGTAAAGGGCTTAATGGAGAACAAATGGTCTTTAGGAGGCTTTAAATACACATACTGTACCTGTGGCTGAGGAACCAAAATAGATAAAAGCAAAGAGGTTGTCCTGC
Source organism: Hippocampus guttulatus (assembly GCF_054856545.1). Lineage (NCBI taxonomy): Eukaryota > Metazoa > Chordata > Actinopteri > Syngnathiformes > Syngnathidae > Hippocampus > Hippocampus guttulatus. Next base: position 7,524,019 of record NC_141263.1, read on the forward strand.
TGAGCTGTGATCCAACTGTATTTTTAGCAGAAATGACAAACTGTGCTCACAGAGGGGAGGGGTGGGGGGTTGGGGGGAAGGTCAATGTAGCTGTACACACGCACCAAAATGTTACCCACAGGTCGATGCAACTATTTTTGTATGACTGTGAACTGTCAGTGGGGGCTCTGATAAAAGGCTTGCTCTATTCTGATGCACAATACCCTTTTGACTGCAGAGTACATCAGAGAAAGAGGAAGCAAACGTGCATTTGGGTTGCCAGTCACATTCCATTTCACATCATCACACGATGTGCACTTCTCACATAATTATCCCTTTTTGGAATCATATCGGCTTCATATACAACATATACAGTTTGCATCTACCTGTAGTTCCTCTTTTTAATGTTGTATTCAAGCATACACCCATCAGACAATTGTGCTGCAAATTTAGCAATGAAAGGCCAGCAAGTGCACTACCACATGGGTGCATTCAACCTTCTTGCAACCTGTTCTTGAATGCAATAAAAGTCTTTCTTTTTGAAGCGCCACAACAAAGGCAGTTTAAGACCCTCAACCCACTATCACTTTCACTTTGCGTGGTTCAACTGTGCTGCGGCTTGTGTTGTGCATCTGGTGTCTGGGCAGTCCACACATTACGTGTGCGCGTGTGTGTGCGCGTGTATGTGTGTGCGCGCGTGGCGCGCTTGCTTTTGAGTGGTTCCACATATGAGCCATGCTGTACATCCAACTTCCATCTTGCTGAGTGGGCCTTCTCTGTTCATACCAGTAACAAGTTGAGACAAATGCGTGGCGTAGCTTTTCAACATGTGCAAAATTCCATTTGATCACTTTTCTTTTCACAGTAGCTCCTCACAAACTAGCCAGTTGAATATTTTGATCCTGAAGTAGAACCTGTGCTTTGTTGATACTAGTTAACAATTAACAACAAAGAATGCAAAGGGAGGATGGAAAACAGCCTGTGCACCACAGTGGTATGCCATATCAATTCGTTTAAAAAAGGGCGTTGCTTTCCCCTGTTATATATCGAATCATATGCGAACTGGCCGTCACATTTTTGTTTTGTCCAGTGTTGCATAACTCCAGCCCTCCAAGGGCTACATCTTAATTTGGCACAGGAGAATTCGTTTTTTTGCAGAATGCAGGCGCACCATTCGAAAATGGAATGGGTTGCGCAATTGTCCAGCTGTTTCGACGGCCTTTTGAAGGGTGGGCTGTGCAGTCCGAAGTTTCAATAGACACGCTCAGCTGCAGCGCCTGCATTTGCATTTCATGCAAACTTCGCACGGCGGAACCAGCGCAGCGGATGACTCTGAACTTAAAAAAAAAACCCCACACACACATTGAGAATTAGAGCACACAATTTCGACAAACAAGGATTTGTTTGAGTTCATTTGATGAGGAATAATACGCCTCAGGCGACAATAATCGGTCTCTGTTTTAAAAGAAAAAAAACGTCTGAAAACGTAAAGACGGCACTAGGTTTCTCGGCGGAGGGCTACTAATTCCACAGCGCAACCGACTGCCATCACACATTTCGTGAGCTCCAGTCAAGCGGACAGAGTTCACTGCAGCGTTAAAACCCGGCATGCCACCGTTTGACTTGAATAATATTGAAATATCGAGGAAATAACAATTTCCCACCGTGCGGTCCGGGTCGCTTTGAAAGACAGCTCGCTTGGGGTTTGATTACGGCAGCCGAACTTGGGACCATTGGGAGAAGTCAAGAGCAAGCTAAAAGATGTCAATTCTGCCTTTCACTCCCCCCATCGTCAAGCGACTTTTGGGCTGGAAGAAGGGAGAGCAGAACGGCCAGGAGGAGAAGTGGTGTGAAAAAGCCGTGAAAAGTCTGGTGAAGAAGCTGAAGAAGACGGGACAGCTGGATGAACTGGAGAAAGCCATCACCACGCAGAATATCAACACAAAATGCATCACCATACCAAGGTAAGACGAGGTGACTGTCAATTGGCACCGCCGCTGCTTAACAACAGCAGGTTAATTACTACGTTGTGCCACCAAATCACCCACCTATTATTTGAACTAATTTGGTCTTTTCTGCTCTTCGGCGTAATATCACACTCGTTTCCGTTTCCTTTCTCTCGCCGATATTACTCATCGCACAATCACACATTTTAAGAACAGGCGATTAAGGTGCTTTGGATACACGACAAGTGAAGTGCCGGTGGACAGTTTGCAAAGGCTCGCTGAAATAGTCCACGCCACGCCATCAAACACACATTTAAAGCATTATATCGCATGGTTTGTGCATTTGTGCAAGCAGAGGCACTGAGGACATATTCTGGAGCTGTGCATTTGACACATGCAATGAATGCACTGACTCAAATGGAGTGCAAGTTATATAATTTGCCCTTAATCTGCTCGGTTTTCTGGCGCTATGTGCCGGTGCTGTAACACTGCCTAGTGCTGACCTCCTCTCGCTCTTCTCCTCCCTGAGCTGAGTGGGGCAATCAACAGCTTGCAGATGCAATCAACTAGACTGGAAAGTGAGTGCAGGGGCCGTGAGAGGTCAGCTGTGGTCAAAAATGCACTCATCGTCTATGTCTTTACACCAGTATAACTGGTCAATGTTTCGAGTAATATTCCAAGTTTTGCAAGGAGACCCTGTTCTGTTGTTTATTTTTGTTTTTGTTTTAAATCAACAACAATAGCCTTGTGATAACTACTTTGTATAAGGCAGAGTTCCCCAAACTTTATTGAGCCAAGCCACATATTTTACATTGGGAAAATCTCATGGGACAATGTACACCGCCAAACAAATGTCACAAAAATGAGGCTGATATACAGGGAACACCCATTTAACACACACACGCAATAGCTGAAAGTTCATGGTATAGACAGACCAAATAGAACACAGGTGTCAAACTCAAGGGCTGGGGGCCAGATCTGACCCACCACATTATTTTAAGCAGATTATGTGCATTTACTGCATGTGTATTGCTAAAATATCAATATTGTCAAATGACCACACTTTTAGAAACTTTGATACTTGAGACATTTTTTTTGTTGTGACTAATGTACCTATTATTTTGTAAAATAATATTTCAAAAAAGCAGTTCCACCTCACAGTGGCAGAGGTGCAGGGTTTGATTCTGGCTCCGGCCTTCCTGTGTGGAGTTTGCATACTCTCCCCGTCCCTGCGTGGGTTTTCTCTAGGTACTCTGGTTTCCTCCCACATTCAAAAAACATGCATGGCAAGCTAATGGAATACTCTTAATTGTCCCAAGGTGTGATTGTGTGCACAAATGGTTGTCCGCCTATGTGTGTGCCCTGCGATTGCTTGGCAACCAGTTCAGGGTGTATCCCGTCGACTGCCTGAAGACAGTTCCAGCCTGTGACCATCGTGAGGACAAGCGGATTACATAATGGATGGATGGATGAATGTAAGAATATTTAAACAAACAGGTCTTAAGTGCCTCTTATTTCAAAGACAAAAATTAGTTTGACACCCCTGATATAGAAGCATAAAAAATAGTTTTACTCCTCTTATGCACTTTAAAATTGATTAAAATACATTAGTGCCTGTTCTTACTTTTGCTCGCACAGTTCTTTAATATAAGAAACCAGTATGCTTGCTTCCATCTGTTTATTTGCCACTATCAGTTTAGACACGATCCGACAATAGATTCTGATAGTATCATGACCATTAACAAAAATATCGCTGTATCCGTAATATTAAAATTACAGCTCAAAAAGGTTGTTTTTAAAAATATTTGGGGAAATAAAAATATTTTTTTCCCATTGAATACAATCTACTGGTACTTTATTTTAAAACAAAATTATAGAATGTTGAGTCCTTAAGAAGCACGTATAATGGTAAGTTTAAATAAATACAATAAATAAATACGAACATTGTTTTTTAATTTGAACTCTTCTTAGTAAGTCACAGTGTCCCATCACCGGTGAACTATTTTGAATAGTGAACTTAAAGAGGTGGTTCATTTAGTTAACTCTGCAAGCGGCCAATCGTATTGTACCCTGCTTAGACATCCCCTCCCAAAAAAACAAACAAACAAAAAAAAAAGTACGAGGTCATTATCGGTGACAGTCTTGGCAGTTATGAAAACCCTGACTTTTACAAACCATGGTAAACCATCACACCGGTAACCGGCACATGCACACACCTAGTTCAAGTTTACTGTAAAACTGACATAAAACGAAAGCAAATGTAACGCTGTACGCATTTTTAAACACCAAAATGTTCAGCCAAACCATCATAGTCAGAGATGTTACATCAGTGTCACATTGTATAGCACTATATTGTGTTAAATGTTGCCCACTTGGCAACCATTGCAGCCTGATCGTCCTGGAAGGGGTATTACCCCATCTGCGGCTCTTTTCAAGGTTTCAAATCTTTCACCGGATGTTTTTTTTTTCCTTTTCGAGTTTTTGATTGCTCTCCTGCGGGCCAAGATCAGGGGATGTTGTTAATATTTGTCAACTGTCAACATTTGAGACTTTTCTATGATTAAGGGCAATATAAATACATCTGATTTGACTTGGCACAGTAATTATAAAGCTTCAAACAACTGCTACTTGAACACACACACATCAGCAACACATACAAATAGAGCAAAAAATACTCACAGGCATTCATTTATTCTTTCAGCCTCCTCTTGCTCTGAATTACTCTGTATCTCTTTGAGTCGACCTCAGTACTGTCTGACTTGTAGCACAACATAGTACTCAACTGAAGGTCTTCCACATTAAATATGCCCGTTCACTACACTATAAAAACCCATAAGAATGATGCGTCATGTAAGAACCATGTATTTGGGGCATGAACGATGAACCACGATATAGAGGGGAAGACTGTATACAGTACAGTAATAATGATCTCAATTTACTCACAATTTTACTTAATAAGTGTCAGTCATAAGTTATGCTGTATGAATGGCCATAGGTGGTAGCAGGGGTTATCCACTTTATGTATATTTTGCCCTCGAGTGGAAGAGCATTTAATTCTTCTGCCTGTCACTATAGGTCCCTGGCAAAGAAAGATGAACAACAATGCATTCCGGACCAATTCAGTGAAATTGGACAACACTTCTGTGCCAAGGCAAACACTACAGCCACTACAAGGCAACTTCAATATGAGATACTGATGCAGAGTATTTGGAGGTACGGTGTCTTGTTTATGGGCACATTAGCACATTCAGCAAACTCATTTCACCAACAACCCGGCTACGGTTATAAATGAAGTACCATTCAATCCTTTCCTCTCTGTTTAATTTGGCTAAACTCATCACTGTTTGGTCTTTGAAATAATCCAAAGAGAGATGGATTGCGCAAGCGTAGACACGGATAAGGTTTATTCACAAAAACGCAAGACCGACAAAGTACGACAAAAGACGCTAGTAACAAAGAACCAGGAACGAACGAAATAAACAAAAAAACACTTGCAAACGCAAGGATGAATATAAACGTAAATTGCTCGTCACAAAAGGACAAGTAAGTCCAATGCACGGCAATACTTCAACCGTGGAAATAAGAACAAGGAAATACAAGAAAATACAAAATACAAGCAAAGTGGCGAGAAACTATGAGGCAAAAACTATGAACGTCGAGAAAATTCAGGCACTTGGCGACTAGTTGTGAGCAAGGCTGTAATAATCCAACAGGATTTGTCGGCATGGCAGTGTCTTTACAGGCAGCTGGCAACGAGGCATGACTAGAGGCAGGTGTGGCTCACGAGAGAACGCCCACTCTCCAGCTGGAGTCTGGAAAAACAAAGCAAACAGGACAGGATCATGACAGTCACGTTTAGGGTGGTTGATTTTCCACTGCAAGATAGCATTGCCAAGTCACTGCCTGTGTAACGGTCAACTTGACTGACTTTCCTTCTTCGAGTCTGGGTTCAGTTCCCTCAGTGACAGTGTTGCGCGTGCCAATGATTGTCTGTCCTGATAGAGTGTGTGCCCTTTGATTGACTGGTGAGTAGTCTGCCTTTAACCTCACGTCAGCTGGGATACGCTCCAGCTCCCCGCAACCCTGAACAGGATAAGTAGGATAGAAAATGAGTGGAAAATAGTCGTGCTCCCGCAGTAGCGGGAACTGCTATGACGTACAGTAAGTGGTGCGTAGCACATCACTCACAATGAGAGACAAACGGGCAACGGAATGGCTGAAGAATGACGGCTTTTTCATACTTTGTTTGAACTCATTTTTGGAGAAGTCGTTTTCAAGTTGCTCACTACAGCAGATAGAAAACAGCAACGTGGCACACAATACCAACGCTTATGATGAATACTGAAAAAAATTAAAAGACAATTAATTTCCGAACGCGCGCTTAGTCAGTAATCATTGCCTTTATGGTGGGGAATATAATACGTTTCTAAGAAAAATTGTTCTCACGAAGGGACTATAAGGAAAGCCAGCAAAGGCATGTTAATTGCTTAGATAACCCAAAACTGGCACTTAATCGTTAAAGACCGGGATGAAGTGTTTGGGTGATCGAATACGAGTCCACTTTTCACCGAAGTCTTGCTGGAACCATGTTAAAGTGGAACGTTTCCAGCTTTGAACATCAAAAGAGCAGGACATTTAATAAGTGCTTTTTTCGTTCACGTGATGCAATCGAAGGATGTGTTCATTGTACTAAGGAAGAGGATTTTTGAGGAAAGGATGTGAGCACCTTTGCCATGTTGCCTCAATCCTTTTCAATTTTTTGTTCGTCCAAAGTGAGACTCATTCACTCAAATGGCTTGCCATTTTGGCCAATACAGTATGCGGCTAAGAAGTGAAAACCCCCCAAAAACATTATATTACAACAATGCTCGAATATGCCTCTGCTCTTTGACATTTTTTGGCTATTGTGTTTGTGGTGCATGCATGCTCTGTATTGAAGTCAAGTAGTCGATTTTCTTGTTTTGCTAGCATGAATTACCCTTTAATTTATTATCGAAACGTATTGCTCGATTCAGAATGGTCTACATGTGCATTGCGATACATACCTTCGACCTTTTAATACTCAAAGCGCTTTTACCACTTTATCGCATTGAATCAGCAATCATGATGGTGGATGCTGACATGGCAGTAAAATAGTGCTGCTGATGAATTGCACTTGACTCAGTCAACGTCAGGAGCAACTTGGGGTTGAATGTAGCGCTCAAGTTTTCGGAAAATTCAGATGTGATTCAGCGAACCAAAATACTATACGGCCTCTCTTCTCTACTGGCAACTACCTGTCACATGGCTGTTTAACGTCGGCAAAAGTGAATTCAGAATGTGCACTTAGTGTTAAAAGTAACACATAGAGGCTGTAATTTCGACTTAATCACATACCGTATGTTGGCTGGAACAGAAGAGTACACGGGGCACTCCCAGATTCTTGATTCCCGCAAGTGCGCATATCACAGCTCGTACCGTACAGCCCAGGCCAGCAGCATTCACGCTTAAGCCTACCCGGAAATTTATACAATGTTTGGCATGATCCAGGTTTCATATTTCTCACCACTAATACGGAGGGGAAGAGGCAGCGCGCATTAAGATGACCCCGGATCAGAATTGGCTGTTTGTGTGACCTAACAGTGTCCCATTGAGAGCTGCTGGTTCTATTAATTCTCCTGTGCGCTGGCATGCCGAGAGCAGCTGCCTGCATGTTGAGGCCCGTCCTTGTTGAGGTCAGCTCCTTTCTCTGCCTGACACTTGAACTCCGTGATGAGGCTTAGCTACTGCACCAGTGAGCGAGTCAGCCCGTAGCTGCACCTGCTGGTGGAGTGAAGACAAGCGTTTAACTGTCTGATTTTCATTTGACAGTGAACACCTTATTTCAAATACGATTTGTGCTGCGATGCTTGTTGGCATCTACATTTCTTTCAACCTTTTTTCATTTAATTTTCCCATCAAGTCTTGCATGAGATTGTGTACAAAGGCTCTTTGAACTCCCTTTAGAGGCATTTCACCCATGAAACTTTTGGTGGATGGTCCTTATCATTTGACCATAGTATACACTTAAAATGGGATGTTTCACAAATCTTTATAAGTCCAAAATACACTCACATCATCCTTACTTTCACCAATAATCTGATTGCTGCGCACCGTTTATTTATGCGACTTCCTGCCCTGTGAAAGCCCAGCTTGCACCTCCTATTGCTTTCAGCAAACATGTGGCGTGTTTGTGATTTTGCCCTCCCGAGGTATGCCTTGAAGCCGTTTAATGACATCCCAGCTGCATTTTATTGTAAAACTAAACACACAACAAAAATAATCACACATTGTCCATTTTAATGTCATCACTTTCGTCTCATATCAGTCATATAAATCAGGATGTATTGTATTGTATTGTATATTTTGATAAAAATCGATATTTTTGCCTGAAACACCGTCATGATGCTGGCCACCTCTTAAAAGTGGAAGTTTTGAATCCAACCGGAACTCGTTCGCTGTCGTCAATACGGTTAGGAAACAGGAATTCTGGGTACGAGCTCTAATTTAATATATACGTGTTGCGCCTGAATATAAGTCGGAGGACCAGCAAAACAATGAAAACAAAAACTGTTGGAGGAAATACAATCTGTGTCGCTAAATTGTACACAGCGACCTTCTGAATTCCCATTCTTAAATTGGAAGTAGCACCGTGTTAATGTTTATGTGGTTTGGTTGATCATCTCCAAAGGGCCCCATCTTTTTTTGCTCTTGAGTTCACTGTGGTTTCGACAGGGCATTTCCTTTTTGGGAAGCTCAATAAACACTAAAAGCTTGATGGCAACACTCCTGCCCACCAAGAAGCACTTGTGGAATTGTGGGAATGACTTATCTCCTTCCTCTTTCTCTGCCTGCTTTTTAGTCTTTCCATTTGTCAAGAGCAGTCAACTTGAGATCATCATAAACCGGTTAACAAACACTCTTCAACTTGAAATGAGTCAACCGTAAGGGTACAAGTCTGTGTTTTAAGTAGCTGCAAAAAAAGTAGACCAAATGTAATATTGTCACACAGATTTCGATCGTCAAATTCACACGAGGATGGTTGAACACCTTCATTTGGATTTTGACCACAATATTTGGGGAAATACAAGTGACAAACGAGTGATTTGGGAGTTCCACGTTGTGTTTGACTTTTTGGGTCGCACTCGAGTGATGATTCTCTTCCCAAAGCCTCCTTGTTCATGTGCGTGACTAAAGCGTTTGTAACAGTCTTTGTATGTGCTCACACATTGTTGTGTGTGTGGGCACTGTTTGCCTGAAAGACACAAATTAGGTCACATTCGTGTGAGGATCTTTAAGACTCAATTCATGCTTTTGAGCTCATAAAAGGAATGTCTTATATCCATGCAAAGACTGAAGGCAAACTGGGGCATCAGAGCTTTTGATGAACTGATGTTCTCCATAGATACAACACTTATGCCACATACGCGTGGAAAGTAGCCTACATAATGCTCAGGGACACAGCTGGTTTTCTTTTGCTAAGATGTGATGTAACAAACTTCTGGTTTTTAGTCATGCCAGAAAACTAGACATCCAAATAAAAATCCGAAGCTGAACTGGGGAGGCGAAACCTTGCTTCAGCTGGAAAACTGTCAGAGATTTTCTCGGACAAAGTTAAAGAAATGACTCGGCACACAGGAAAATTGTCTTCAATATCGGCGGGAGCGGATCTCTGAGAGCGAACGACGGTTAGTTGCTCCGCGATCACACTCTCAGTCCCGCCACCGCGAGTTCGACATTTTATTGTAACATATGCAAAATACAAGAAAAACACTGCCCCCGATGTTTGCATGCCGCACCCCGGTCCGGCTCCTCGGTAGTGATTGGTTACCTGTTTTTCCAACTTGAACCACCAGTACATTGGCGCCTTTTCTGGCTGGTCTACATCGAATTAGCATGTTGTAGACTTTGCGGATGGTCAATGTCGTCTGGGCGCGACGGGTGTTCTCAACTCGTCTTTTGTTGCTCAACCGCTGTTCCCGAATTATTCATTCCCCTTTTGTGACCGAGTGTCGCCTTCTCCCCTGTGGTTGTCCACCTGTATTGACGTGCTAATTGTGGACTTCAACAGTCCCCCGGCCAGATGTGTGCAGGCATTTGGGGGTGCTGGATACGCACCCAAACGCTTCGATGTGCCCAAATTAAATGAAACTTTAAACATGATACAATTTTGCTCATAGATTCCTCTAACATTCCCACCTCTGTATCATAATTAAAGTTTCGTCAAACGCCCAGGTGACATTGATATGCAATTGCACGGGTGGGAAGAAAAACTGTCCTGAGGGGAAGGGGGTGTAACGATCAGGACAGAAAACCCTTCCCGGGCAATGGCTATACATTAAATGAAAATCAAAACCTAATCTAAACACAAAGTAATTTAAAATCAAATCGAATCTAAACACACCTCGAATGAAAATCAAAATCTAACAAAACTAACTACTAACTAACTACTATATACAAAGTAAGCCAACCCAAGAACATCAAACACTCACATCTGCAATGCTTTTCTGTGAAGTCGTCATACGGGCTTACATAAGGTTCCAGTAAATCAATCACCAAAGTCAGTGTTAACATAATCTTCGTCAGACTCCGTGTGCACCTGTTGGTACTCCGACATGGCCACAGTCAGGTGAGCCGCCACTTCACTTTGATAGCATCCATGAATTTGGCAGCACAACCTCTGACCAGCGGGATCACGCAAGCGACACGAAAACACAAAAAGAAAAATATACCAACAATCGTCTCCTGCCTCCCGACATTGAATCCCATGGGGCAAGTCACTCCTTCTGTGGGCCTGTGTGCCCACCGTGACTTCTCTTAGGCCAATAAGGATGATGCCGATGATGCTGATGGTGCATCGGCAACGCTTGACTGCCCTTCCGGTGGTCTTTCGGCGGCACGCAAGGTCAGCGCACTTGGACTTAGGTGCTGATTCTCCTTCCTGGGACTGGCGTCGCTAGGCCCCTCAACCTCAAACCGAAGGAGCTTGCACTGCGACTGGTGGATCCAGCCATCGCGTCCTTCGATCTTGACCGCAGTTTTTGTTGCTGCAATCACTTGGGAGGGGCCATTCCAGCGTTCACTGTCCCAGAGAAGTCTTTTCAGCACTTTGAGGAAATTCTGATCACCACTCCGGACCTGGCGAGTCTGTGGAGCAGAACACTCTGGCAAGTCATTGTGCCTATGCATCTCTTTCTGATCAAATAGACTTTTAGTCTCTCTCATTGTCTCAATGAGCCTGGCTTTGACAGTTCCATTAATGCATTCCACAAATCCAGCCGATTGCGGGTGGTACGCACAGTGTCGCTCCAAATCAGTGTCCAACAATTCGCCCAATGCTTTCATGACAGTTCCTGAATCATCGTGAGCGCTCGAAGACAGTTCAACCCATTTTGAAAACACATCAACAATGACAAGACAGTATCGTTTCCCTTGTGTTTGGTTCAAACAGATTACACAACATCTCCAAATTTTTTTTGAAATATGCATAAACCCATGTGTATGATAATATTGGTGCACCTGTGTTATCATCGCTATCATCCCCCCTGTTGACACATGTGACAAGCCATGTGTCAACCTCGCGGCGCACTCGAAGAGAGAGATTGGAAGCCAACGTTTCCCGCCTTCCAATTTCTCTATCCCTGCGTCATCTGGTTGTGCTCTCTTATTTGTCCAATATTTTCGTTCTGTGTGAGGTGCAAAAATTTGTCTTGATTTCAAATCATCCTGTGTTGTGTCCTGTGCCTCTATTGCTAGTACGTCACGTGTTACTGCAATTTGTCAGCTGAAATGAACGGCCGGAGTAGTCATCACTTTCCAATTGATGTATTGACGCACCCAGCCATCCTGTGTTTCCTCGCACCCCGGATTGGCGGGGGAGGGGTTCCACAGGTGGTTTGGAACGGAGCTCGCAAGGTTATTCATATTTCTCCACTCACATTGCTCCGGTTTGCCGAGCGGTATGTAAATGTGTTGCCCTTGTGAGAGGAGGGGCTTGACCGCCCTTCCTACCCGCGCTGTGGCGAAACACCACTGATCTTTCCAATACACGTGCTCAACAACGATACCCTGGGGTTGCAGGCCCAGAAAAACTTTAGTGTAGTCAGGGTCTGGTCCTGGTGTCTGCTTACGTCTGATAGTCACGTGCAGGTTGTTCGCCGTTTGCACGTTACCTCCTGGCTTTAATTTGGTACCTGCCAATCGAACTAGACATTCGGAACTCCGAGTTACGTCATCGTTCGGTAAATCGAGTGTCCAAAAATAGCGAGCATCATGTTGACTGTTCCCCATGCGGGCTTCAATCTGGCCCTTGTGATTTACGATGGTGTAAATCTCGAGTTGCGTTTGAGCATCCCGTCCCAATAAATTATGTGGACAGCGAGAATTTAGCGCGGCTTCGACGAGTGCCTTCCGATTTGGGTCTGTGGGGGAAGTAATGGTTACTGTTTGCGATAACGTCAGGGGCTGCACGGAGCCGTGTGCTCCTTTCATGCGAATTTTGCCATCGCTTGGCTTCACAGTATCGCGATCCCAACGACCAAGAACAGTGATATCGGCGCCCGTGTCAACAAGGAAGACGGTCGGGATTCCTTCAACCAACAACGTCATTTCCGGTTTAGTTATGGACGAGGTTTCACATCTCAGCAGGTAGTTTTCTGTGTCGAAAACATGATTGCTACCGGCTAAGATGTCACCCTCGTCCTCACTTGAGGCGGGCGATTCAAACAAAGGCGCAGAGGCCTTTATCGCTGTCATAGCTACCTCCTCTTTTTTATTCCGTATCGTTTGTAAATCCTCCTCATCTGATGAGGAGGTCCCCGTGCTACCATCACGCTCCCGCACGCGCCTGTCCTTCCGCTGTTGTCTACATTCTTTCACCATGTGACCCTTTTGCCCACAAAGAAAACATCTGCCTTCAACAAAACGTTTTTGGTCCCTAGGGGTTAATTTGAAGGGAGCAAACGACCGTATTTGTTTATTACCTTTATAAGGAGGACCCGGGGTTTTCCCGTGTGCGTGTGGGTTTTTTGCGGCGTAATAAATGTTGGTCACGTGACTCTCATTCTTCCTTTTCTTGTTCTCGAGTCGTTCGTAATTCCGTGCGTAATTCAAAACCTCATCGATCGGACATGTTGGCCAATTCAAATTATGTCTTTTAACATATTGGGTAACATCAGGATGTGCTTGGTTTAGCAAATGCTGTTTTAAATGCGAATTGAACAAGTCTGACTGTGTCTCAGGGATACCGCCGTGTATTTTGAACACTATTCGCAGACGATGGAAAAAATCGTCCGTAGTTTCGTCAGCCTTTTGGATGCATGTGGCAATTTGTTTTGGATCTTGCGTCCGCTCGTATGCCTTGGCGCAACGTTCCATAATTTGGTCAAGGGGTCCCCCTACCTGCGTGAGTTCATCATAGCACAGATAACCTCCCGCAGCTTTCCTACCATTAAAGTTGCCCACAACTGCGCCAAACTTGGAACTGGTAGTTAATGAGAGCAATTTCAAAAGTTCACTCGCGGTAAGCCTGTGACTGTGGACTAAATCGGATAGTTCCCTTACGAACTCGTCCGGATCGTCCTTCGGTTTTGGAAGTGACGCGGCGATGTCTCGAAATTCGGCTGGCGTCCATGGTCTATATACGTACAGCGATTTGTCGTTCGTCGACGGCATTTGAACCATAGGGAACGCTTGGAAAGGGTACCAGTCGAATCTAGACTCATACGAATTATGCTCTAGCGAGGTGGATGGGTCGAGGGTCCGCCTCCACTCACCCACCGTGCCTTTGGAGCGCGTTTCGTGTTGATGTCCATGGTTTGGACCATCCTGCGATTTGACCGGGTTCTCTAGACTCCAATTCTGTGCGGTAGTTTGATCGAGGGGTGTTATGGGGGCTTGGTTAGTTCCCCAGGGCGGAGGGGGTACCGAATTCTTTTCTCTCGTAGTTTGCGATTGTGGGGGGAAGGCCGGGTACAACTCCCCCGAAACGGCGGCCGCTGGAGCGGCTGAGGGTTGCGTTGCAGCAGCCTCTGCAATTAAATCCTCATCCAGCCTCTGACGTGTGTCTTTCGCCTTTTTCACCCGTATTCGTTTGGCCCTTTCAACGAGTGTTTTACACTTGTACCATTGTTTACCGTGTTCATTATTTTTCCGCTTTTCTTTGTCTTTCAGCGATAATTTGCCCAACACCGTTTCCAATTCATCGCAATCATTAACGTCTCCCGAGAATCCGTATTTCTTTTTCCACTTTTTCACGAATCGCGTTGACCCTCTGCAGTCAATTTCAGCTAATCGTGTGTTTTCAATGATCGCCTCTACATCGTAACGTGCTGTTGTCTGCTGTGTTCCGCTCAATCGCCAACAACCCGAGGACTTCCGTGTCGCCATGTTGCCTAGCAACAGCTGGAAGCGTTTAGAGGTATTTTACAAAAAGAAAAAAAATCGCGATCTAGATCTGGGTCGTCACCCGAAAACAAACGGTACGTGCCCGCGCCGGAGTTTATATGGGTTACGTTACCACAATAGTGTGATCACCAATCACACTCACGCACTAACACAAACCGATACGCGCAATATACGCATACAACGTTAGATGCAACACACGCCGAGGTGGTCAACCTCCGCAGGAAGACAAAGCTTCCTTACCGTTTTCGCTTAGCGAGAAACGATATCTAAATGAGCCGATGCTCTCACAGATGCGCTTGGGCTCTGTGTCCCGGGAATCTAATTTCCCCCGTACCGCTAACCACGAAACGGTACTCGAGCTAGCCTACTCCGTTTTCGGCGTTAACTCGTCTAATTCCGTCATTCAGTGGAGATAACCGACTACGCAACGGCTTCTCCACCACGCCGACTGACCTTATTTTTCCGACAATTGTCCCGATGCCGAGCTGAACCCAGGTTCGTTGGATGATGGCGCTTGCTTGCTCCTCACGGTGTCCGGTGCGGGGCTGGCTCCTCCTGGAAAAGTCTCCACGAGGTCTGGTCGGCTTCGGAGGCGCAAAACACGCGATCAGCCACGGATCGTCCACCGGAGGAAATCGGAGAGTCCAACAAAAAGCTCAAATCCGTTCGAACAAGCACATCATCCTGCCGACAACGCCAAGTTTCTGTCAGAGATTTTCTCGGACAAAGTTAAAGAAATGACTCGGCACACAGGAAAATTGTCTTCAATATCGGCGGGAGCGGATCTCTGAGAGCGAACGACGGTTAGTTGCTCCGCGATCACACTCTCAGTCCCGCCACCGCGAGTTCGACATTTTATTGTAACATATGCAAAATACAAGAAAAACACTGCCCCCGATGTTTGCATGCCGCACCCCGGTCCGGCTCCTCGGTAGTGATTGGTTACCTGTTTTTCCAACTTGAACCACCAGTACATTGGCGCCTTTTCTGGCTGGTCTACATCGAATTAGCATGTTGTAGACTTTGCGGATGGTCAATGTCGTCTGGGCGCGACGGGTGTTCTCAACTCGTCTTTTGTTGCTCAACCGCTGTTCCCGAATTATTCATTCCCCTTTTGTGACCGAGTGTCGCCTTCTCCCCTGTGGTTGTCCACCTGTATTGACGTGCTAATTGTGGACTTCAACAGTCCCCCGGCCAGATGTGTGCAGGCATTTGGGGGTGCTGGATACGCACCCAAACGCTTCGATGTGCCCAAATTAAATGAAACTTTAAACATGATACAATTTTGCTCATAGATTCCTCTAACAAAAACAAAAGCAACAAAAAAAAAATTAAATAAAACATGGAAGGATTCATGCACTAATGTTGCTAATGTTCTTCTCTTATGCTGTACTGTTTCTTGCTTTAGCACTTCATAGTTTTGTCTGCTACCCTAAAGGGCATGTTAATTTCTTGAGAAAAAAATCCAGTGAATGCGTAATAGGATCATTTTCACCCAGATGCATGCATCATGTTCCAGTCATTATGGGAGAAGAGTTTGTTCTCCATATGAATACCAAACTAAACTACGTCCCAAAAGTGATGGCATAAATAAGGTCCAAATTTGCGCTGATTGCCAACAAAAATGACCAAGCATTGTTAAAATGGCTCTGTGGGGAAAAAAAAGACTTGCTTTGGAAAATACCCTTACTTCTTGCTCACTGGGGAACCAATCTTTGTATGACTTGCTTGTTTTTATTTACGGTCCTTTCTTTGTTACTTGCTCGTTAATTTTGCCCTGCTCAAAGTGACATCACAAAATCAAAGGAGAAAAAAAAGGTTCCGGGGGTGGGTTTGCGGCAATTTCCTCCGAAAATGACATTGTGAAAAATGGCAGTGTGGCGAAAGAAACTCGCTTACAAAACGTAAAACATGTTTGTTTCTATTCAATCTGTTTGCTTGTTCCAGTACCGTACAACACCGTCATGATTCTTTGTGAGCAGCAAAAATGATGCTTGTCGAGCTGACAATAAAAAGTGACTCGTAGGCTCGGAGGTATAGCGCCCAACAATTTACTGAGATGCGTGTGTGACAAGCATTTGCATCTACTGAAATTGTTGATTCAAATCAGTGGTGTCCAAACCTACTCCTGATCATTTGAATCAGGTGTGTTGATGTAGGGAGACATAGAAAACAGGGACTCTCGAGGACCGGGGCTGGACTTACCTGATTCAAATGGAGAATAGGAAGACGGGAGAGAGTGGAGGATGCCGATTGTGAGGCCAAAAAAAACTGCTCCGGTCTGACAATTTCTGGATTAAAAATGGTAAACGGTCATCATCTCTGTCTTCAAAGAAAAGTCTTCAGCAGTCGCCGTGGTACATCTTACTGTATGGATTAGTCTTAACCCTAACCCGAATGTCTTCAAGAAACTATAGAATTGGCTAGAACACTGGTGTCAAACTCAAGGCCCAGGGACCAGATTCGGCCCGTCACATTATTTGATGTGGCCGCGTGAAAGCAAATCATGTGTGTCAACTTCCATGATCCTTGTTAAAATCTGCACCGAAATATCAAATTGTCATGTGTATTACAATAACGTTGACATTGTGCAATAATTTTGTTTTCCTCTTTACAGTCACTTGAACAACAATTGAGCAAACAACAAACAAACAGTTGACTTGAGTGATTTCAAAACCAGTAATTCATCAATTTGTTGCGTAAAAGTAGTGATACAATGAGATAATCAAAGATTTATTCGGTTTCACTGTCGTAATGGCCCTCCGAAGGAAGATGCCATTCCAAAGTGGCCCGCGACAAAAATGAGCTTGGCACCCCCAGTCCAGACATTATTTTCACGGTTGTAAACGCCTGTCTCATTCAGTAGTTTAGTGTTAGTTCAGTGTGAAGTTCATGTGTCGGAGTAAGAGTGTTGTAGACAATCCCTTGTGTTGTGTCTGTTACGGGGGGAGGGTGGAGGGAATTGTGGGCTGCTGTCAAGATCAAAGGCGAGTGCGTTATTGGCTGGGACCGTAAAAAATGAATGGAACGATGCTAAATAAATGACACAGAATGGTTGGTGTGGTATCCTTGCACAGTAGAAAGAGGTTTGTACTATGTGATAATGGTGGTGTGTTTTCACAACAAAGCACAATTTATAGACATGTTGCAAGTTTGTCAATGCCGAATCGATCATATTGTGGAAATAAAAGCCAGGGAGGTTTATTGAACCGATGTGGATGGTACATTGTGAGATTCTGAGGAGTGATTAGTGACAGCTGATGTTGTTACCGGCATTTTATCCGATTGGGCTTTTGGTCACTTGTTGGTCCAGTCAATTTTAATATTGCAATATCACCATTATTGTGTTCATCCCTACATGTTCGTTTCTTCCTCTGCGCTTCCTGATATGCTTACATTTGGAAAATTGTCGCGTCTGATTTGAGGCCCGAGCCAAAGGGGCAAGTCACACGTTTGGGTGGTATACATTAGCACAGATTCTATAACGATAGGATCAAATGTTCAGTGAATTGAAAATAGTGATTGACTACATTTGATGGGGGAAAAAAAATACTTTAGCATTTCATTACATTTCTAAGTGGTTTGGTGTGCTTTCATTATCTTTTCCAACACCAATCATTGGGCTTAAGAGTCTACCATTGCTCACTCGTTCTCTCTCATTCATTTTAAGTTGTACACCTGAGTCATTCAAGACACTATTGTGTGAATGAGTCAGAGGGTAAAAATCAATGTGATTCAGTCGGCGGTTCCATGGTAAACTCTAATGTTGCTAATAAGTTAATGAGAATTCCGACAAATTATTGTTGGATATCTGTCTGTCTAATTTGCCCATCGGTCTTGAGTGTGATAGCTTCGGGCAAATCTCTTTGAGGCTGCCTGAGACTCTGCGAGGGTGTGGGCTGCTGTTTGCTTTGTGGTTTGCACCGGAGGGGTTAAGGAGACTGCTTGGCCTTGACTTTGTCTATCTGCGGGGGTGTGCGCGTGCATGGGCTTTCACATACACAAGCTGCATAGACACACACGCACACACACACATGCTCACCAGACAACAAACCTGCCTTTGTGCTCAGTGGGTGCCGGTTTACAACTGGCTTATTTGCAGGAAACCAACTTGACATAAAGAACCATGGTTTCAGAAGAGAGTATGACTGCTGCTTCAAAGTCACAATCAAGTTAGTTCTCAGATAAGAACTAATTAATGGGGGTCAGTAATTTTGCCAATGTTGGAGAGGACAATCACCAACGGACATTCTTTGACAATGAGTCATGTGCATCGTAGAAATGAGAGTAAATTTGTTCCTTCAGTTTGTTTCATCTGCAATTCACCCAAAGAATGGGAATCGGGAGCGCCAGCAGAAGCATTTTAAAATGGTACACACGAGCTACGATAGTGATGTTCATGCATTTAACACGCTGCAAAAGTGCGTCCCGTGCCTCCGAGTCAGGTAGGGAGTGATTTCCTTTTCACAAACCTTTGGATTTACTTTATTTTTCTGTTTCATTCATGTTCGGGGCCGTTATGGCTGTTGCTGATAGCATGCGTGTCGGAGTCCGCAGGGGCGGTTCTGGATCAATTTCACTGAGGGGGCCGGGCTGGGGCCAGGGGTTTTGATGGGGGGGGGGGCACATTCAACCCAGGGCTAAAAAGACAGATTCGAAATCTTATTTGACTTTTTATTTCTTCAGACTTTGAAATTGTAGTCATAACATTACAGTGATGAGAAAAAAACAGTATTAGGAGGGCTAAAATGTCTGCAAGCGTAACAATACGTCTGTTGAGAATATTCAAGCCAGGGGATGATATGGTACCAGCCTGCCGGGGACAGAAATTGCAAATACACTGAAGCTAGATGATTTACATGCATATAATTATCCAAATTTTAAAAGGCAATGTCTTATATATTGATCCTGTTAAATAAAAATTAAAATAAAAAGGGAGACTAAAAAAGTTACACACACACACGCGCGCGCACACACGCACACACACACGCGCGCACACACACGCACGCACACTCACACACACACACACACACACAAACACGCGCACACACACACACACACGCGCGCGCGCACACACACACACACACACGCAAATAGCACTCGTGTCGTGGTAATTTCCTTCTCTGCGGACTGCTTCTCATTTTCCCGCTCATTTTTAAATGGCGCAGCGCACTAAAGGGTCCGTCTAGAATGTTAAATCACGCACTTTGGTTCCACCTTTCGCGTCGGCGACTCGGCACGACTGCGTAATCTGCGCTCGGAGGGGGGGCCACAGGGGGGGCCAGAATCGGTGCTACAGGGGCACTGGCCCCCGTTGGCCCCCCCAGAACCGCCACTGGGAGTCCGTGCATATGCACGTGCGGTAATGGTCGATCACAAAGGTTAGTTGGCTTGAAAGATAGATCTTTGGTTGGACACCTTGGATTACGGCTTCTGTTAACTAAATCTATTTTTGCAGGCTATATTTTTTCATCGGATTCAAATAACTTGATTGTTGCTTGGCTATAAATATCTGGTCCCGGTTGCCAGTCTCTTGAAGTTCCTGGAGGTTGTTGCGAATGTACGCACAGTCGATAATTTATAACAAACAGCCAATGAAATCTCAGTATGTTTATACCCATTGCCTAACAGAATGAAGGAAAATGAATGTTCAGTCGTGTGTTGCTTTAAAAAGTAATCAGAGTGGCTACCACTACCGCGGGCTATAGTTTTCCCTCCACTGCCTCTGTGTGGGACTTTGGAGGCGGGGGTTCCTCGTAACTAGTTGATCGACCACCGAAAGTGATCAGCTGATTTTTGCGAAAAAGTACAGTATGTGACTGGAATATGTTGATCAATGGCTTTCATTCCAGATCACAAAAAATAATCACCTGCAGCTGGTATGTTGCAGCCTGCAACCAACTAGAGACCAGCCTGTGTGCAGTGTCACGTCCCATCCCCCTTTCCTTAATATTGCACGTTACAGACCGAACCAGTAACAGAATATTACTATTTTTTTTCACAGTCAATTTGAAATTATGTTCTGTTTTTGTGTAATTAAGGGATGGGAATTAGGGTAGGATCGTTTTTCTTTTAAACTCTGCTTCATCAATTACAGTAAATATTCTCTAGTACGGACTCGTGTTTGCGCTGTCCAATTTGTCCTGATAACAGAAATTCCTCATTTGGGAAATGAGCATGGTACATGTCCTTTATGAACCTGCAAGTATGTTGACAAAATGCATGTGTAACAACACAATCAATAAAATACAAAAATATACTGTCCAAAAACTGTTAATATAACAAAAACTGCAATACAGGTGTATCCCAAAAAAATCACAACAGTAAAATACATACAGTATTTTAATGTTTATTTTTTTCTGTCTTGGGAAAAAAAATTGTATTTTGGATTGTTTTGTTGGATGCATTCTTTGGTTTATGACAATGTTTGCCTGCGTGTCATACAGTTTTCTTGCTAGTTGCAAGTAACTGTCCCGTTGATCACTGATGTCTGGTAATTCTTGTGCATACTGAAGGATTTTTGTTGCCATTTGCATTGCTTCCTTGCTGGATGGTGGCTTGTTGTTTAAAGTTTCGTAGATTTGCGTCTTTCCGACCCCAAGTGTCTGCTGGATCTTTTTAACTTTGTGTCCAGCCTCGCTCAAACGGATGCATTTCACTCGCTCCGCTCCAGTCGTTAACAGTTCTTCATGCGATGATCGACACGACGTAAGTGAATAAAGTTAAAATCTTTCGCAATTACAGTAAAACGCACGCCAATAAAAAGTCGCTTACACGTCTTCGTTTCGAAATCTGATGAATGAAAACGGCGAAGCGAACACGTTTCTTCGGTCGTGTCGAGTGGGTGCTGCTTTTAAGCTAGTGCCGCGTTCTACACGACGTAAGTGAATAAAGTTAAAATCATTCACAATTACAGTAAAACGCACGGCAATAAAAACTCACTTACACGTCGTCGTTTAGAATCTGATGATCGAAAAACGCGAAGTGAAAACTTGTTTCAGCGTCAGTCTTTTCCGTCGCATCGGGTGGGCGTTGCGTGTATTTAAGCTCCCGCGGCATTACACCTCCATCCGGGTTACGGGTAGTGGAATTTCCGCTTACGCAACTTCCGGTAACACGTAATATCGTAGTCAAAATGTTAATGCATACGTTTTTATTCCGGGTGAAGGATATTCCTAGTGAGGATCAAGCGGTTCGGAAGATGAATGAATGAATTAATTGACAGATTAATTGTTTATGAAAATAATTGTTGGTGAGTACCTCTAAAACAGTCCAATGTCCATCTGACTCATGTGATTGGAATCGGTATGGGCCGATTTCACTCATGGGTGATTGCTATCTTTCCAGGTGATCCTCCCAAGTCCGATTTGATCGTGGAAGAGAGCTACGCTCTTTGCACCAAACTGATACACCGCGATGTACATCTGAAGTTTCAATGGTTAATATGTTGTGCAACACAAATTAGTTTTTGCATTAGCTGCCTTCTTCATTAATGCATGATTCGCTAATACCACATTGGATATGTAATCTGGCTCTCGTTGGCCGTGGCTAGTCATTTGGGGCCCAAGGAAAACACGACCTAGGCGCCCCCTCCTTCTGAACCTTCGTTCAATTTTGACAATAGGTGAGTTATGTAATTTTGGCCACTTTGTCCTTGAATCATCTGACAGTTTAAGTCAGCCAACTAATAATTACCACAAAAGATTTCTATTGTTAATCTTTCTCACTAACTAAACAATGTGAATTCGAGAAAATTTGATCATTTCAACCATGTCCTTTTGAGATGTCTTTGTTTTCATTTGAATCCTTCAGTAATGTGTATAAAGAATATTTGTCTTATTCTTAGTTGGTCGAAACTCATAAACACAAAACCATTCACCTCCCGTGTTATGATGTTGCATGCTGAAATGCCATCTGCTCAAATTAAGCTGCACAAAGACTGTTAAAGCCTTTTTGTATTTATTGCCTTATGTTTCTGACACAAGAAATGCTAAGATTAGGTTTAAATTTATATTTGTTTGAGATTCTGCCATTGAAAATAATTCTCGATAAAATAACATGCTCTTAAATCAATGAATCTACTCCCTGAAACCTTGTGGAACTACCACTGGTGTTTACATTTACAACTCAATTCATTGAGCACAATCCCATCACAGAGATGATTTTTTTCTTAATCCCACTCCTAAAATGTAATCATATATTCCTATTCGCCACAGAGTGAACTCCAATTGTCTCGGTTTCTTGAATTATAGAATGGAAATGTCACTCAAGTGGATGGTTTATACAGCTGTTGGATGATATATTCCATTGTAAATGACTTGTTGTTTAAAAAAAAAAAAAAAAAGAATTAAACGTTGTTTCCCTTGGCCTGCAGAACTGGCCAACTTGTCTACCGTTTACCCTACTATACTGCTTGGCATTTGAACTAATTTATTGATCCCATCTGGAACATTTGAGTCATCATTCATTTTTATGATGAAAGTCACAGGCTGCTCTGGTCATTAACAAGCATCAAAGGTAAGCCTGCAAGATTTAGTAGAAAACTCATTTTTGGTCTAATAGATGGACATTGATTTTGTGAAGGAAAAACAAACGGTAGTGTCATAACAAAGGCAAGTTGACTGAGTGTCTTATTTCTACCCACAGCATACTGTATTCCCGTAAAGTAATGGCAGGATACAAATCATCTAAGTTTATTTATTTTGATTTCTATTACATAGCAGAGCAATTGTACTAGTAATTGCTGTTGATGAGTTGTTTTGGGATTTGATTTTTATTTTTCTTTAACATGCCAGGAGTATCATTTTCTTGAATTACAGCAGGAGGGGGTGGAGGGGGGAGTTGTAAAGTTTACACATCTTGGCTTTCAAGTGCATTCCTCCAGCGGTGCAAGTGATGTGCAGGGAACTTATTCCACACACACCTCCCACCCTTTCTGGAAAAGTCATTAGATGTGTCTTTTCCTTACAAAAGAAGGCGGATGCTGAGGGAAAGGAACCAATAATTAGGTGGGAGAGAAAAGCAAAGGCCAGCTTGACTGTGTCCCACGGGTGATATCATTGGGTTGGAGAGTGCTGGGACTAATGAAGGACGGCCAAAAGTGACATATGAAACCAGTAGACATACTGTACACGACCAGGCCAGCCTGGACAGACTCGCGTGAATGACTACAATTCCTCATGATAATGAAGTATTTTCCACCACATGAGAACATTGACTTGACCAGACAAAAATCTCTCTCTGGCAAATGCCACTTTATTAAAAGTTGCTTGAAATGACACTTATATCAAGAAATGACTCTGCTTGAATGTAAACTCATGAAGAGAAATGCAAACTTAGTCGTGTTTCTCTTCTGGCAGAAACAGAATTTTGTTTCATGTGTAAACATCTCTTCTTGTCTTTGATTGACATATGTACACATTGTCCACACAAAAACACAAACGAGCCAAAGACCCTTCAGTGATCTTGATGACTACTTGTTTGTGTACCGCATTTTCCACACTATAAGGCGCACCTAAAAGCATTCAATTTTCTTAAAAGCTGACAGTGCGCCTTATAATCCGATGCGTTTTCTAGATGGATAAATACAATATTCAGATTTCTTGGACGTAGTATTTTAATTGTTCTGTAAAGTGCTTTGTTTCAGCTGCAGCAGTTGTGAAAACTCTATATAAGTAAAGCTGTATTGTATTGTATGCCCTTTAGCGTAACGCCATCTAGTGGATGCATAATGGAACCACTATTGTGGCTCCTATTCTCGGCGCCTTTTAATGCGGTGAGCCCTATAAGTTTTAAAAGAGACCATTCCTTGAAGGTGCGCCTTACACTCCGAAGCGCCTTATAGTGCGGAAAATATTGTTGTGTTTGACGTATGCTAGGACTTTTAAGAAATGCATTATATCAGGTGTCGGAGCAGCCCCAATATTTGAGATTCTTGTGTTGTCATTAAAGGACATCGGCCTGCTGCTAAATGTTATTAGTCTGTAACTCTGATAGTAATGGCCTTCTGGAGTTTCCGAAGACTGCAGACGCACAATGACCCCCCAACCCCCATCCCAACCTTTCGTGTCCCCAACACAACCTTCTCTGAGTGGAGGTAGGCCAGTGGGGAGTGAGACAGATGGAGGAGAGGGGGGGAATAGTGGTGGGGCTCACGGGGCCCAGACACTCTGAGCTGCCCAGAGCTTTAGAGACACCCTGCCAGCCCCTTTGTCCAGCAGCACCCTCCTTTCTTTAGCCATCCCCGACTTGATTCATGACCTGCCCCTTCATGATTAGATGCACTTAGGGATGTACAATTACACCCAAAATTTAAGAGCATGAGCTCATAAATTTACTTAGATTCAAATGTTAATAAATTCCATTGCTTTGAGACAACAAGCAGGAAATTATGTCACTTTCTAGGGTGCACAGGTTTGCATTAGAAATGCTGGAATTTTGAACAAGGTCCATGCCAAAAGATTTTGAGGGGTGGGTGTGCATGTGTGTGAGAGAAAGAGTAGTGAACCTGTACACATGTTTGGGTCTCTCAGAGGAAATAGGCTTTCGTCACTGTGCTTGTTTTGCTCTCTATCTAAAGTCTGTCAGGTTCAATCTGCTCTGTCTGAGCCGGCTCGCGATGGCTTTGAGACGTCACACTGGGTTGTACACACAAACATTCACTGACAAGCTAACTGTCCTTCGCACATTTTACAGATGATTCGCCAATTTGCTGAGAGGATCTAAAACTATCCTCATAACATGAATTCCTGTTATGTTATTTTTGTTTAGCCGTCTTGTCCATTATTTGTGTTTGAAAGTTCCGATCGCACTCTTAAACTCGTCACAAAAAAGGCACGCACTGGTTGACCGAAAATCAGTCCGTCAATTTGAGCTTCAGATCACCAATCAGAGCCTTGTTGACACACTATTTGCCTGTAGTGAAAATCTATACCAATCTGTGCTTTTCATTTGCTCTACTGGAGCTCATTTGACCAAACTTACGATTTCACTGGGGCACGATCGGCCTCACAGCGCAGAGGTGCTGGGTTCGATTCCGGCTCCGGCACCTTCGACACAGACACAAGGAGTTCTATGTTTGCTCACCCACCAGCCTCTTGCCACTAAACACCCCTTCAGGTTGTGGTTGTTTAGAAAGTGCTACCACTTCTTCCTCTCAGCGGCAAGCTGAAGCGTGAAACCAATGCCGTTTTTACGGCCGTTTGTCAACAACATTGTAAATGTCCTCACGGAAATGAGTCATCGGAATGAAGGGCACATAGTTCGTGTCTGGACCTGTCTGCCCTTTTGGATTTCATGTTGGCAGTGTTTGGCTCAAGCAGCCGTATAGCAAGAAGAAACTGTCATGGCCTGTAGCATGGGCTGCCGCTAGAATATTCCCCACTCCCACTCTGCAACAATGTTTTGATGAGTCTTACTTTTACTACTGTTACTTACTCACTCCCTTATCTTGATACGGTGCATTCCTGCTTTGACACAAAAACATATAATATGTATATTAATGTGGTTGAGCAATAAAGCGCAGCAATCTATTCTAATCTTTTTTGAAAACCAGAGCATTTGTCTTGGTTTTAAGGTTAGAGTTGGCTGATTGACCATGAACTGTAAAGTCATCAATCATATTGTAATTTATCTTCATTACGTTGTCAGTAACCCTCAGAAGAGCTGTTTGGACCATGGAGGGATGAATAGATGTTTCTTTGTGACCTATTGGTATGATTATTGTGATGACTCCTCATCATGCGATAACTTAAGTTACTATGTCTTGATGTTAATCAATCATCTTTTTTCTCCAAGTATGTTAAAAGGATCCTCAGGAATTGGTCTTCGGTTGTTGGAGCTCATCTCGTACTACAGCAAACAGGCCACTAAACCAAATATACATTTAGGACATGAACATATAAGAGTCAGTGAGCAATGTTAAGGGGAACAGTAGCGCGGTAACTCTGAGACAATGGGAGTCGCCAGGCAATGTATAGTGCCCAGTAATGCAGTAATTGTGAGACAGTGACAATTGTGCATGTAGTGATGGGAGCCTTTAAGCAATTTGAAGTGTAATAATGAGGTAGAAGGGGCTTCTCAAAGAAAATACAGCAAACTAAGGCAGCCACTAATGCCACTGCACTTTGTGTGAGCCCACGCTTGTGTCGAGTCCCAGCTGACACCCACGCAGCAGCAGGGCTATAAGACACATACCAAAAAGATCACATCATTTCACACATCTACACTCAGGCGAGCTGGTTTTATTTTTCACGTCCAAAAAGACTCAGGGAAACACCCTACAGCACAATCTGAACAGTATCCCTCCTGGAATGTCATTTTTACAGTAGTAGAGAGCTGTTTTCAGAGCCACAAGTTGAATTGTTATTGTTGGGCGGATGAATGGCTTTAAATAAATGTTTTTCTTCCACTTACTTTTCCTCTTTGCTAATGTATTCTCCGTGTTTTCCCTCTGGTCAGCACGAGCTTTGGACATTTTATCAAGAGACATTTTAGCTGCTTGCATCATTTCCGAACTTTCACATAGACAACTTTTTTTGTTTTAAGTCAAAAGGTTATTACATATGTTCTAACGTGTTTATCACGCAGTGGCTCTGTTCATACTGCAGGTCACTAAAAAAATTGTCCAATGTGTGTGTCTGAATTTTTTTCCATGTGAACAATATAATTATACTTTTGTCAAATTTGACCCAAGCCTCTTTTTTATGTGCTGTAAATCAGATATTCATCTGATACAACAGCCGTCTGGACACTCAGGTTGCAGTCCTGTAACCTACTTACTGTAAATGTCATCAAAAGGAGACAAATGTGCGATGCATGACACTTCATGGACACATTGCATTCACATTAGATGTCCCATTTGTTTTGTAATGTCAAGTAATAAATACAATTACTGGCTTTACCAAAAAAAAATACAAATTGGCCATCATAACTTGCAGTGTGAACGTAGCCCTAATGTGGCCAAAATGGTAAACTTTCACATCCTTAGGCTAACATTCAAGTTGGAGCAAAGGTATACAGCATTTGTGTTGCAGTGCGGCGATGATGTTGCACTCTTGAGATCGCCAATGATCATTGCCATACCACTTTATATATCCTTTAAGTGGAAAAACACGCCCATCCAGGTTTATTGTCTGTCCCTTGGAGAACAAACCATGACCTGGAGCACATGGTGGAAATATATGACATGACTCTGTAATTGTAAATTTCCACCAGCAAGAATATTTTTTAAGATATTCTGCATATACAATTTAGCAGGCCACAGCCATTTCCGTATAAATAATAGAGCAAATGGTAATTTTCACAAAGCGTGTGTGTTTTGTAACCCAAGCAGCTCAGTTATTTGTTTGGATAGGAGGTCACATGTTTGCATGTTGGAGCATGTGAGTCCAGCCCTTTCCTAAACATATTGTAAGAACACTCGACCACGTGAAACATGGGGCTTCTCTTTCAAGATTTACTTGTGTATTACTTTTGGTTGTCACACTGCGGTTTCTGGACTGGCACCAAACATTGGATCTTAATTACAGTTCATAATCCTGTTAAAGGCAATGATGGGAAATCCTGCCACGTGCGGTTTCATCATTGATGACATTTGATATCAGAAATGTACTTTAGGAATTAGGTTTTCTTCACTTCCTTCACTACTTTGCATCCTTAAACTGTATTTTGTGGTTGTGAGCAAACGGGTCTACTTCTGTTGTCAAGAGGAGGTGCGGGAACCGAAGAACAGATTTATCTCAAATAACATTTACAAAGCAAAGTTTGAGCGGTCAGAGTCCTGCGGCGTCCTGCTTTGGTGGGAGCTCGTTCTTGCCTGCTACAATGCTAACATAAGTTCCACCTTTCGTACAAGTCACACACCAATTCACAATTTGACGACCATATTAACGATGAAAACGTCTCAAATTGTGACGTTGTCTTTTGTGGTCTTCATAAGCTTAATTTGTCCTCTTTTTTTTTTCTATTTCACATGATTATAACAACTTTGTTCCAGAGCAAGCAATTCTACTTTATCTAATTGGATGAATAAAGTATCTATCTAGCTATCTAGCTATCTAGCTATCTATCTTTCAAAAAATAAAGGTTGATTGATTGACGTGAGTTGAACAACTTTCCTCATGCAACTAAGCAATTGTTTCATCCATCCAACCAGCCAGCCTCTGAAAACTCACGTCATGCCATTTCAAATGAGTTTGATGTACCGCCAAAAGCAGATCGCTCGCGATACCATCCACGAGCCAGAGGAAGTATTTCACAGTATTTGTGGACGGAATCAATTAGTGGTTAATGTGAGGCAGTTTTCCTGGTACTTTCTTCACATATTTCAAGTGGGAACGTGGTACACCTCTATACTTCACGCGACCCATCCATTTAAGAATATATGTCATTTTTTATTAGCTGTCCGCAACCCACTTTTCGCTTACGACCCACCAGCTGAGAACCTCCGAGAAACACCATAAAGTGCTTTCTAACTATAACTAGTACATTAGCTAATGAGTTAAAAAAAAAAAAAGTTGGTTTTATGAGTGTGTTCCTGTCGGCTCGTAGTCAGGTGTACACATACTGTGTTCCCGTCTCCAAGCTCCATCTTTGCTTTAAAACATATTTTGGGGTCCTTTTTTAGTTTAAGCCTTGTGCATCTTCTTGTGAGTGAATGAAAGCTTTCTATTTTGAAAACCTGAAGTCAAATGCCTTTGCAGTTGGTGGACAATAGTTGACCCAGATGTCAATTTGCTGACGTTGTAACTATTCTATTTGTCGACCTATGAAGCATCTGACTTTGTATTTGTATGAAAGCGAATAAGCAACAGATGGATGTAGGTACTAATCAAGTCTTACACAAGACGGTGTGTGTGTGTTCAATTTTCACTGGCCCTAGTACTAGTACTCACAGGTTATCAGATCCAAAATCATGATGTCAATCTCCGGTAAAGTGCCCTTCGTTGCAACCTTGATCAGCAAGTACACGTGTTACGCAACACAAGAAGAGTCCCATTTCACCTGTTTTATTATTACTGCTGCCGCATCACTCTTAAGAATAACCGTTCTCTCTTCGCATTCTTCTGCAGGTCTCTGGATGGCCGTCTGCAGGTATCTCACAGAAAAGGCCTGCCTCATGTTATCTACTGTCGTCTGTGGCGTTGGCCCGACCTGCAGTCCCACCATGAACTGCGGGCAGTGGAGTTGTGCGAATACGCCTTTCACACAAAGAAGGATGAGGTGTGTGTCAACCCCTACCACTACCAGAGAGTAGAGACTCCAGGTAAGGTTTTCATCCGTGCGTCAGACACATTTTGTTTTTGTTTGTGTTACTTTCTCATGTGCCTGTCTGCATGCGTGTCCATCATACAGTACTCCCTCCTGTGCTGGTGCCCAGACACACGGAGATCCCGAGTGAATTTCCACCTCTGGATGACTACAGCCATTCAATCCCTGAAAACACCAACTTCCCTGCTGGCATCGAGCCGCAGAGCAACTACATACCAGGTACCACCCCTTCCTACCTGCACTCCGATGGGATAGGTTTTTTTTTTTTTAACTGTGTATTGTTAATCCTGAAATAATAATTGCCATGGGATACACTGAAAATTGGGTCACCAAAAAATTGCCAAAATGGCCAAAAATTGCCCAGAAGTACATTTTCCAGTTTTGGTCCAGAGGATGTTTGTGACAGAAACAATACAGCCGAAGCAGGATGTTGAGATGGCTCAAGCAAAAACCTGGAAAGTGCGAACCCTGATCTCCATCATGGCACTGCGTTGGAGCTCAGGGGAAAATGATTTTGACATTTTTTGCAAGATCAGATCCAGGCTAAAAAAACACTCGGTCAACATTTCCCAAATCTGGAGGTGACAAAAAGCATCAAAAATGGTTAGGTAAGTAAGGCCATTTTTCCAATCCAGTTGTTCTGCCAAATTTGATATGAAATGATTGCCGGACATCACCATGGAAATGGCAAATCTTTCCTCCAGGATGACTAGGCATGTCGGTGGAATTGCAGATCACCACACGACATCCTGACGCAGACATGTTAAATGTTAAATCCACCTACAGTGTGATCCCCGACGACCAATTTTTTTTTTTTTCCAAATTTGGCAGTCTCAGCTGGTTCTCAATCTACAACACACTGCTTTTTGAAATCAACTTTAAATATTGGGACACCCCCATCGTAATGCCGCCCAACCTTGCAGCCGTTAGAGGAGCCTGAGATCTGTATGCAAGAAAGATGCTCAAATATGACCAACATAAATAACTTGAAAAAGGGCATCCATTCCATTTCCTACTAAAATTATCTTGCAAAACCGATGTAAGGATATGAAATACCGGTATATACAGTACATTTGAACCCTTTCAGGGAGAGTGGTTACTACAGTGGACAGCTTATCATATTATCAGGTTACAGGGCGCATGAAAGGGTTAATATATATATTTTTAGCCTATGGCATGGCACCATTAAAAGTGCAGTAATTGTCTGCCACTGTACTGATGAAACGGCATCTTTTGAATGTTCAGAAACGCCACCTCCAGGCTACCTCAGTGAGGATGGAGAGACCAGCGATCACCAGATGACTCACAGCATGGACACAGGCTCACCAAACCTATCGCCCAATCCTGTTTCCCCCACTCACAATAACTTGGGTAAGGGTGTGAGTGTTTCTTTGTTTGTTTTCTTTTCAGTCTGTCCGCCTTCACTCGCAGACAGATGTTGTGATTGAATGTCTCCCCAGTGGGAAAGCTGTGTTTGATTTGACTCCTTTTTGTAAGAGGAAACCAGGTGATGAAAGAACCTTTTGTTTTCCTTGCACCGTGTGAGCTGTGAAAGAGCCAAGATACCATTCCGGCCACACAGACATCAGCGACAATATCCCGTGTTTATCCGACCAGGACGGAAAACACCAGGGGTCTTGGCAGCAAACCCCTGATGACATTGTGTCGGGCCCAGAGCAGCTTGTTTCCATACATGAAAGCAGAGGGCAAAACGTTGCAAATGACCAGAACCATAGGAATTTTTTGAAAAGTGTCATGTAATTTGACCATTTCTGACTCCATTGTCCCAACAGTGAGGCTTGAGTTTCCACTCTTTGTCTGGTATAAACTTCAGGGACACACCAGATGATATTAAAATGAGTGATGCAAGCTCAGTATGTTTTCCACACTTAACTGTTGGCCCTCCATGTTCATATGGTCCTCATCGTTACTGAGCTTTGTTGTGGCTGCTCAGTCGCTGTCTGGACTTATTTTGCAACTTTGTGTCTTCAAGCCTGTTCTAATAGTGAATACTTTTAGCCATCTCAGATGAAAATACAGTCAAGGGAACAATCAGCCAGCATCTCACAGTCAAACAGGAGCAAAGATGAAAGATGCACTAACCAACGTGCAACTAAAGTCGAGCTGCGATGGAGATCAAGCAGTGTCAGATCCATTCATCCATTTTCTGAACCACTTATCCTCACAAAAGTCACTGGGGTGCCGATCCTCGAGGCCTGCCAAAGCTTTAAGATTCCTGTGAAGCAGGGTTAGAGTCATTATCCATAAATGGGGAAAACGTGGAACAGTGGTGAACGTTCCAAGGAGTGGTCAACCAATAAAAATTAGCCCAAGGACACAGCGACAACTCATCATGGAGGTCACTTGCTGGCTGCGTTGCTCCTTCAGGGCATGGATGACTTGCTGTGATTGACGGAATCATGAATTCTGCTCTTTACAAGAAAATGCTGAAACACAAGGTCCGGTCATCAGTTTGTGACCTGAAGTTGAAGCCCACTTTGGGTCTGCAGCAGCACAACAGTCAAAATCAAATAAAAAGTAAGAATTTGACAAGAGGGCAAATACATTTAAATCCTATTGTTCTGATGTAGTCTTTTCAATGATTTTCTCAAGGGGAATGCAATTCATGCTTTAAAAATTACATGTAAACAAACCCTGCACTCCATCTATAATCCTTCAGTCTTGTACAAATGGATCGTGCCTATTTTCTTTCTTAAGTTGGAAATGTGCCTATGTGGGGTGCGAGGCACTGATACGTTGATGGTGCAATTTTATTTCTTTTTTTCTGCCATGGTAATAAGATCAATAATAGCAAATACGGATTCATGTCTGTTTTATCAGACAGTGTGAACAGTCAATGATTTCATCTCCCTATTTCATGCCGTTTAGTGTGGCTTGTACTGATTTCAAGTCTCTCTCTGTCAGATCTCCAGCCCGTGACATATTGCGAGCCAGCCTTCTGGTGCTCCATTTCCTACTACGAGCTAAACCAGCGGGTAGGAGAGACCTTCCACGCCTCGCAGCCCTCGCTGACGGTAGATGGTTTTACAGACCCTTCAAACTCCGAGCGTTTCTGCCTGGGCCTCTTGTCCAACGTCAACCGCAATGCTGCAGTGGAGCTAACACGCAGACACATCGGTAGGCATCCCCCCGCTGGATCACATTGTTTTTGCCACCACCCTGTTAAGAGACCGTTCACATTTGACACTCTATCATTACGTTGGCTGCGCATATCTGCTTGGCGCTATTTGCCTGAGGACTTAGCCGCTCCTTTTTGCCTTTCAAGGTCGCGGAGTGCGACTCTATTACATAGGGGGAGAGGTATTCGCAGAGTGTCTCAGCGACAGCGCCATCTTCGTGCAGAGCCCCAACTGTAACCAGCGCTATGGTTGGCACCCCGCCACTGTCTGCAAGATCCCTCCAGGTGAGACCAGGACATAGGGCATTTTTAATAAAGAATCAAGGAGAAAAAATGGGTTCATAGTTGCAGTAGGCCTGTCGCGATAATTACCACATGTTATCAATTGTATTAAAATGGACACAGTCTTTTTTTTTTTCCTGACTTGATAAATGGTAATTCACATGCGCGTTAGTTTACACATCATCAACATTGACTCATGTTGCTACTCCCGTCAGTCACCCTGCGATCTGACATGCACACATACACACCAAGGGTGGAACGGCTTTTGAAAACCATTTCAACGGTTCTGTTCCACAGTGTCCGTTAGACACGCGTGACTCTTTTTCTCATGTATTGTTTGTTTGTTTATTGAACATAAAACATATATACAGTAATAATTTGACAGAAAATAAGGTAGATAAAAAAAGTAAAAAGAAAGAAATCAATCTTCATTCAACACAGTTTTTATGTTCAAGGGAGTAGGAAGAATCAACTGAAAATGTTCAATATTCTTGAGAATTGAAGGACGTACAGAACATGAATTATTTTTGCTCTAATATTATTACTTTAGCATCGGCATGAAAAATAACCACTAAAAAATAAAGAAACAAAACGTTTACATGACAATTTAGGGGAAAATATATTGTCCAGAAAATGTGCTATTGTGACCGGCCTAAGTGGTAGCGTACTGCAGTCGCAAGTACTGCGTTGGCATCTGAGCTAAGGCCCCTTTGTGTGCTCTCACTTCCTCCCACATTCCAAAAACATGCATGTCAAGTTAGTTGACGACTCTCTCAACAGTTCATTATATGTCGCTTGGTGGATTTCTAACCCACCATGACTAAACAAAGCAGAAAAGTAGCTTGCATTTTATACCGTGCATGTTGTGGTGAATTCTCAGATAATTTCTCCAATAATGCATAGTTTAGCATTATTTTTGAGCATCAAATACATTGCGAAACTTTCCATTCACGCGCCTGACTGTGCGCGGCCCCGATGCAAGAATCGGTTGTGTCGTTTCCAACTCACGTCACTTCCAACTCGCGTCGTGTCTGTTAGGATGCAATCTGAAGATCTTCAACAACCAGGAGTTTGCTGCACTGCTGGCGCAATCGGTCAACCAGGGGTTTGAGGCCGTCTACCAGCTCACCAGGATGTGCACCATTCGCATGAGCTTTGTTAAGGGCTGGGGGGCCGAGTACAGGTAAGTTGCAGCGCATTTGGTGGGCAAGGACGCGTTGGCAATTAAATATCATCTGAATGCACTCCATTAGGTTGTTAATTAAAAAGGAAAATAAATGTGATGTGAGCCTCAATTTAGTCAATGCGGAGAAGAGTCAAGAGCCAACTAAACTGTATGTTTAATGTAAGTTTAATATGGGATTTGGGGGGGTTCTTTTATTAGTTTTGTATGAGATTTGAATATGGATTTGGATCAAGTGGATAATCTAGTCCCCTCAAAATCCAGAGATAAACTGCGTTCAGAATCTTTCACTGATTCATAAAGTGATCACTCCTTGATCACTTTATGTGGATTTTTATGAAGTGGACTATTATGGTTCACAAATAGTCTATGTCAAGGACATGGCAGTACCTCAGTGGCTCCATGGATCTCTTACTTGACTTGAGCGACAACGAATCAGAGTGAGCCCTGGCCCAGAGGCCATCCCCCCCCCCTGCTCTCAATACGTCCTCTGGCTTCCCTCAACCGAGGCCGGCCTCAGCTGGCACGCCAGGTTATTTACAAACACACATGGACTGTGTCAAACAGAGATGTCAGATTTTCCCTCTTCTGCCCCCTCCCAGTTTTCCGCACAGTCTGACTCACTGATAGTAAGAATGATTAGCGTCCACGGGGGAGAAGCCATTGCGCCGAGAGTGGCGGCGTTCCAGCTCTGTCATGTGGAGACACTTAAAACCGGATACTAAGCCAGCCAATACCTCCCACTTCTCCACCCCAACCCACACCTCGCTATTGCTTTCTCCAGCAGAATGATTGAAATCTTCTGGCCTCCGGGTCGACTCTCTAAATTTATTGAGAATACAAAATCGCGATGAGCACATTTACGAGTAGTTAATGTATTGTTTTGTTATTCTGGTGTCATCTCCTCTGCCAGAGTTGTAAACATCTTCTGACGTTCTTCATTCATCCAAATGTTGCCGGATGTATTTGCAGGCGACAGACGGTGACCAGCACCCCCTGCTGGATCGAACTGCACCTGAACGGCCCGTTGCAGTGGCTGGACAAGGTGCTCACGCAGATGGGCTCACCCAGCATCCGCTGCTCCAGCGTCTCCTAGGTAACCTCTCCGGCGTCTATGCGAGTGACTGAAAACAACAAGATGATCCTTCAGTGACCCGCGAGCCCGTTCTTCTTCCCCGCCAGCTATCAATAGCACTTTTTAAAGACAGGACATGTTTGATTTTTGTGTGGCAAAAAAGGGGACAAGTGCATTAAAACGAGACCATGTTCGTATGAACTCTGCTTGTCGATTGTTCTTGTCACATCTCAATGAGGGGGTGTTTTTCTTGTTCAATTAAGAGATTCATATATTGCTTTTGAAATTGTTTTTATGTTGTACATACAGTGTCACATTGTGTTGTTGGATCTTGTTTAACCTCCTATCATTTGATGACCCGACCTTTAAAAAAAAAAATAATAATAATGATCTAACAGTTCCCTGGTGTCTTAAAAGCATGGCTGGCATGCTTTCATCCAAATACCCAAAGGAAATTTGGAACTAATGATCTGCACCACACATTGACATTTATCAAACTCTTCCCTGAGATAGGCGGCTGGCCAGAGAGTGGCCGCGGGCCAACACAACGCTCCGCCCCTGCTGTTCATTCAGCCTTTGCTACTGACACTCCTAGTTTACGTCACGAAATCTCTTGTTTTTCTTATTGTTCGCGCATGTATTGTCGCATAGCTGACGTGTAACAAGCACCCTCACTAAGGAGACCGAAGACATCTCACATGCTCAACATTTGCATTTGTTTGGAAATCAATCTGAGGAGACAGTGTGGTTGTTTACCTACTTTCTATTCACGATTAAACTCTCAGGATTGTAAAAAAAAAAAAAAAAAGTCAACAACAACAATAGCCTAATTGCATACAGAAAAGAGGAGGAAAGACCAATGTGACACATAGTAACTTCTATTTTTCTAGTTCTGAAACTTTTTCTCCATGTAGCTTTTGATAAAGGGAAAAGTTTAGATGGAGGCATGTAAATAATAATGGCTCCGTTCAATCTTTATTTTTACTATCTAGTTCATATTATTGTTTTTGACCATTATAATGTTGATGATTTTTTGTCAAAAGGTGATCAAAGAGGGATGAAAGAATATTCAGTCTTAGCTTTGGGCCTGGCAGGGGGCACGTTTATTTCTAAACTAAAGACTCCACTACCCGCACATGGACAAGATACAGAATCTTCTTACATTGCAGTTGTTTCCCTAAATCCGGCTTTGATCTTAATGCCTGCCCAGTGGTGCTAATATTTAACATTGCTGGTATGTAAAGCAAGTGTGGTGACACTAACAAATGAGTGACGACTGACAAACCCAAACTCAATTTGTTTCAGAAAAGTAGCATCTACCAGTCTGAGACCATGACTTCTTTTTGTAGTGTTTCTAAGCGCCTCATTGCAAGTCCTTAAAGGGCTCTTATCAGGCCTGTCGTCTGAGAAGTATTCTTCTACACTCTTTAATAACTGTGTCTGTGCTTTTTCAAATTGCTCACTTTATTAATTCGTCTCTATTAGTTGTGATTCTGCATCGTTTTGGATGTCTGGTATACACTTATGTTTTTTCGTTTCTCCTGTCTATAAAATGATGTGTTGCCATGTACGTTTCATTTGTGATTCTTGACATGTCCACTGATCTAATATACGACATGCGTCTTGTATAACCATGCGCAGAGTACACACACACCTGTATCTATAACCGGACCTAATTTGACAGACGACTCCCCTTTAGATCAAAGTCCTGTTTCAAAAAGTGTATTGATCATCCTGTAAAAGTTTTGAGTGCCCACAATTTTCATTTTAAAACTGTTGAATATTTACGTCAGTGTCCTTTTGGTGTATTTGGTACCTGGATGGTTGGTTACCCGACTTAATCAACCTTGTACAACCGCTTCTTCTTGTGGCATGTCACAACTATATGCAATACAAAACACATTATAACAGCAAGTGTTTCTGACGGGAATTTGCCAAAATGTTTTTACTTTTTTTTCCTAGCTTAGCAGGTTTTTTAACATTTATTTTCCTTCCTTCTTTCTTTATTTATTTTAATTTGGACCAAGAAAAGCTTGCGTGATTCTGATTTTTAGCATGCGTTTTTAATTGATAGCTGTGATGTTTCCAGTGGGGAAAAAAAATCCACCTGATGCTGAACCTCACAAATATAACTCATAAAGTACATTATATAATAATATTAAATATTATATCATGATGAAAACCTGATGTGTTAGGGAAAAAACACACAGCTTCGGAATCAGCACCAAAAAAAATTGTTTAAAGTTTAATTACATCTCCATTGAAAAAATGTGTACAAATTTGTTCACCCGCGTAATCAGCTGATAGTGTTTCAGCCAGCAGAAAATGCCTTGCTGGCTTTATAATGAAATAAAATGTGTTTCCCAAGTCATTAACCTCAATAAGAATGACAAGAAGAGTTAGTAATAACTTCAAAAGAAGAGCTTGGTATCTTCAAATAAAACACTTGCTTGTTCATTGTATTTTCTCTCTGTTTGTGTGGCCTGTGGCACCATGTTGTTGACCCTCACAGGTCAGTCTTTGGACTGCAAATGACATCTGCTTTGGGAGAGGAGACTATAGATTGTCTATGGCACAGGTGTCAAACTCAAGGCCTGGGGGCCTGGTTTGGCCCACCACATCATTTATGTGGCCTGCGAAATAAAAATCAAACATGTCAGCTTCCATGATGCTTGCTAAAATCTCTACCAAAATGTTCAATTCCCATATGTAATAAATAAGAGCTACCTATTGTAAACATTGTCTTGTTACCAAATCCCTCATTATAGTAACTTAAACAATAGTTGAATAAACCAGGATTATTGACTTCTTGATATGTTTTCAGTCATAACGACCCACTGTGGGAAATGGAAACTAAAATGTGGCCCGCGACAAAAATGAGTTTGACACCCCTGTTCTATGGAGATAATGAGCTTGTGTGAGCCTCTGAGGTATGCTGTGTTCTGCTGGTCATGGAAGACGCTACACACTATGAACGCAATAAGCATACCCTTTCTTATTTTATCTCATTAAGGTTGGAGTCTCTCACATTTTAAAACTGAGTCCGCATGTACAAAGTAGACAGTCAAGTTACAATTAAAAGAAAAAAAAACTTACAGTTTATGTTGAAGCTCAATAGAAGGAATTATATGCTCTTTGTCTGTCAACCTTTCAGGTTTTTGTGATCCGCCTGCTTGAATTGCAGT